>NC_046225.1:51171909-51526909 GCF_009819885.2 Catharus ustulatus
GATAAAAACAGGCTGTTGTGTAAAGGTTGGAGTTCCTACACTGAAGTTAAGGAAAGGACAACCATTTGTCAGATGGGTGCAGAGCATTATCTCACCTGGGTGGTCACAAAGCACTTTGCAACTAGTAATGAATTCTGCACGGTCTTTGAATGAGGCAGAGACCAAAGTTATGGTGTGATTAGTGCACCAAAGTGCTGATTCAATCCTCTCAGAAAGCCCTACCACTCAACACAGGGAAGTGATGCAAAGGAGTATCTTGTTGTTAGAGCGCTACTTTGTCCTGCATTAGCACTGAGTGACGACGGACCTTGTTTCCCCTCTATATTTCTTAACCTAATTGGAACTATGCTTTCAGCTATCTCATTACTTAATAATAAATAGAAATTTGGTACCTTCATCTTCAAAGCCTGAGTAGTTAATTATTACTTATAAACTCAATATCCATTTTTTAAATTAAAGATCCGTCTTCATCGCACACTTAAAGTGTTTTGTTTCTCTTTTAAGCAATAGATTTTTGAAAAAGGCAGACAGCATGAGATTTTTGTGCAGATATAACTCCTAGACTGCATACATAAACCACTGCCCTAGAATAGTCCATGCTATGGCTGCTGGCCTTGATGTATGAAAGGCCATGGCTCATCCACCAGTTCTTTGTGAGCAAAATACAAGACAACTTCATGAAGCAGAATTACAGACTTCATTGCTGGAAAGACTCTAAGGTATAACCTTTTGTTTTCTTTTGGTTTTTAACCATATAGATACAATGTCTGAAAATCAGAATATATCATGTTTTATGCTTTATACCAGCTCCTAAACTTGCTATTCAAAGGAGCTACCAAGTTAGTTATTCTATATATACCACACCAACAGCTGGACTAATGTTTTACCACTGTAAGCAGCTTTACGTTCTAGTCTGATTCAGGATTTTGCTCAAAGATGTGTATTTTTAAAATAAAATGTTCATATAATCATAATTTTCATATAATAATGTGGGGCTAGAATCTGTATCATGTCATAGAATTAAATGTGTTCTGTTCCAGGAATAAGACTACAAATGAAGAAGCTGGGTTTATTAAATCATTTGTCTGCTTTTCTTTTGGAATAACATTTCAATGGCTTCTTTGATAGATATTATTTAATACCATGCAGCAAGAAAAATCAATAACAACATTTATTCTAATTTCATATCATGTCTTCAAACAATGCTGAAACTCCATACTTGATTCCTAATAGTTTTAAAACTTTTTAGATAATTAGCTATCAGTAGTATTCGAAACGAGGGTGAATTCCAAAGAAACTGTTCTTTGCCTTTGTACTGGCATTGGCTGATTTTTCAGCGCAGTTTATAGCACTGCATAGTGTTATAAACGTGTGCAAATATTGGTCAGTAAGGTTTCTTATATTTCTTTTTGAGAAATGGAAAAAGAATGAGTCTGTGTGTGCTTTTACTGCAATATAGAAGATATGCTCATCTGACACTGATGGATGATGTCTCTAGATAAAGTTCCAAAGCAAAATGGTACTAAGGTTGTTAAAATGCTTTCCACAATTCATACTAGCAATGAATGATGTTTTTTCTGTCTTCTTTCTTGCCATGCGTGAAATGAGTCTCTACCTCAGAGACTCCAGCTGCTCATCTGTGACCATTTCTGTTGCCTTCTATGATGGAGGCTATAAAGAGTCATGCTGTGGCAGCTTCTCCACAATATAACTACTGCATCAAGCAAAACCACAAGATTGTCTGTTTGGATGGGGAGCTGTAACTTTACAGCTTCTTTTCAAAACCAGCAGGCTGGGGATGCTGTCCTATCTATTATTCCTCTTACAAACTTTGGAAAAATTAATTGAGGTTTGATTGTCGTGTTTTGTACTACTTTGTAATAGATGTTGCAGCAATTAGAAAGCCATACTCTTTTTCCCTCTGGTTGCAAATTCCATTCTAAAGAATGTTTTATTACATTTCAGCTACAAAATTATGATGCCACCAGACATTGCAGTTACAGGCTAAAGTTCTAGCCAAGAAAAAAAATTGTCTTTTTGACCATTTCTTTCTGTCAAGCTGTTAATCACGTACCTTGTTTTGGTGCAGTATATATTAAACTGCCAACCCTTGTAGACAAATATCATAGCAAGTTGTTGACAGACTGGGGCAGTCTAGCAACACAATACCTTTGGCACATATACATTCATATTTTCTAGCTTAGTGTGTTTTCAAATCCTAGTTCAGAACTGTAACCGTTTTGACATCTCTGAACTCAATAATGGGATTTTAATGCACTTGTTAGAATTTTTTTTTAATTTTTAATAAAGAAGCTGTTTTTCATCACCATTATTATCATATTTTTGCAATTGCACAGCTGTGCACTCCGCCAACAAATTGGCCCAACTTAGCCAAATATTTGCTTTCATGTTTGTAAAGTTTTAAGTAAAACATACTTAACCTAAGACACTCCAGTGTAGTGAGAGCTGCAGAATATTTGGTTGCAGAGTAATTTATTTATACACAAAACTAAGGGTCATTGACCAAGTATGATGCTAGGAATTTTATTTCATCTTTATGTGTTCTACAAAATTTGTATTTGCTATGCTGAAGGCATACAAAGATTTGGGGTCAATGAACTAGCAGGCAGCCTGTCATGTAAAAAAAAAGTGAATAGCCCCAAATTTTCTTGATAGTCCTAGTTATAAGAATACTTCAAAACACATTTTCTCCTTATTTTCCTGCTGCGTTACCAAGTTGAGCTTCAGAGATAGCGAAAGACAAGAGTTATTGCTACTAATTAATAATTAAGACTAATAAGTTAATCTTTTTAATCTCTGTTGTAAAAGGCCAATTCAGAAAGAAAAATTCTACTCCTAGAATAAGTAGAAAAAGATTCTGTGCTAGCATCCTAACATGCCCATTTCTCAAGTTAGTTTGAAGTAAGATGAAGTATGATTCCATGTTAATTCAAAGGCTGAGCACCATATTGAGCAGTCCCACAAAGGGATATTATGTAAGAGCCCCAGAGCAGTACATAGAATCAGACACAGTGCTCATCTGGTATTCCAGGTCATCTAACAGACAGATTATTAAAAGTAAGAGTCTGGAAAGCACATATAGCATTTTCTACTAACACTGTTTCATTTTATGACTATTTTCAGCTCAGAGAATTTCCTGAGGCCAATATGACTTAGGAATCCCGCTTAGTACAACCAGGAAGCCTTTTCTTCCATTTGGCATTTGCACTCATTCTTTCAAAAAGAAAGCAAACCTTATTTTAGATTTAAAGAGACAGGATGAAACAAGGCGGCAGAACATGATTTTTGCAATCTCTCATGTCTTGAATACCTGACTCAATCTCCTGTCTTCTACCTCTTTTCCTTAACAAGTGAGTCACAGGCTGCAAGGTTTTCTAGAATACCTCCATGCTGGAGCAATGTGATCACTATAGTGCTTTAAAGGGAGGGAGGGGAAGGAAGGAAGGAAGGAAGGAAGGAAGGAAGGAAGGAAGGAAGGAAGGAAGGAAGGAAGGAAGGAAGGAAGGAAGGAAGGAAGGAAGGAAGGAAGGAAGGAAGGAAGGAAGGAAGGAAGGAAGGAAGGAAGGAAGGAAGGAAGGAAGGAAGGAAGGAAGGAAGGAAGGAAGGAAGGAAGGAAGGAAGGAAGGAAGGAAGGAAGGAAGGAAGGAAGGAAGGAAGGAAGGAAGTCAAGCATGATGTTGAAAAACACGGTAGTATTTGTTATGGCAAGTTAAGAATCAGCAGGCCTGTGTTCCACTCCTGCTCCAACAACTTTTTCTTGCTATCTTGTGACTGTCTGTTTCAAAGTACATCTCCCACCAATGCTCATGGCACATCTACTGCATGAAGCCATACAGGTGGGACAGCAAAGGAACCCTTATTTTATGGATCCCATAGGACACAAGTAGGAAGAGACTCTCAGGTGCTGTCAATCCTGACATGCTGAGGCATGTGGCCGAGGCAGAGCATTAGTGAAAATTTTCATTAAGGAAAGGCTCTTGGTGCCTTTGAGGCAAGGTGGCACCAAGAGAGGTTTGGAGAATCTTAGTTTTGGAGCTGGATATCTAAGTCCTTCCTCAGAGGCCTGTGATATTTTTGAATCTATACCTAAAATCTTTATACACTCTAGTACTACATATTCTGTATATACCTATTCATTGCAGTTACACCATTGCTTCTTTGCTATGCTCTTTCCCATGCAAGAGACAAGGCCAGTGTCTCAAGAACTGACCTCATTTATGGATCCTTTTTTTCATCCTTTTTGACAAGGATCAAGACTCATCAGGGCAGGAATAATTCTGAGGCCATGCAGTGCACTGGAATGTTAGACAGATGTCCAGTACATGTTGGTCAGACTGCCAGCATGAAAGCCTATTTTTTTTTCTTCAGTTATTGATTCAGTCTTAAAAATGTGGTACATTTAACCACAGTTTTGTTGGTAAGCTTCCCAATGGTGAGTACTGAGATGTCAAGACATCACCTATCTAAATATTTTGGAAAAGAGACAGCTGAGTCTTAAATCACTTTCAGTTTAGATAGTTAAAAATCTATTTATTGATCCTATCAAGTATATGTCAAAAATGTATTTCAAGTCTAACAGAAGCAAATCCTAAAATGTCTTGAATAGTTTAGTAACAGACTTGTCTGACCTCAGTGCTTTACAACTGATTTCTACAACATGGTAACAATAAAAAACCAATATCCTAAGAACTGACCAAATCTAGGTTCCAGTTAAAAGCTCTCAGACCTGACCATTTTCCTTTTTACTTCAGTGTGTCTCTTCAGACATCCACTCTGGAAACTACTTTTAATAACTGTGACATGATCAACAGCATCAGCTGCATCACTGTCCATGCAGTGTGGTCACAGATCAAAGCCCTTCTGAAGGTACAAAGCAATTGCTGAAGCAATGCAATGCCCACTCCAGCAGTGATCCAGCTGTCCTTCTAACTCTGAATTTTCTGTAACAAGCAAAAACCTGCTTTTCATAATCCTTTGTTCCTCTGTATCATTTCAATTTTTTCTGTTCTCTAATGGATTTCAGTGCAATACTGTTCAATAATTCATTTTCCAGACTTGCTAACACTAGGAAAATACACTGGAAGTTTGTAACTCAGATACCTGCAGCTTACTGATATTTATCTCTATCCACATAAGGGACATTACTACATCAAATGTTCTATATGAGCAATCCAGGCCATTGGCTTTTTTTGTAAGCTATGTCCACTTGGGAGTACGAGTAGTGTATATGGAGGAGAATATGAAAGCAGTGTTCAGGAGAGTTTTGATAATCTTTGTCCAGTCCTAGAAGAGGATTTTGAATTCAAATAGTCCAATGATTTCTGGAGTGTCAGCACTGATCATTAGCTGATCAGTGAGAAAGAGACTTCTTTATCAAGACTTCTCCAGCAAAAGTGTAAATCCCTCTTTCTCATCTCCCAGACTTCTGGGGATTGTAGTGATACATGCTCCAGATGCTGCAGTGATATACAGCATGCCACCCACCCTAAAAATCTTTGCTTCACTACTACTCAAGAACCTTTCCTTAACACTGCTTTGCAGCCTCTGACTCCTTTGGAAGATGACTGGTTTTGCTGCTGTATTTCACTTTATTTTGTTTGTGGCACTAGCTAGCCGTATCACTTTGTAAGCTCTGCATGTCCTGATGTATATTCACTTTTCCAGGTCACCTACAAGTAATAAAAGATGAAAGTGCTCTTAACCACCCCAAAGGCCCTCCTCTTACAAACTTCCATGTGATTCTTTATTCTTTCCTACCTTTCTCTCTAAACATTAACAAGCTCATTCTTCAGGCTGAATAATGACTTGCATTTCACAGCCTTAAAGATGGGCTCTACCTGAGAAACTTAGTGCTTGGAAACACTGCAAAGACTGAGCGTGTTATGCCAGACTCTTCACCCGTATCCCCTCTGACGCAATGCTCACAAAGGCACTCATCAGGTTTGTTAACCAGGCCTGCTCTCTTGCAATAGACGTCAGAAGGCCTTGCCTGAGAATGAGTTCTGCGGCTAATTCAGCAGAACTTGACCTTTCAGAGGAGCCTGGAAGACCAGTGGAGTGTGTAAGTATGGGAAGGGAGGAAAAACAACTATGCTGAACTATGGAAAATGAGGAGAGACTTGTGTAAAATCTTTGGCTGAGCTCCATTATGTTGCACATTGGCATGGAAACCCAGTTTGGCATTAAATGATCATCGCACTACCTAGCAGTATATTAGACAACCCAAGGATTTTTGGTCTACATGACTTGGGCATAACCATAAGAATGCCTTAGTCATAAAAATTGGTTTTGGAGAGAATTATGTTTATTTCAAGGAAAAATGAACTATTTCTCTACTACTTTTTACAGAAAGTTATAGGAAATATTCATATCCATTTGCAGTTAAACTGTATTGTAATATTAGAATGTGAAATTTCTGATAGTATAATGAAATAAAACCACAGTTACTTCAGATATGCAGAGAAGGGGATTATACTTCTGACACAACTGGCAAGTCATGCACCCAGCTTCAGAGCTGCCAATATTGCCAGCTTTAGAGTCTCAGCAGGGGAAATTTACACCAAGGAGGTGCACAAACAGGGATACTGGGAGCTCCAGCTCCCTCCTGCTTTTCAGGATTTTCAGCAGTGTGGGTTTCTCACAAATAAACTGTTTCCAGCTGTCTGACACCTGTATTTCCAGCACTGTGGGAGGCTGCCCCCAGACCCAGGTTAGGTGCTAGTGGAGGCTGGTGACACATGTGACTATCCCCACCCTCCACAGATGACCAGCAGTGGCCTCCCTCCCACCTTCCCCTCCCAGAGTGGTTGTTATGTCAACACCCATCACCACCCCACCCACCACTCCCTCACCCTGCCAGGATGTGGTTGCTATGCCAACAGTCTCTTGGTGGCATCCACCCCAAGGAGGAAAAGGCTGGAGGGGTTGCCATGGAAACAATGCTGTCCTGAAGCATCAACAGAGCTGGGCTCTTCCCCACCTTTCTTCCCCCCTGCCTTGAAGCTGAGACAACCCCTGGATGTGTCCTGCTCTATCCCACATTCTATCCCCATGGCTCTGCTGGCCCCAGCTGCCACAGCTGCTCCCACTCAGCTGGCACTAGCTTCACCAGGATGTGCAGGGTTGACCTGAAGGGAGACTTTTCAATGTCACAGAGCTGGAGCAGCTCTAGTCTGGGGACACAGACAGACCTGTGTGGTGTGAAGGACTCAGCTCCCCAGGGAACAGTGGAAATGAGAGGTCATAGACAGAATGGGTGAGGGAAGTGCTGAGTGCGTGACTGTGAAGATGTAGCAAGGGATGCACATCTACTAGATCTACATTCTCAGGCCAGGCTTGTGTCATATAGCAACAACAACCAAAAAGACCTTGTCTTCTAGAAATACTTCCTGCATTACATCACTTTCTAAAAATTGAAAAAAAGCTCTAGAAGGTGTGATTTTTTTTTCAGATAAGTTTCTTGTGGGAAGAAAGCAGCTGAACCAATTCTGTAAAAGGCTGTAGTAAGAAAGTGTGAAGAAAAAAAAAATCAGAAATCCAAATATTTCCACAGAACATTAAAATACACTAGTGCTTTTAGCACAGGTATTTGAACAGACAAAATCAAAGGTCTTGAGTACACAACATAATGAAGCCCAGTTAATGAATCCCTGCTTATCCCTAAAATATCTGAGCAAAGTGATTTGACTTAAAGTATCTCTCCTCTATCACAGGGAGCCTCTAGGGATTTGGGGAAATATCATATTAAAGGAGTTTGCAGATATAGTCTGAAGAATCAGCATGCTGATGCTGCAGTAAAAAAATACCCCCTCGTTTCAGGGTCACAGGACACTCACACACACTCAGTACTTAGCTTTTTACATGCACATTTCAGTTAGGAGTTACATAGTAAATATTAAATAAAACATTTGCATACAAGAATTTATCAGTGCTTAGAATACAGGATTGTCAAGAATTCACGTGCATAGTCTGAGATCAAAAATACTGACTTGACACTAGTACTGAGAAATATACAATGAATTAATCTCATAAATGTTCCTGCTGCTGAATCATCAAAGGGGAAAAAATGGACTATCCTCGGAGAGGGGCACTCTCCTCTTAACAGCTGTACATTTGCTGCTGCTTATCTAAGAGAAAAATATAACTGGAGATGATCTCACATAATCAAGGGGGTAACTTGGAAAAATGCCCAGATCAAGAGATTTTGTGTTGCACCTGCTAACAAAGGCATCTTTCTATCTTATTTAGTAAGCTAAAGCTTTAAAAGAACTCTTCTTCTCTAACTGGTATTACAGCTCAATTAATTGTCTGAGACATGCTTACAGAAAACTAGAAATCTTCCTCTAATCTCATTCTAAAGGCCATTATTTCATTTGTAATTGGATGTATTTCAATCACATTTCTCATTAGGATTGAGCAGTTTCAAATCCATCTCAAAGCTAATCTTTGTGTTTTGCTCTCCTCTGTGCTCACCATGGGGCATACAGAATGGGCTGAGTATGACATAAAAGATATGCAAACCATCATTCTTTTCACAAGACTTAGAACTTTATCTCTGTGGAAATGGGAATTTGTGTAGAAACTTCAATCATTATATTCTCTGTATTGTTGAATATATGTCTTTGATCCAGTAGGTGCTTAATGTAAGAATATACAGTTTTTTCTGGAAATCACTCATCTAGAACTGCCTAGGAAGAAGCTTCTCAGTTTCACATATATTTTCCTCATCCACTTTGAAAACCTACCTTTTCTTTTGGGCTTTGCAAGCCCTGTAGCAGAAAGTTCTTCATTGTAATTATATTCTGTATAAAAAACTGTTTGGCTTGTTTTTGTCCGATAATTCAATTTTTCTCCTTTCTTTCATAGTAAAATATTGACAATAAAATAATCCTTACCACCTTTTGAACCAGTCATTATTCTACAGTTTTAAATTAAGGAATTTTATGGTAGACTCGGATGCATGAAATTTTCTGAAGTTATAAGATGGGTATGTCTCCTTTCAAGAAAATACTTTCTTCTGGCAAAACACCTCATGGAAATAGCACTGGTCCTACCATTAACTCTGCTAGGAATACAAGAATCAAAGTACATTGATTTCTGTCCATAGGCCTTTCCTGAAGAACTTCCAACCTAAAACTGGGGATAGAAAAATCAAGAAGGCAGGGACACTAATTAAGGTGCATATGTCTTCAAATGGGTCAGTTTATTTAGCTGATTCAAATTTCTTAGTTTAGTGCTACTGATGTAGTAAAGACAGCTTTTAGAAGGGAATGAGGCTAGTGGGATGAAGAGCACTCTGTCTGCTGAAATAGCACAGAACAGTGAAATTGAAGTTGGAGAAGTGCCCAAACATGCCTCAGCTAATACTTACTAATTCAAACTACTTTTAAAAAGTGAGTTTGGTACAAATTTTATCAGAATAAGGAATTAAGGACAAACTCTTCCATGAGCAGCTTGAAAGAAAGCAAACTACTTGAGCACTATGTGATGTGATGTGATGTGATGTGATGTGATGTGATGTGATGTGATGTGATGTGATGTGATGTGATGTAAAGAACAAAAATGAACAGGAAATGCTTCTCTGAAACTTCAAATTCTACAGGAACATTCATATTGACAAAAAGACTGTTAATTAGGTACAACATGGAAGATAAATTCATATCCAGAAGCAAGAGAATGTTAATCTATTGCCATTTATTAATGTAATATGAAATAACCTCTTTTCAAAGTAATTTCAAAATGCAAAAAGAGTCATTCTTAATATCAAATTCCCCATGATTTAAAACTGTATAAAAGTTTTAAAATAATGCCCTGAAACCATCACAGGATAATTTAATTGAAAAACATAATTCTGGATTCTAAGAACTTCATAAAGAGTCTGGTTGCACACTTGTTGCTATCTGTGTGAATATTAATGACTGAAAGGCTTGAATAGCATATACAGATAAATTATATATATCTGAGATAAATATTTTAGAACTTTTATCTCGATTTTTCTGAAGGCCTGTGTTTCTCTGACTAAGGCATTAGTGTGCCATATACTGTTTCAAATACAGATATTCTGTTCCTTCTACAAAACAGATAGAAAACAGCCATTAATAAAAGAGACCTCTGACTAAGATTTCATTCCCCTGAAATTTTCATGTGGGAAAACCATCATTGCTGTCACCCTGCACCTAGTTTGATCTACTTTGTAGATTAAACAGAATGGAATTTGCAAGTATACATATTTACTAGTAGATAACATCCTAAACTCATTAGAACTAATATAATAGAAGTGGAAACATGACCCATCCCTGTACAGGAAACAGGAGTACAGATCTCCAGCAAAGTTCCAGTTAAATTCTCTGTTGCATTTCTTTCCTAATCCAGGCATGGGAAGCACAACATACATATTTCTACCCAGCAAACATTAGTTCAATTTTGAAAAGCAAAGTTCACAGTCAATATTGACTGTGGAGCTGTTTTATACTAGAAGGACCAATGAGCCCCTCTTGTGCAAGTAGATAGCAATGGGAATGAGACAGAATATTGAGAAATCCTAAATGAGAGCAGTTTGAGCAAAAGAAGGAATAATGTTTGGACTCAAAAGCGACAGAGGGACAGCTTAGAACCAGGAGAGCTGCATCACCTACCTGAAATACTTTTGCCAAATTGTCAAAAAGGGCTTGACCAGCACTGACTTTATGCTTGACTCCCCTGACTGTGCCATTTTTGCTGAGGATGTTGACTCTCTTTGTACCAAACCCCTTCTCTTTAGCGGCTCGGACTAAAATGAGCAGGTCATCCTGCTCACTCTCATTTTCATCACACTCCGAGCCCACGTATCCGTTGTGCTGCCCGTCCACTTCGCTCAGCCGGCTGGTTTGGTCTGTCTCGGAGCTGCTGGCGTACTCGGAGTCCAGTGAATCGTTGGCCTCGCCATCGGCGTACACCTCCTTCAGCACGCGGCCGCTGTGCGAGGACGCCACGCGGAACCGAACCTTCCTCAGCAGCCGCTCGCTGTCCGCCTTCCCCTCGCCCTTGAGCATCGCCTCTTCCAGCAGTTTGCATTCCAGCAGTTTGCATTGTTCCAGCGTGCTGCCCATCGCATCTGCCAGCGTGTCACACTTGACAACAATATCAGCGCTGTTTGCTGTTCACACGGGTGCTCATATTAAAGCAAAGAGGGTGCCCAAGGAGCCACTGCCGTTCTGCACTTAATAATGGATGCATTTGTGCTATGGTTACCTTTAAACTAAAACCTGTAAAGTGATCTCATTAATTAAATATTAAAAAAGACATTGTGTACTTTTTAGCACTAAGGAAGAAAGTAAGAAAACGAGAAATTATATTCATTGATGGGAAGGGAAGGGAAGGGAAGGGAAGGGAAGGGAAGGGAAGGGAAGGGAAGGGAAGGGAAGGGAAGGGAAGGGAAGGGAAGGGAAGGGAAGGGAAGGGAAGGGAAGGGAAGGGAAGGGAAGGGAAGGGAAGGGAAGGGAAGGGAAGGGAAGGGAAGGGAAGGGAAGGGAAGGGAAGGGAAGGGAAGGGAAGGGAAGGGAAGGGAAGGGAAGGGAAGGGAAGGGAAGGGAAGGGAAGGGAAGGGAAGGGAAGGGAAGGGAAGGGAAGGGAAGGGAAGGGAAGGGAAGGGAAGGGAAGGGAAGGGAAGGGAAGGGAAGGGAAGGGAAGGGAAGGGTTTTTCACAAGATCTACACTGTCAAAACTGTTTATGTTCATTGTACCTGGAGGAAAGATCAAAATCTTCAGGACCTGAATCAAGGATGAGCACACTTCTTTCATCAAAACACTTAACTTGCCTACCAGCGAAACCTCATTCACCAGAGTTTGCATTTTGCACAAGCTTACACAGATTCAGCAGGGAGCTCCGACTTGATGGTTCTCAATGCTGACCTTTTCACAGACTGGCAGAGCAGAGGAGAAGCAATTAGTCAGAATTTGTTGCACAGAGTAACACAATGTTTTTAAATAAATCTGAGCCGCAGTTAGTACCACACAACAACCACAGCGTATGTTCTGTTTTGTCAGTGACTGGGAATCTGAACAAGTAGTAGGAGAAAGCTAATTAATTGAGGCAACAAGGATAAACAATAAGTAGGGTAACATGGATTCATCCACAGGGAATCACATTCCCTTATTCTAGCAATTCACAAGTGGTGGTTGCCACAGTGTTCAGCACCCAGTTCTAGATGTAAAAATAACCAACCCACACTTGAGGTTTCTGTCTATGTCTACTCAATATCATGTAGTAGCACCTTAAACCCCCAAGCTGCTTCTGAGTTTGCATGATGATTCCTACTTACAGTGCTATTTCTGTGTTTTCTTCATTTAAAGAAAAATGCAGCTTTAAGAACTCAATCTTCCTCTCTCTTTCCTGGCAAACATTCCCTAGACACTCTCTACAGCTTCATTTTCTCTCTAGACTCATGAATACTGAATTGCTTCCTGAAGGCTGTGGCCCCTGAGAGGTGTAGGCATGAAATGAGTCCCTAGATGCTCAGCCATCCCAGAATGGTAATGTCCACACTCACAAGCAACTTCAAGCACCTGAGACTGATCAAGACTTCAGAAATGCAGATACAAATCTTATTTCCCATCCACAGAATGGAAATGAAATTATAAGTGGCATTTCACAGAACTAATTTTTGTCACACTTCTTTCTAAACAACATGATTCAATGTATTATTAACTACTATAATCAATGCAGAAAAATAGGTAAAAAACAATGTTACAAGAGTTAAAATACATTTTTACTTATCTTTCAAAGAAGAGAAACATCTAGTATCAAAGTCTGTACTATTATTGAATATAGTTATAGGAATCCTTGTGAAATTCATTTGTGGAGGAGGATGCTGAATCACACTGATTGTGTCATAGCCACTTGCTCACAACAGTTTTGACAAGATATATAGCTCATTATTACTAAAATATGACTCAGAAGAACAGAGAACGTTCTGCAGAAGAAGGAATATTACACTGTATCTTTTATGGAATTATCCCAACAGGGCTGCGAGATACCTGGAGAAATTATTTAGCCTTCTACCTATGACAAAGTTAACTCTGCTGTAGTATTTCCATGATTATCTGAGTGGTTTGGATACTTGCAGTAATTAACTTTGTTCATATTCATTTTTATTGAAATAATATAACCCAAATGTTTTCCAATTAATTGATACACATTAAAAAATCAGAGCTGCTACAACAGAAATATTTTGAACAAAAATTTTTGTAACATTTTTATCTTCTCCAATTGGCATTATATATCTTTTAACAGAAACCATTTTACTGCTTTGCAGGCACTGAGGAAGCTTGTATTGTCTGGAGTGCAGAGAATTTGATGCTACCTGAGTGACTTAAAAAGTTAATGTAGTGTTGAATAAATGCAGAATTAATCAGTACCACATTTTAAAAACACTCCAAACACTGATCACATCTTGTTTTTGGTCAGCAGAAAAATAGCTCAATGTTTAGTTTCATGGCAATTCCATTATTCAATGGGAAATATTCTTATATCTTGTTATGACAAGTAAGAAATTGTATGCACAATTTCCTCTGGAAAAAAAAAATCAAGCAAAGTGGAGTGTGCCTCTTGACAGAAGCATCCTAGTGTTCCAGCTGTGGACCTTCTATGAGCAAATATGTGACTTTGGGGCTAAGTGCACATATCCAGTAGTAAACAGATTATAGACTCTAAACAGGTGGTATTCATGACATAAGACATTTGAGAGTTCAAAAATCTGAGATGCACATATTTGTACCATCTGCCTGGTTGCATGTTCTCAACAACAGCAGAAAGGATAAAACTTGACTAAGTATCCCTGCTCCTCCTGTAGACTAAAACTGAATTAAATGCTTAAACTAACTCCATTGGAGCAGTTTGATTCTGCATCCTACCAACATTACATTTCTGTTTCTCATTTTTAGCTTTCCCATAAACATTTCTTTTCATTCAAAGGCTTATATCATTTAATGAGAAGTATTTATTAAAAACTAATGGGGCAGGGTATTGCAATAGTGAGATATTTCTTTTCTGTAATTATTACAGTATTTTCACGACTATAAGGTGCACCGGATTATAAGGCGCACCTCCAGGAGTCGGCAAATTTCCGAACTTTGTCCATCTATAAGGCGCACCGGACTATTAGGCGCAATTTTTCTGGCAACGAGGATCCGCGCGCAACAAAGTAACGAATTAGTAACAATCACACCAGGCGTGCTGTTTTGGATTATGATACAGGATGTGATCAAATTATCTATTCTATCACTATGTGTTGTGACCAGGTGGGGCAGTGATCCTTATCTCTGTGGGAGGTATCTGCTAATGGGCCATCCACTGAAACCAGTAGGGCATTGTTCTTTATCTTTGCACCTCCCATCCTTCTTCCAGGAGTCATCTTCTGTTAATGGCCAATTGAGTCCCGCTGTGTGACTGATAAAATTACTTTATCCCATTGAGAGTTGCTCCAGCCAGGGGGGAGAGCCCAGCCTTTCCCACATAGATAAAAACTGAAATTCTGGAACACCAAGTCACCCTCTTTTCCCTGGACTCCAGAGGAAAACCAGGCTTTTTTTCCATATCATCGCTGGACCTTCAGAGGGAGGCTGCACCCTTCTACAAGACCCCTGCTTCAACTGAACCACATCTGTCACTGCAGGAGAACTGTAGCCACCATTTAATGGGACTGCTACCAACATTCTGACTGACGGGGTGTCAGGTTGGGTTCTGACTTTGTGTCTTAGTTTGGAGGACAGGTGTCTGCTAAGAAAGGCAGGGGCCTCTCTTTGAAACGGAGAATGTAAACCCCCTCCCTCCAAATTATTATAATTTTGAAATCAAGGAGCGCTCAGGTAAAGATATGGGAATTAGGAATAACATCTCTTTACTAGGGAAATTAGAATTTAAATACAGTACTACAAAGAAACAAACTCCAAACCCTGACAAAGTCAGAGTACAGCCTGACACCCCGTCAGGCAGGGTGTTGGTAGTAGCAGTTTGATTAAATAGTGGTTGCAGTCTTCTTGCAGTGACAGATGTGGTTTAGTTGAAGCAGGGGTCTTTTAGAAGGTGCAGTTTACTTCCAGAGGTCTAGTAGTGATATGGAGAAATCTCTTTTTTTTCTAGACTCCAGTAGAGAAAGGGCTACTCTGTGTTCTAGAATTTCAGTTTTTATCTAGGTAAAAAAGGCTTGGCTCACCCCCCTAGCTGGAGCAACTCTCAATGGGATAAAGTCATTTTATCAGTCACACAGTGGGACTCAATGGGTCATTAGCAGAAGATAACTCCCGGAGGAAGGATGGGTTGTGCAAAGATAAAGAACAATGCCCTACTGCTTTCAATGGATGGCCCATTAGCAGAGTATCTCCCTCAGAGATAAGGATCACTGCCCCCACCTGGTCATAACAGATTGTGATAAAATAGAAACTTTGATTACATCCTTTATTATAACCCATGATACTTTGTCAGTGTTTGGGGTTTGTTTTGGCTGCAGTTCGGCTTGCAGCTCCCACTTCCATGTTGGCAAATTTTCGAATGGTGTGCATATATGAGGCACTCCAGAGTATTAAGGCGCACTACTGAGTTCGGATGAAAATTTTAGTCAAAAGGAGGCGCCTTATAGTCATGAAATTATTGTATTTTTCCTGAATCATTTGACTACTGTAGATTTTGTTTCTGTTTAGTTTGGTTTTAATGTTCTGCCGCTGATTAATTCAAGGCCAAGGGGTCCAGCAGACATTAAGTCAAAGCATAGAGGAAATAAAACGTATCTAGAGAGATCACACCTGAATAGAGAGGCACTCTGTAAAAAAAAGAGCAAACACTGGTAAATAAGCTATTTCATCCATTGCTTTTTATGTGACTTTGTTTTATTTCACAAGGACCTGCACCAACCCATTACTCTGATGCTGTGATAAATAATATGGCTGCCAATACAATCCACAGATTTTACCACATTCAATGTATCACTAAGTTGAAAGCAACAAAGAAGATGATGCTTCTGCTAGTTATTGACTTCTGATCCTCCTGCTTGACATAGAACTAAGATACCAGTACTAGATGAAGACCAGGGAGCAGATGTTGTACATGGCAAACTGAAAGACAAGCATCTACTCTGAGACTGACATCTGAGAATTCATACTCCATGAAAGAAGATGCAGAGGCAACTCAACACATCTTTCATCCATGTCAAGGTAGGAAAGTCTAGAAGATACTCAGTGTCAATATTTACTTTTTAAATCTCTGATATTAGGTCAAGCTAGGCAAAGCCTTTAATACTTCTATAAAGAAAAAAATAAGCTAAAGTAGTAATTACATTATGCCATGTGAGACTGTTACAGCAGGAAGGAAAAGAGCAAAAGAGAATAGAAGGAAACTCTAATCTCATTTATAATTCTGATGTAATTTCTTTAATATATGGGTAAATCTTACTGTCAGAATTCCTCATACATATGCATACTTCAATTTCTACACCTTACACAAGTAGAGAATCTGTCCTAGGTGTTTCATTTCACTAAGTTTGGAGCATTACCAGCTTCACCTCAGGAAAGAACCACAAATCAATAACATTAAACTGTGGCAAAATGTTTGAAAGAGAATCTAGAAACATATTAAGAAGAAAAGATTGTTTGCACTTTGCTGAAGAAGTGTAGAGTGTGCTGTTTGAAATCACTATAAAAATGTACCTCGTGACATTCCCATGGATCAGAGAATAACATGTATAAAAAACAGTAGAATTCTTAGCATTCAAATAGCAGCCAAATGGAAGCTGAATCACAAAATGAGACTTCAGAAGAAAAAATGTGAAAAAAAGAAATAAAATAGGCTGAAATCAGCAACTGCCTTCTTCATTTCTGAATACATGACCATTTTAATAGACCAGTTTTTTCAGGGACAAAGCATTATATGCTCTGTTTTGATGCACAGTGTGTGCAGGGCCATTTCGTGTGATGTATTTGCAGATTACTAAGTATATATAGCCAATCTGTAGGCTGACTTGATACCATCCACACTGGTGTCATTCATCATTAGACAGATGGTATGAATTCACAGTGACATGTCTTGTGATATTTATTTTTTTTTTTTCACTCTACAAAAGGCTGCTTGCAACTGCCTCCAACTGTATTATATCGGTAGTGATCAGAAGCTTGTTCTGTAATCTCTACTCTTAATACAAAATTAGCAGAGTAATCATCAGGACACAGATATTCAAAAGACCTGGATTTCCTTCCTGTTGTTGGGGAGCAGGTATTTTGGTTTGTAAAAGCTTGTGTAAGCTGAATTTATTTTGCTACAGGTAAGTAAAGTTGGTGAACAGCATGCTCTCACTTTAGAGATTTTTTTAGAGATTTTTTTAACAGTGAATGCTAACCAAATTATTTCTATCTGAGACATATTTATTGCATTTCCCACTTATTTGGAGAAGGAATATTCCCATTTGCTAAATCTTTAAAACATCTGTCTACTTCTCTGCAGGTCCAGAATAACTTTTTAACTGTAGTAAAGTTCATGAGCATGTTCAGGTCCCCATCAGGGAACTCTTGCAACTGGCAATTGTTTGTCAAGTGTAGCAACTGCTAAATGGAAATAATACAGACAAAAACAAACCAATCATATTGTTGCTATTGTAATGCCTAATAATTCACATGACAAGTGCTTTACACTGTCATTTCATTTTATTTGTGGATTTCATTTAACTTCTGTCAAACAATTGTTAGACAGAATGTCAAGATTTTTGTGTCTGTATTTCTGCTTACATTATTGAATTGGGTGCAATTTTTTTGTTCATTTATATAATGAAGAAATTAAATGAATGAGGAAATCAAGACCTGTGTCTAGGCCATGCACACGAGTCCACAAGAACCTAGGGAGACAAATGGAAACTTTCTGCTATCCTTTTTGCTAGGGTGAGCAGAAAGCATCCATTTCCAAAATCTGTAGAGAGGAATGCTCTACATTGCATTTGGAAATGCAATCAGTTAGTATCCTGAACTTGAAATTCACAGCCATTTCAGCAGTTCATTAATTTCTGTTTTTCCCACAGTAGCTTTCCATTGAAGTCAAGCTGCTGAGCTAAAACACAGAAGCAGCAGTACATGAAAAGCTTCTGTCATTATGTGGTACTAATTAGTTTATTTACTCTGGACAGAGCAAAAAGTCAGCTCTTAAACATGTTATATTTTATCTGAGTCATGCAAGGCAAAGACCAGTTTTCCTTCAGGAGGGTGTGGAAAACACTTATAGCCTACTGATTATAGTAGTAAGAATAGTGGCTGGAAATTTTGATCCATGTCAGATAGCTGATTACAAGCACTATTTTTTATTACAGTAATTTCACGATTATAAGCCGCACTGAATATAAGCCGCACTTCTGGGTTTCAGCAACTTTTCATTTTTTGTCCATATATAAGCCGCACCTGATTATAAGCCGCATGTTACAATACAGAGTGTGATAAAAGGTATCTATTCTATCACCATCTGTTGAGGGCGGGGACAGTGATCCTTATCTCAATGGCAGATAATCTGCTAATGGACCATCCATTGAAACCAGGCAGGGCATTGTTCTTTATCTTTTCACAACCCATCCTTCCTCCAGGGAGTCATTGTCTGCTAATGGCCCATTGAGTCCCACTGTGTGACTGATAAAATTACTGCATCCAACTGAAAGTTGCTCCAGCCAGGGGGAAGAGCCCAACATTTCTTACCAAGATAAAAACAGAGGGTTTGGGACACTAAGGGAGCCCCTTTCTCCACTGGACTCCAGAGAAAAACCGGATTTTTCCACATCACCACTGGACCTCCAGAGGGAAACTGCACCTTCTACAGGAGCACTGCTTCAACTGAATCACATCTGTCACTGCCAAAGGACTGCAACCACCATTTAATGGGACTGCTACCAACACCCTGCCTGACGGGGTGTCAGGTTGTACTCTGACTTTGTCAGGGTTTGGAGTTTGTTTCTTTGTAGTACTGTATTTCTATTTTGATTTCCCTAGAAAAGAACTGTTATTCCTAATTTCCATATTTTTGCCTGAAAGCCCCTTGATTTCCAAATTATAATAATTTGGAGAGAGGGGGTTTAGATTCTCCATTTCAAAGAGAAGTTCCTGCCTTTCTCAGCAGACACCTGTCCTCCAAACTAAAACAGCAACTTTTTGTTCTTTGTCCATATATAAGCCGCACCTGATTATAAGCCGCACTTTGGATTCGGACCAAAATTTTAGTCAAAATGGTGCGGCTTATAATCGTGAAATTACTTCTCTTACCTAGTTGGTATAAAAATTCACTGTTTGTAGCTCCTTCATTTTTTAGTCATGTAAGTGGTCCCTATAACAAATGTGTAAACCTTAGCTGTTTCTCCAGAAGCTCTAGTCTGTAGCTAGATGCCAAAGCTTCTGGCGGACACAAATTTTACAGTTGAGATTAGAACTGAATTCCTATGCTGAACCCCATCAAGAGCTCTGTTATATCTTTTCCTGTGTTCTACTTGAACAGAAAAAAATAATGACAGAAAAACATTTCCATTAGAGCAGCAATTTGTAGAGGAAAGAAAAATCTAGTTGTGAAAAAAAGTTGGATAGATGAGCAGCATCAGGGAAAAAGACTTCAATTCAGCAGAGAACCAAAAAAGCATGCTGCAAGATGGACTCAGCTAGACTGTTCCTTCACATGATGCACAGGCCAGATATTAAAATAGACATTTAGTTCCACCCACCCAAGTAACACCACCAGTTTCTGGGGCCACATATGCAGTCAAGACATCCTGCATAGGGGTAGGATTTACCACAGAGTGTGCACCTCTCCACCAATCCACCTCCTTACTGAGAGGCAAGTCCTAGGGAAGGAGATCTGGATGCCAGAATCTAGCACAGAACACATCTGAGGGTGAGCTAAAGGGTTGCTATTCTGTGGAGCAACCTTTAAAAAAAAAAAGACCAAAATGTTATTTTCTGTCTGATGATTCCAATGGCTCTGCTCAAATTCTTGGATTCACTGTCATTTACACTGGAAACAATAGGTAGGCCTGTGTTGAGAAAGAAAACAATTTGGTTTAGAAGATAATAGTAGAGTGATTATCTTCTAAGATTATATTAATTATAAAATATTTGTATATAGCCCTTGTAAGTTCTGCTTTAATTTCCCAAATGTGAAAATGTCTTCCCATAATTTTTGGTTAGTTTACGATACCTTTGTTTGAAATCTGACCTAAAATCTGATACCACTTTTCTATCACATGTCCCAATCTAAGCAGCAAAGCTTTGGAAGAAGAACCTGCTACAGGAAGCAATGATACACTAGGAAGAATATCCCCTCCTGTATCCATACTGCATTTATTATTGTTTCAATGACTAAGGAACAACCAGGAACTTTAAAAAGAGATATACTCTGCTTGTAAAGAAAAGTGACTAATGACAGTTTCCAAGTATTTCAAACAGTACCTCTTCATTGCAAACAAAGATGAAAAAATCAGCATGAAAACTTCAAAGAGACATTTCCATTCTGAGGGCTCCACATGAAACAATTTCAGCAGCAGCAGAGATTCCTGAACCTGGTCCTGAAATTCCTCATACATCTCTTTCTCTTAGCTCCCATTAGAGATATAAGCCATCTTTCTGTGTTTGGCTGGTTGAAAAACATAAATAAGACAAGTATCAGGAATAAAAGGACCTGGCATTCTGTTACATTCCGTTACAGAACTAACAATAGTGAAATTCAGTTTAGTGCTTCTCTTTCTCATGTGATTCATAACCATTTATTAAATACCACAAGTACATTTCCCAGGTTATCCATGTTTGTGGATAGCTTGTCTGGGTAGTATCATCTAAATAAAATTTCAAATTCTATCAAACTTCTGCCATCTTTTGGCTCATAAATATATGTACATATCAGACACAAAATCCTTATAGCTCTTTTTATAAGGTAAGTATGTTAGGCCTACATGCTGCTTTCAATATTTTGGACAAAGTCCAAGTAGATCATTGAATGCTGCACAGCTAAATTTTGAAGGTGGTGTTCTTTCCCACATTGTTTTGTTCTGTTAAATAACTTCTGAGTCCTATTGCTGAGCTCTAAACTTCATTATTGAGTAGCCTTATTTAAACATATCTCCCAAATATTCCTTGGAGGCAAGAAAAATTTAATTATATAGTTTTAATTTAATTACTCAGAGATTCTTATAGTGAAATTAAAATGACTTGTAAGTACTGTGAACAGGCTTATATTTTCTTAAATTTTATTCTTAGGTTATAAAAATGTTTTTAGGTTGGTTTATATTCAGCTAGATTTTTTGAATGGGCAAAAGTTATTTTGGGGGTCTCACTCGGAGGGAAGCCATGCAAACAACATGTAAACTGTGAGACCCTTTTTTGAGTCAGATTTATTCTTCTGTGGTAGTTACTGCCTGTAGACTGAGCTGTTAATGTTTAATGACTCAAACAATTGACCATTGAACAGCTCAGATGCAGAGGTGTACACCGTGGCTAGAGGCTACAGCTGGTTTTGAACAAGGTAAGGGAAAAGTCTGCCAAGAGGCAGACCCTGTGAGGTGGGATAGTGCTTTTCATCATGTCAATGTCCTTCCTTACAGAATGGCTGAAAACTCCCATAGATGGGTACATACATACATACGTATATACACACGTCTAGACATGCATGCATACATACAAACATACATACATACAAACATATATACTGTGGGAAAACTCCCCTTAGGAGAGTGCCAGGACATTCCACACAGCCCGAAGGTATTCACCCCTGCTGATGGGCTGTCATGAGCCATGACTGACTCCACTGATGGGAGAGGCTGCAATTGTCTTAGAAGGTGCCCTAAACCATCAAAGACTCCTGAAGTGTCCCGTGATCCAAAGTAACACCCAGTGTGAAACTCCCCATCTCAGGGGAGGTACCTGGGCATTCCCACCTGAACCTGAGTGAATATAAACTCCATCAAGACAAAGAGCAGCATTTTGACAATACTGGGGCACTCACCACTAAGACCAGAAGAATGAGACAAACAGGACAGGATCCACAGGATCCACAGTCTCTTTTCCTGTTTGCTTCTCCCTCTCCCTCTCTACCTCACATTTACTGTTAAATTAAAATTCATACTATTGACTTTGGTATATGGTCTCATTTCCACCTTAATTTGGGCAGGGACATCTCTCTAATAATTTTAATTACTGGATCTTAACAAGATGGAAAATTCTGCAGCTGAGCATGCAAATACCTACCATAACCCTCGATCTGATGAAGCACATATTTTGCATGCCTCCCTCAAACATTCCACTTTGTACTACTTTTGAAATTTATTTTTGAGTCAAAAACATGACTACTAGTCATTTATGGCTTTCAGGGGAGAAAAAAAATGCATTCAGTGTTTTCTTCTTATCATTTTTTTCTCCCCAGAAAACCATATCATTATTGTGATAGTAGATACTCTAGCAATAATAACATATAATAATGTAGTTTAGGTCTTGTAATATATGTTTTTATAATTCGTGTTTATATAATATAAGAAGGTTGTATGAAATAAAATAAAATAAAAAGAACCTCTTAAACACCAAGCACCTGGAGCCATAGACAATGGCCGTAATTAACATACCAACAGACCTAGCCCGGCAATCTCCACAATGGACGGGAAAAGGACCTGTTAAGTACCACACATCAGACAGCCGATCACCTCCGCTGGTTCCCGTAAGCACTCCCAAGGAAAATTACACAACAATGCGGAGCAGACACAACCTTCATCAACACGCAGGAAGGACCTTTGTCCAGGGCAGCACCAGAAAAAGGATTTAATCTAAATATGAAAATCTGCAGCAGAAACAAAGGAAACTCTCGCCTCAGGCAGAAAAACTGTATAAAAGCTGGTCTCGCCGAGATGGCAGTGTGAACAGAGGGGGATCTGATGCGATAGAGGTCAGATCAGTGTGTGTGTCCACCCAGTGCTGACCCCGGGCTCAGCGCTGTCGTGTTTTCGCTTGTGGCTTCCCAAGACCATATTTTCAGTCGCAAAAATAAAAATTGCTGTTTTACTATTTAATTCGGCTTGATTCAGTTATTATCTATAACAGGTCTCATTTCATACCCAGAAATAAAAGTGACGAAAATAAGATAAAGCGCTTTCATTTAGCTCTATAGTTATCAGCTGATGTCACCTCTTGTACTCTTGCTGCAGGTTTCTTTCATTCAAAACTTGATAAATCTCTATATGTTTGTTCTCCATGTCTTCATTTTTTTCAGCTGAGACTAAAAACAATTTAGTGAAGCTGGGTTTTTTCCAAATGCTATTGTTGAACATAACATTGACTTCTATATAAAGAAGATTATTTGCATACACTGTGATTCCCCATGCAGCCATCAGCTGATAAGAAATGTCATCCAATCCCTGAACTGCTGTGCTGTTTTTAATTTAAGGTGGGTATCATTTTTTGTGACAGAAATATTTATATATATAAAGATATAGTCAATCCTAGATGGTGTTTCATACAGCCTTCAGGATATCAGAAATATATCAGCCTTCTCTTGCGTGTCTCTGGGGAGAGTTTAATAGCCATGACTTCCCAAAGGTAAATCTTTATGACATCTGGAGGCAGAAGAACCATTCATGGACACAGAAGAGGTGAGACTGGTTTGACTTTTCCACTTGAGAGTGAACCACAACTGAGTCTAGAGGCAAACAGAGAAAGACCAGATAGAAGGTATTGGTCTGTTTAATGGCTGAGGTAATTGCAAGAGGGATGAATCATTAAGTCACTTAGGCTCTGATTTCTCAGCAACCACCAAATGGGGAATCACCTCAGTCTGACTCAGAGAAACCCTTATTGTGAGCAAGGAAACAATGTCAGCAAATGCTTGTCTGGACTGACTGATGAAAGCACTCTGAAGCTGGGTGAAATCACTGCCTTACACCAAGAGAAATTCAGAGCGTGGTCAGTGCAAATGAGCAGCCCGGGCAGTGATTCACCCACTGGCACAGGGATGTCAGGTTCTGTCAGAGCCAGGCTCTGGGTGATGCTGGCACACAGCAGCCCAGGCAGGTGTAGGGGAGCTGGAGAGGCACCGACAGCAAAGCAGGGAGTCTTTCCTTTTCTGTTTCCTTCATCTGTTTGCCAACAAAGAAACAGGTACTTTTTGATCTATAGAAGAAGGAAAAGCTTGGAAGGACAGATTACTTTTTTTTTCTTCTGGCATTGATTGTTTCAAACCCATTGGGAACAAGTGATCCAATGAGGGCCAGCTTTTTCCCCACACTTGAATGCACTGCTGCCATCATAAATCTAGTTATTTATGATTCCAATTTGCAGCCACTTCCCTGGGCCATTCATTTGCTATTTAAAAAAAGAGATGCCAAACATTGTCCAAAAGGATATGCACAAACAATAGCACCAGGGAAAAAATAAAATATAAAGTCTTTCCCCTTAGCTACTCTTAATCTCTTTAGAGTTTGCTCTTTAGAACAGGGAAACACTGATGTACTGAGTACCCAGCACCCTGATATGTGAACACTGTTTAATAGTTTACTTTGTACAATATAATGAATAATATAACTTCAGTCATATAATCTTTTGATGTTGTTATTATTATTATTACTATTATTATTATTATTATTATTTCAGTCTTACCAAGTATAGCTACCATACTCCACTCTTACATTGTTTTCTTTTCATTTCAACTTGGATTTTGAGCACTTCAACTGAGTTAATTCAATTTACAGGCTCATTAACCAGACTGCAAATGGAAGGGGAAGGCAGTGTATCTCCACAGGAATTCTCAGTGTCATAATAGTATCTGGATCTGAAAATCTCAGGAGCTTCTGCTGCAGCATCAGTCTGATTTCTTATACTTGCAACCCAAAATAGAACCCAATAGGTGAAAAAAAGGCCAAAGAAATTGAAGGAAAATTGTAATTCTTCTTCCTCCACTAAATACTAAGTTGCATGTGATTTTCTCTATAAGCTTCCTGGTCAAATCTTTAGAAATAATGATTGACTTGCTAACAGGCTTGTATCCTAATTACCCTTCTTTTTTTTCTTTTTTTTTTTTTTAATCTTAAAGCTGTTTTAAAACAAAATAAATAATTTTTTTCTCTCTGAAATTTTGTATTTCTAGCTCTACCTTGATTTGTCACTGCTGAGAGACAGTGACAGCACTCAACGCTGTTTCCAGAAGGTTTGTCTGAGGGTTGTATCCTGAGCCTGCCTGTAAAAGCTTTTTCAATGCCAACAGCCCCCCACAGCATTACTCTGATCTCATTGCTATTCCACCTTTTAGTCATGAGATGCTTTCTGTGAGTGTGAAATTCCTTCATTTATAAATGGCTTTCCTGTTAGAATGCCTTTTGGAGGGGCTTTTTGTTTTGCATTGAATTGTTTTGGTTTTATTAACTTGCTGTTAACTCGCCATTTCTTATTTCTTTGCTCCATGGAGCTGAATTATATCAATTCCCAAAGAATTCAGCCTTCTACTGAACACACATATAAAAATGACTATTTCTTTTGTGATGTGTATTCATCAGAGACAAATTCAAATGCACGCTCTCATTTTATTGGATTTTTACATTTGAAGCAAGTCTTCTCAAAGGCACAATTCCAAACCAAAATTTTGGTGAGGTTTTGTGGCAGTCCTAATTCTAAGCAAGCTTAGCAGGAGCTCAAACTGCCTCTTCACCTCCCATCAATGATGCTGAGCTCAAGATATTGACTGAGCTGCAGCACATTTAATTTAAAAATTTACCCTTAGTCTCCAGTTAACCACACGTCTCAAACAAACCCTGCTCACAAGCAGTGGCCTTTACGCCTGGCAGTTAAATGCCTGGTGACTAAATGTCACTCATTGAATGCAAAGACTATTTCATTGTCCAGAACTGTCCCTGGAACACTGAGCAGCATAATGATTCCTGATAAAATAGGCACCTGGGATGTCTGATGCTGCAGTGAATTTTCATAGACATGCTCTGTCACTAGAATGCCTTTATTGTGGTCTCCAAAGGCATGTATTTATTGGATCCAAAAAATCTCCTTTCTCTGGGACTTCAATTCCAGGCCAAGTAATTTGTGAGATTTGCCCTCACAAATCTTTCTCTGTCTTACATTTTGAGGGAGAGTTTCTCATTTCTCCTGCAGCAGGCTTTGTTTATTTGCAACAAAAATAGCTCAGATGAAAGCTAAATCAGCTGGGCAGGTGAAGACTCCTTTTCAAAAAGTGAAACATTTTGGTGGTTTATCTCTAGCACAGAGATCAGATCGTTTAAGGACGACCCAGTGAGTGACACAAATCAATCTTGGTCATCAATGGTATTTTCTAAATGCTCAAAACTACTGAGTCAGGTCCCCTAAAATCTGAAGACTGGGTAAATATTGTACTATTTTGAAAAGTGATATTTCTTTTCTCTTTGATCTTGAACTCATTTGTTATTTTCAAACTTTTCCTTGCAAAAACGTGGAGAACTATCACATTTTTCCAGAGAAGCTGAGATCTCCATGCAATCCATTTACTTCAGCAGTTACACAGCTGCCCATGACCATGTCCAGTCAGGTTTTGAGCAATGACATTTTTCAATCTTGTGCTGAAGGTCACTAGTGATTGTGATACAACAAAATTGCAAGAATTGCGAAAACTAGAATCTTAGTGTGAGTTGCAAAAGGGAGCATACAGTGCCTTGTGTCTCTTTTCAACCTCTTCCATACAGTCTGTTTTGTAAGGATAGGCCAGCAAATGTTACAGCCATTGACTCACACAGCAGAAGTTACCCTCTTCAGCGAGACCTCAGCTCTTAGCATCTGATAATCCATTAACCACCTGCTTACATGGATTTCTATTGTCAATTCTTGTCAGGTCTATGCTACTGAAATAGATAAGCACCTAACCTTATTTTAGAATATCTTCACAATGTGATGCAAAAGCATTCATCAGCCATCCACATTGTTTAATCAAGGAACAACTGGATAGAAAGTTGTCACCCCTTGCTGTGGAAGGATTCCAGATGTGGAGGGACCTCAGGGGTGAAATTCTTTGCAGAAGCTGGATACAGAACTATCTATAGTTCACATCCTTTATTGTCCTACCTGGCATTTTTGTGATAGCATTTTAATATTTATTCACAGCCCACTTCAACATAGACCTTTTTCAGAGGGATGCTCACATTGCCTGCTACAGGGGTAGGGGAGACTTGTGAAGGTTGTGTGAACACAATATGCATGTCAGCAGCTAATGGAAGAAGCACTCTGTTCTCTGAGGTAAAAATCGATTCTGTGCCATTTCCCTGGCCCTCAGTGATACTCAGGCGCTTCAGTCTTCCTGGACTGACCTAAATCTCATAACAGGAGATGGAGTTTCTGAGTAGTTCAAAGACTGCACAGTAACTGTGATACTGTATGGCATTTACCTGAACCAGCCCACTGTTACTGCTCAGATGGCTGCACCAGTCTTCTGTGATTAGAAAGCTGAACTCTAGACCACCTGCCAAATTTTATTTTTGATGTTTCCATCCCTCTTTCCTTTAAAATATCACAGGCACCCAGTAAGGCACAGAGTTAGAGCCTTACTGAGTCAAGAGAGGGTCAAGTGGTTAAGTGGAGACTTTTGTGCTGTCTCCCTTCAGCAGCTTGACAGTGGAGGGCAACGCAGAGCATAGCAGGGCATCAAATTATAATTTGCATGAGCAAATGGGATAAAGTTCCTGTCAGAAACACTGACAGGAACAAAGGGCAGGGTTCTTTGGTTTTGGAATCTCAGCTACAGTTTTAACAATGTATTTGCTTTAAGATTTTGTTAAAATACTACTTTTTAAAAAATAATATTTGCCAAATTTGGAAGAAAAAAGAATTCTCACAGAGTGCCTTTCCATGCATTTATGAGTTCTGTCTTACCATTATTTGTTCATGTAATACAGATTGATTTCTTTCCTGACAGACAAGGATGTCAATTTTTACACATATTATGCCCCCAACTATATACGGAATTCTTTAAGCAAATACTGTATCTGAACACTTTTGAAATTTGTGCACCTTTGGCTAGGTATAGTTCTGTTTCTTAGGACTTACTACCAACTATTTGATATCATTTATAGTCCTGAAAAAATGTTCATTCTGGAATAAAAATCAGCATATAGTGTGATTGTATAACTTACAAGAACACCATGATTGTATTACTGAAAATGCCTATGTGCTGGAAAATGCTGTTTTATACTGATAAATAATTGATTTGAATAAACATCAAGTTTAAATCCCAGTTTGGGTTTTATGTGACTACAGCTGGAGTAGATGTACACACATACACACTGACTGGAATGAGTTATTTTTCTTTCTGAAAGAAAACTAAGATTTTTTTCCTCTCTGTTGATGCAGAGGTGCAGCCCTTACTTCATAAGAATACACTAGCCAGCATATGAGATGACAGATTTCAGGAGCTAATAGGTTTCCTTGGTACACAGTAATTGAATTCAGTGCCATCAGCTGAGTCGAGTCTCACTTCACCTTACTGTAAATTAATAATACCGATGTTCTTTCATTTAACAAACACATATTCATGTATTTCACACGCGTATCACAACCTCTTTGCCAAGTGTTGCTCAATACAATGAGCTATTTGCATGTGTGTTTCAGTGTCAAATTTGAAGTCCTTTCATCTCATCTCCCTTTCTCTGTCCAAACTTCTCTCAGCTTGGAACATTTTTCCCTAACCTTCAGGCACTATTAACAAGAAAATCAAGCAGAGTAAGAAAGATATTAATTGGTATAATAATTTACATTTGTTTCATATGCAATGATTTCATTAGAAGCAAATATTTTATTATGGCAAATTCTCTGAAAGCCTTTTAATCAAATTCAAAACTCCTGGCAAATAGAGTAGTCAGAGGAGAAACATTTACATATTAAGCAAAGCTTTCACAGTCCTTTTTTTTCTCCACTGCTCTGATCCCCTGCTCATCTGCTTTCCCACCACTCAAGCCTTGCTGCTTTGCCTGCTTCTTTCTGATCTCTTTTGTTGATCCTTCCTTCAAATCTCTACACTACATTTTACAAAAATTATTATTTAGAAAATTATTATTTAGAATGTCTAGCTTGTAAACTTTCAGCAATATGCATATTTCTTTTCAATAATTCCTGATTTATCAACTATAGAAAAGAAATTCATTGTTACTCTGACTGGAATAAGATAGATCACAGCCAAGTCATTTTCCGCCAAATTTTCGAACTATGCAATTTGCTGTTTCATGATCAATAGATGGTGTAATGCAAGAAGTGATTTCATACCTCTCTGGGTCCTGTAATAAAATAGCTTTATTATACCGGAATTATATGTATTATCCTCAAACTAACTGTAGAAGTTCATGTGTTATCTTGGGAAACATACATATTCCTATTGAATAGGCTGATACTTTAACAGTGGTTGTTTTTACAGTCTGACCTGAGAAACTTATCTGTCTTCAGTGTTCCTAAGAACCTAGTATTTAAGGGGAAAAGTGTAATATTTCATTTGATGTGGGCATTTCAATTATTGTTTCCTGTGCTGAAATAAAGAACAAAATAAAAGTTATGCAGGAATTAGAAATTAAATTATATTTACAAATGTAAATATTGAACTGAGTCAATGATTGCAATGCCCATTCATTAAACTAATTTCTTGTCTAAATATTCAAACAATCTGACAAGGCAAAGAGTCATTTTATACTTAAAGACCAACACTGCAAAGTAAGAGTTGATATTTACATCTTTGCTGGTTTACAAATGTTTTCCTTTGGACACTGTTGCTTTATGCATCTAACTCGAACTCTCTAAATTGCAGGATTGAAATACATAATATTGAAATAATGATTAAGCATTCACTGATTTAGCAATACTCTGCTAAGAAAGTAATTGCCTAATAATGAAATTAAATAATAGTGATATCACTATTACTGATTTAGCTACATAATTTTGATAATTATTGCATGCAATTTTAAAGCTATCATCACTCAAGTATTATGAAGCACACACAACTACTGTTGAGTTAGAGCTCTATCACTCCACCCCCTTTCCTTCCACCACCACTTAGTATATGGATGCAAGTCCATCTACCTTCACCACATCCCACACCAAGTCTTTCAGACACAGACATGATGGAAAACATAGTGGGTTTTCTAGGAGAGCTCCCCCCAGCACCCCAGAAGATGGGCCAAGACCTCACTTTACAAGTCAGCTTCACTGTTTGTAGCTATCTTTGCTCCTGGCATCAGAAGATTCACCTCCCCCCACCCCCCACAGAGTTCCTCACCTGACATCCTTATTCCAATTTATTCTATTTCCAGAACCACCTTTTTGCCACTCTTGCATCTCCTTTCCATTGACCAAACTCTTCCTTATGAGCCAGAGGTGGATCAGATCTTTTGCTTGAAGGCATGTCTGGCTCCTCTTCACCTTTGAGTGTAGTGGACCTGTCTTGTAAGCCCTAGATGGTGTAGGACCCTTCCTCTTGGTGCTAGAAGTCCCCAGCTTCCATCCTTTCACTTCTGCAGAGGTTGCACTTACCTTAGGACTAGGTGTGGACACTGTGCACCCTTTTATCCCTGTTATCCTCACCTGACAGCAGCAGGCACCCTTAATTTTCTCAGAGATTTCACAGCCATGACCACTGATCCTGGATCTTGTCCCCAGAAGGCTCAGAAGTTCCCTAAGCAGAACTAGCACATCTGCAGCTGCCTCTGTTGCTGTGCCCATTAGAGTCCCCATAGCAGGAATCACTGAAACCCTGCAGAGTAGCTAAAAGAACACAGAGTCCCAACAGCTTGGACTAGCTCAGAGAAAACCAAGCCCCATGAAGCTTTGTAGAAGTGAAATATCAGTTAGATAACTGCAAATATCTCGAAAAGCCTAGGCAATCCCTGTGTAGGTAAGCTCTGAATTTGGAGGTGAAACATTTGCTGTTATGTTTTTCTACAGCTGTATTCCTGGACCGACCACAAATATGAATTTAAATTATGAATATATACCAAATGTACTAAATTATAAGGCTGCTTCTTATGGCCATGTGTTTGCAATTCTATGACACTAGCAGCAGAAGTAGGGCAAAAAAGCCTTTGCCCAAAGCCTGACCTATTCATTGTACTGACCTGATGCTTCAGGTGATACACATTGACATTATGGACAGCCAGAAATTTTGGACTGTCATGTGTCTCCCTGACACACTATCACAAAGACTTCTCTCTGTGGCCTTATATTTTGTTGCATCATTTGATGGCAAAGTTATAGTTTGATACTTACTACATGTGCAGACCTGGAGCTCAACTAGTTATCTGCCTCTCAGGTTGTATAATGAAAGGTTTTGTAGATACTCAATTTAACTGATCACTGAAAGACAAAAGAAAACAGTCATGAGATCAGGCACAGATCTACAAAAATCTTGTCTATAAGACTGAGTGGCCTCAAATGTCAATACCCTCAAACTTTGTAATGTTTTTGATTCCCAATGACTGCATGCACACTGCTATGTGGAGCACCCTGTAGGCTTGCAGTCCAAATGATGTTCATCTGCATTGCTGCAGTGCAGGATGTCCCCATGGTCTGCAAAGTTTTTAAGCTGAACAGAAATCCTGGGTATAGACTGTGCTTAAAGTGTCTCTTAGAGCTTTCTTGCCCTATGGACAGAATAAATTATCTTTCTATCTGACCTGTTCTTGGGATACATGTGACAGACAATACTGAAACTGCAGGTAGAGTGCAGATGAAACATTTCAAGTCAAGATGTCCAGCAGCAGAGTTTTCTTACTGGGTTTTTTTGTTTGTTTTGTTTTGTTTGTTTGTTTGGGTTTTTTTGCAGTTCATTCATTAAGATATTTGCACAGATGGGAGAAATTTAAACAATATATTCTGAGGAATGTAAATATGCTCAGGGCAAACACAAACCTGTGGAGACCTATAAAGGGAAATCACTACATTCTCAGCCTCCATTTTATTCATGTTTTGTTTACTATACAAACATGGAGAGGCAGAGGTGATGAGGCATTTGCTCAGGAATTATTCAGCACCATCTGGCATCTTGAGGTAATTAGTCTGCACTGTATCTCCTTTGGAAACCATAGCAACTCTACAATAACTTAATTGTGTTCTCTGATGAAGGCATAATAAATAATAAGTGTCACTGATATAATATACTAATTAATGCATTTTCAACTACCCAGCTGCTGTATACAAATGTCCTGACTATTATGGGTTTCTTGGTAAGAAGTGTTGGCAAAACAGGAAAAGAAAAGGATCCAAAAAGAGAATAATTTTGCATGACCTCACTCCTAGATAAATTCAAGGAGGGAATGGTATGTGATTTAATTGATTAAGAATTACAAGGATCAGTCAGTCAGCCAACCAGGTAAGGGAAATACATCAGATTTGTCAAATCTAATTGCATTTCTTAAGAGCCTAAGCTTTGATGATTAAAAATAACTAAGCAGATGTAATCCACACAGCTCTGTAAGGTATTTGATGTTCTGCAACATGACAAAATATGATTACAAATCAGTGTTATACAGTATCAATAAGGTCCATACTAAAAAGATCAAGAAAGGGCTAACAAATGGGTGAGGGGGCATGATAGGGTTTGTGTGGAAGCCAAACCTCAAAATCACAGTTCAACTTTGCAAAATGTAGTCTTTTACATCTAGAAAGAAGGAATACAACCTGTTTGGCCAACACATGAATCAGAATAGTAAATCTGAAAAATACCTCTGAGTAACACTAAATTCAGAAATTCATCTATATTTTTGGGTAAAGAATACAGGCTAGTGGATCCAGAAGCAATAAACCGGTGTTAAAATACGGGTAATAAAGTTCAGGTGCGTGCTTGTATACGCTGCATACTTGTTTCCAACACAGGCAAGAGTGAAAGAAATTATTCATGACTGGAGAAAATACTCAAGCAGAAAAATGTGGCCATGCTGCAGCCTGGCCATGGCATTAGCCAGTGTTTGTTTGTCAGGCTAGCAGTGGGAAGTCATACAACCACAGCAGCACAGTGCAAACGTGCCCAGCTGAAAGACAAGGGTTAATTGCTCCATGTGTCATCTCTTCCTCAATTGCTTCCAGAAGCTGTGCTTGTACTTCAGCATAAGGCTGCCCTACAGAGTGAGCAAGGGCCAGCTTGTTCAAAAATGGCCCAGGGATCTCTGCCCAGGCCCGGCATCATGTTAGTTAGACATGAGAATTTTTTGTCCAGCTCAGTGCAGACACCATGAAATATGAGAAACTGAAGCCAAACACATAGTAATGTCCTAAATTCAAGTTGAATACTTTTCAGGAGCACTCAAATTACTCGGCTTAGTCCAGGAGATGGTAGTAATATAATGGCTTAGGATACAAAGAGGATGTGACAAGAAATGATCGATCACATGGCCCCAATCACTGAGCACTGACCTATGATTTTTAAAAAAATATACATTCACCTCATTCCCAGACTGTGTTTACCATCATTACATTGCCACACTGTGAAAAAACAGCAGGGTGATCCTCCAGTCCTGGACCAGTACAAAATTTAGAAATACTGTGTTTTCAATAAGACTCCATTTAACCAGTCAGACAAATTTTAAAAGCAGGTATTTGTCAGTAGAGATCAAATTCCTTAATAAAGGAAATTTCATTTATCTAACTGAATGTTACTTACCGAGAGTCAACTGAGTGCCATTGTCACACATTCAGAACATCAACACAGATGTCTCCTTAGTGACAGTCATATTCATTTCATTTCATAGTGATAGAACAAGGAGTAATAAGTGCAATTTGAAAGAGGGGAAATCTAGGTTAGATATAAGGAGGAAACTCGTTGCTGTGAAGAGGATGAGGCACTGGAACAGGTTACCCAGGGAGGCTGTGGACATTGCAACCCTGGCAGTGTTCAAGGACAGGTTGGATAAGCCCCTGAGCTACCTGGTCTAGTGGGAGGAGTCCCTGTCCATAGCAGCAGGTGGGGTTGGAACTGGATGTTCTTTAGGGTCCTGTCCAACTGCTAACATTCTATGAATTCTATGATTATGTAGAACACCAGCACAAAATAGCATGTTTGTTCTCTCATCCCCCCAGGCCTGTTGGTCATGTTACCTTTGACCCACCTCCCTTTCCTAACAGATATGACTGTGTTGATTTTCCAGCTCCTTAAGAAGGAATGTACACAGTGAAATCCAGTGCAAGTAAATACACTTGTATTCAAAGTGGTAACTGAAATGTTTTATAATCCTGTTATTACAGTACTCAGCCCCATTCTAGCTTAGGCCAAAGCGGTACCTTGATCCCTCACAACAGACCTAGCTTGGTTTATGACAGTATAAATGGAGACTTATGAGTAGTTGTAGAGCAAAGGTACTGAAGGTAATACTGCATACAGTAACAACAAAAAAAGACCAATAACAACACAAAAAAGGTGGTTCAAAAGTATAATTACAGGTTAAGATGTATTGATACACTAAGAAAAAAGTTGCCAAGCATATACACAAGACTTTCATAAAGAGCAAATAATCACAAGACAAATGTGAATTATGCTTTTATTCATCATGACTCATATTTGACTCATGGTAAGTGAAATCAATTTCAGTCACAGGCATAAGCACAAATACTTTTTCTGTGTGAAGCTAAGAGTTGTTTTGACTGGTTATTAGCTCTGTCTCAGACGACCATTCCCAAATATCTAGGGAAAACAAAATCCCACAAAATCAAATTGTGCTGCACTCATCCCCATTCCAGCTCACAGAAAGAAACACGGGAGTGACTGTGCAGTTTCTTCCCTTTCTCTGGCAGCCAACCCTTATTTTAGAGACAGGTCATAGCACCTACTCTGGCTGAATCTGGTCCCAGTAAAGGGAAACTTTACTGCTGAGGCTTCTCAGGCTGTCCTGTCAGGTGCCGTGCAGTGTCCGCAGCCTGCCACACGAGGGTTCTCATCCCAGGGAATGCCCATGCCATGGGGCTGCTCCAGATTCACGCCTACTGCCAGCTCTGCATCCCAGGGAATGCCCATGCCATGGGGCTGCTCCAGATTCAGACCTACTGCCAGCTCTGCATCCCAGGGAATGCCCATGCCATGGGGCTGCTCCAGATTCACACTGATGCCTTGGGGTTTAGCTTTTATATTTTTCAGAATCTCTGCTGCTTGAGTGTATAACCCTCAAATTTCTTATTAGGTGTCAGTAAGTTCTCTTCACAAGGTAGGAAGACAAAACAATTTCTTTCTAGTTAGAGAACCAAGGACAATTGGTACCCAAAAGGCATAAACAACTGTGAGGGAAAGGGGGCAATCCAGGGGGGTTGAGACTTCATAGCTTGGGGCTGTGGTTGGACAATTGACCCCAATATGTAGATGAACCAGAACTTACAAAAGTGTAAAAACTCTGACCAGGATCCATCTTGGATATGATTTGGATGTAGCCCTAGCTGAGCTCTTGCACTGCCCAAGGTGTATCCTTTCAACAAATACCTATCTTATTCCTTTTGCTCTGTCTAGTCTGTTCCAGACAGCCTTTCCAGGCAACAACACCTGCCTCCAGTTCTGTATACCAGGGGATGCCCATGCCATGGGGCTGCTCTAGCCTAACACCTGCTGCCAGCTCTGCATCAGCAGGACACACAGCAACACCATGGCAAGAGCTCGTGGGCAAAATCTGCTTCTTCTCACTTACAAAATGACAGGCTTGGACGAAATTCTGTAGCTTTACATCCACTCCTGTGGAAAGCAGATGATTGTGCAATATTTTATGCAATCAAGTCAAGAGAAAGTTGTTTATTTATTTCTGTATTTTCAAATACTAAAAAAGCTAAAGGTCTGCTATTACCTTTAGTGGAACCAGTTACAACCCAGAGCTCAAAGGGACATGCTATAGACCTGTGTATCTGAAGCAGAATTCAATACTGTGTGTATTTTTTTCCTGATTGTATTATATGAGCATACTTCATTGTTCATTTTCAGATCTACTGGGAGTTAAGCATAAAAATAACAGTAACTGTTTCTGTGTAATATGTGGAGTGGGAGGAAAGGGGGGGACTTTGAAACAATTTCAGAATTAATAATGGTGTGTTATTCTAGGCACTGCTATTTTATACTAACTTAACACAAAACTTAGAAATTGTTTAAATGTTTTCCATTAGATGAACAATGTTAACTGCACAAAGTATCTTATGTTCTTTTCAGAACAAGGCAAGGGGATTGATCCATTTCCCCTTCTTCCCCAAGTCTCTCCTCTTCTTCCTCCATTCCCACATTTCTGTGGCTTGCATTTTCATGTGAGACTAACTCTTACCTTCACATCCCCAGTAGCACTAAGCTTATAGGCAGCAATCTAGCAATCACCACCACAACCAGCTGGGGCTTTGTCCTTACAAGACATTTATGGATATGTGCCAGATGAAATCCTGCCTGAACAGTCAATGGATCTCACCCTTAATAATAAGTCTAACTGAGATGCTTCAGCAGCCTGACTCGACAGCCATCATCAATCTGAGTGCAGAAAGCAGTTCAGATCATTTACTGCTTAGACAGGTTGAGATCTTACTCCATGATTCTAGCTAATCCACAGAATCACTTAGGTAAACTTAGCTTCATTTCCAAGAATAGATGGATAGGTGCTCGTTTTCCTTCCTCAGATGTTGCAAAATCAAAAAGGAAAACTATTCTGGGCTGATTAAGGCAGTGGTGCTCTAACAAATTCAACACCTCATCTGGATCTATAAGCAAAATGTGCAGTGCCAGGAATTCTCATGGCTTTCACCGTGAGGACTCGCACTCCATGAGACAGCCTTGGCTCTCCAGCTCCCTGAAAGAGCCTGCTACCCTTGCTGTCATCCTCCTGCTTCCCACAAGTTAACATCTGCTAGCATGAGTTTATGCCATTTAGCAATACCTGACATTCTCTAAAGAAGCACTGCCTTCCTGAAAGGTTTCAGCCTGACACCCCCGGCAGTCTGCAGAGCCTGAGGACAGAGCTGTCACTCACCTGCTCCCATTCTCCCAGATCTCAGTCCTGAATTCCGCTTCCTGAGGTCCTGCCACACCTCCCTAGGAGCAGAGCATCTGTCACACCCACTTGGGCAGCAGCTTGTCCTCACCCCACGCTCATGGAGGGGTTGTTCTGGGCTGAGCACCGGGCTGTGCAATCTGCTGCACTGCCTTGATGCAGGGCAATGGGAAAATTCTGCAAGAACACATTTCAGGTCTTCTTTCTAATCTTTGTTTTTCCTAGACTAAAATCACAAGCAATTTCCACAGCCCCATTAGGCAAGGTATTTCAGAAAACACTGACAACCTACGTGATATGATTGTGGTAATAATGAGGTCTTTCATCAGGGAAGTTTATGAATAATTACTTCTAATTAAGTAGCTCATAGATGCAGTATGCCACTCATCAGTGCTTGAGACCTGCATTACAGACTCTAATATTTTTTCTGTTAGTGTAAATGCTGAGCAAGAAAGTGTAATCAATGAAAACATTATTAAAGATTTGTGTCTCTGCTAGGAAACAAATTGAAATATTTTTTTCCCTTGGTTTTGTTTTCCTTATTTGCTCTTGCAGTATTAGGCAGTAGTTGTCCTTGGCCAGTGACTCATTCTGACTGCAGCACTATTTGAAAAAAAGGGGTGAAGCAATACAATAGGAAGAACACAGAAAAGAAGAAAGATGGACTACATACAGAAAGTCATTGACTTTCTCTATTAAGAGAACTTAGGAGGAAATTTTTTCTGGAAAGTTCTGAGCCAAAGATAATAGACACAGAAAGCTTATTTTAGAGAGTTTTACAATCTGTGGACTCCCATTACACCTACCACATATAATTCAACCTTTCAGATTTCAGATAAAGTTGGCATGTTATGCCTTATTCTGGAATCAGTTTAGAGGGTATCTGATGGCAAAACCAATGTAACAAATATGGTTGTGATTACATGTAGAACAAAAACACAAGAAACTGCAAATTCAGAGTAACTCAAAGACTGAATAGTCATATGTAAATGGACAAAGTTCTTCTTAGACCCAAGTGCTCACACACTGCACAAGAAGGGGAACCAGAGCACACAAAGGATTCTGACAACATTACAGGCAAGAAAATGATGCATGGAGAAGCAGTGGCTGGGTCATTATTTGTTTGATAAATGCTGAGCAATAAGACAATCTGGCTTAAAAATTTAGGAGGCAAAATTCTGGTTTTGCAGCGGACTTGTAAATTATTTTTTTTGTTCAAATTTTACTTGTTTGTTTTGGGTTTTTTTCTCAGAAAGAGAATTTTAATCTTATTAATAATACCAAAAGGGTATATATGGAATAAAACCAGGAAGGAAATCTTTGTTGAGATTCTTCAAATAGATGTTGAGATGCCATATAAAGCCACAAGAGACAGAAACATTTGCGGTAGCTTAGATATCTAGAATTCAATTAAGAATCAGGCTTACTATGCTTGGGATATGAGATGATAAAAGCAGGTTTTCACTGCTACATGCACAGTGAGTAAAATGGAAAAAATGTAAGTTAGACTACATACAACACTTCTTAGAGAAAAATCATAATTACAAAAGGCAATAGTAGCAAATGTAAGAAGTAATCTTTAAAATGCATCAAGAATATTACAGATTATTCAAAATAAATTAAATTCATAAATTTGAAGAAGAAACATGTGAAAATCAACTGTTTGCCCAGAAAAACAAACAGACAAACAAACAAAAATTGGAAATACAATCATAGTGGTATTTCCTGAAAATATTCCTTATTTTTAATGAGGTTTTTAATTTTTATTATAACAATGTAGGAATTTTATTAGACGCCTACCAAGACACCTGAACTTTAAAAAGAGAAGAGAGGCAAAACAAACAAACAAGCAAACAAACAAACAAACAAACAAAAAAGCAAAACCAAAAAGATAAAGCAAACTTAGAAGTCTCAGACTTTATGACAATATCCCTCCAACTGTATATCTGCCTATTTTGTACTTTCACAGTGTTTCAGTAGCTACTGCTGTAGGAGATACTGAACACCCCACATTATTTTTTCCACTACTAATAATTGACAGAAACACAGCTGTTTATCTGAGGCAGAAACTAAACACCTTGATAGCACACAAGTGCCTACTTGCTCAGACCCTTGCTCAGACAAGCATAATGTTGGTCATTATGGGGAGTCCTTCCAACTCTAAGAAAGCAAATCACATTTCTATCTGTCTTTGTAGAATAAAGGCTGCAAGTTGACATTGATGTAGAAGAAAACAATACTTATATGGCAGGTGGAAGACATGACAAATTGTACCACACAGTTCTCAGGCATGAGACTGCAAGAAATATTGCCCCTTTCTTTCCTTCAGTTTCCTTGAGTATATACAGTGCCAACTGTAGTTATATACAAACACCAACTTGGAGAGGTTTTTCAGTTTCAAATATATTCACACATCTCTGAAGCTATCAGCCATCTGCAATGCCTGGGCATAGCTCAAGGTGGAACACAAGATAGGAGACTGAGATCTTTCTCATAGGAAAGAGGCTTAGACCCACGTGAGACTACAGCTCTCACTGCTGACGGAGACACAGGGGAAGGTCTAGCAGACAAATTAATAAAAACTTCTCTGTATCCACAGTTCCAAAAATAAGGCGCTTACCAGGTGGGCTAATGATGACACAGTGCTGAGCACTGTCACCCATGGCACGGTCCCCTCCTTGTTTTAAGAGTAAGATGGACCCCACTTCTGGTAAGCAAACTCCATTACCACAAAGTTTGTGAAACATTTCTGATGCAAAGCTCTCTGCCAATGTTAGTATGATAGTCAGTGTTCCATTGGCTGAGCTGGCTGACTGCATAATAGAAACTGGTGTAGAGAGGCCACCTCTGGCTTTATAAGCAAGACCCTTAGAGATTGCAAAAAAATTTGTAATGCTTGTCAAAATTTTTTAATATGTGTCCTTCAATGTTTATTCAGCTCTGTGAGTCCACAAGTGACTGAGTATCTTTTCTGAGTTTAGTTAATATTCTATGTATTGAAACAGCCAATTTAAAGTTAAAAATGTGGCTCTAAGTGACAAGTTCTAAATCCCATCCTCAGGCAAAACACCAGTTTGTAACTCCTGTTTGCCACTTTCACATTTTAAGCCAGTCACATTTAATTAAAACTGCAGAAGCAGGCTATTTGTTGTAAATCCTAGCGTGGTAAATACATCAACAGCACTGTAAAAAATAAATAACTCAGTGTTCCTTTTATTTAACCAAGTTTTCAAGCACATCATGCATTATTACTTCACCTTAATCTTTGAAGTCCTCCAGAGATTAAAAGACTATTTTAGATTTTTGCATTCAGGAAGAAGAAATTCAGTAGTGACACACATGAGAAAATGCTTCATTCCTTCTACAGTCAAATTTACAGCATAATAATACTGTAGTTTTTGAACATGCAAGTTCAAAAATGAATGCATTTCAGATTCACTGAGGATAGGGGCTCCATTATATTTATTATATAATATCAGCTAGATTATTGTATAAGAGCAAAAAACCCTATAAAATGAGTCCAGGTATTTACAACATAAGTTTATAACTCACTCTTCTTTATACTAGAGCATTATTATATCTCCCAAGTGTTTCTATACTGAAAGAGTAGCTACTTCCTTGCAAAGTGAAATTGATTAAAAGAGAAAAAAAAAAAGTTTTCTTGAAACTGCTTTTTTAAAACCTTACAAAGGTAGATATTAAGTCAAGGGACCAAAAGCCCTTCTAACCTTATATTCAGGCTCAAGCAGTGACCAATAATGGAAGCCTAGGGATGTCCCTCTTTACTTTTCAAATTTCCACAAAATCTAAAAAAAATTTTTTTTTAAAATTTTTAAAAAATTAAAATTGGGGTTTAAGAATTTATTTCATTGCATTCCTAACTGCTGTGACTAAATACATCTAGTTTTTAACTATAGTTTTGAAATTATTTTCTGCAAATCATTTATTTATAGTAAATATCCCCCATTAATTATGTTATCCAAAACCACAAAATGTTTTGGAATACAATTACTGTAAAGCTAGCTGTATTAGTCTCACACGACATTACCTTTTTTCATATTTATGGAAAAAACTTTGATCAAAACCCAGATTATGTGGGTGTATGTGGAATAATTCTGCCTGTCAGTCCAAAGTGCTCTGTGTCATTTACTAATCCTTTAAAGGATTCACAGAAACTGCAAATTTCCATTTATGAGACTTTTAACACAATGCAGATAACTGATTCTCATATATATCATAGGATTTCTGTATATGTCCATCTTAAATCTATTTCTACCATACCTCCAGCTGAAACTTTAGTACAAAATTGACACTTGACAATAAGATAATACCTCAAGTTTCCCAACAGGACAGCAAACAATCCTAGGTTGTTTCTAGAAAAGTAACCAAAGGAAATGTTTCGGGATTTTTTTTTTTTTTTTTTAATTTTGGGGTTTTTTTCATCTTTTTTGGTTTTTTAAATTCAAAGTAGAGTTCTAAGTCCTTTGAATTCTTCAAAATGGACATATTTGTCTTTTACTGAAAATAAGATGAGGATGTAAGAAAAAGTAGCTGCCTGGAGATGAGAGCATTAAGACACGCTGTACATCTCCCAGCTGAGTGTTTTTCCCAAAGTTGTTGATTTAGCCACAATAAAAATGAAAGTACAATAACAATGATTTGAAGAAGAGTTTTATACAAGGGTCACTTGGTCATGTCCACAAAGAACCTGTGATTGTTATACTATTTCTTGGTATATCATTTTAGGTTTGAAAACTAGTTAAACAGAGATGTAGTTACAAAGAATGCTTGCACTGTGACCTAAAACAGAATATGATATTGATTTGATTTTAAATGCATGATATCTGTAGTGTCTGATCCACTTTCATTCTTGTAGGGAGACCTTACTACCTGAAATCACTGCATATGTTCTCTCTGAAGTGAAAATAAAGAAGGTGAAGAGGGAAGTGATGCATGCCTATTGGGCAATCCTCCATCTGGAATGCTTATTTGATCTTCTTCTCCTATTACTATTTGGAGGATCTTCTGGAGATGAATATTGAGTTCAAAATTAATTGGGATAATGAGCATTTTTTCAAGTCCTTGATGTAAAGTTTCTGCTTGCCACCAAATTAATGACAATCTTTTATGTTTATAATCAAAGGAAACAAGGACAACTCAAAGTCCCAAATTTAGACAAAAGATTATTTCTCACAGTAATAACTCACCAGTTCCTCAATCACTGCTTCCCCAGTGAGCACTACAGAGAGAGATCTACAGAGTTTTCTCCAAGTATGGGAGGAGCTCCTAGTCAGGACTTTCTAGTCATCCCACTTATTGTCCCTACTGCTGCTCTTCCTCTAGTCATTGAACTAAAAAACTTATTTTCTTGGGGTTAATATGAGTCCTTAAGTTTAGAGTAGGACACATTGCAATACTGCAACAACATCCTCTTTTAACTAATATATACATTTATTCTTTTTTTTAATATCAGGTAGTCCATGAAAGATTAATAGTGCTTTAAGACTGGCTTTCTTTCTTTACCAACAGTTTTATTGCTCATTTTTCACTTAAGCATTGTATTCAACCTCCTATTGGAAGTTAAATGCATATTAAAGATCAGCTCCTTCTGACACAATGATCTATGAAGGCACCACAACTGGCCATAGGCTGTGTACATATTGCATTTTGGTAGGATCACACAACTTTCTGCCAGTTCCCCAGCCCCAGTGATGCTCTTCCACCCACCCCAGCTGCATCTTCATTGAAGATGCCTCAGGTGTATCCATATCACACTTTTGCAAGGAGACGCACAATGTGTGCATATCCTTGTTTACCTTGACCTTCGTGCATTTCTGTCATGACAGACACCTGCTAAACTAGGGCTGAGGTCCTCCCTAAACAAAATGAAAGCCTATTCTTGGATTTTCAGTTGTTTCAGGTACTGTTTATAACTTTGCTTTTAAAGCATTGTTCTGCTCATAGAAGTACCAGGAAATGCCATCCATGAAGGCTCCCTATTTGTTCTAAAAATGCACATGCACAAGGAAAAAGAAAGTATAGCAGTATCATGAACAACATAGAAATGGATGGAGGCATGCCTTAGGACAAGGCAGGCTTTGTAACATCACATCATCCAGTACTTGAACCTTGTAAAGGTTCATTAATATGTCTCTTATGAAACCTGAAAATGGCAATCATTCTTCAAAGGATTATGCGAAGACTGAAGGTCTATGAACCCTAATTGACTAATCTCAAGTCTCCTTCAGGTTTAAAAGCCAAGTAAATAAATTCATGTACCAGGGTAGGTAGTATGAAAATACTTCTCCTTACTTTCTATGCACAGGCATTTGGACTTCAATGTTACCTGGAGAATAAGAGAATAACTTACCAAACATACCAGAGGACAGATACCTGTTAGACCCTTAAACTTACATCTGCTATTGCATCAGTAATCATTCACCAGTTCTGGTCTTTGTTAAAAAAATATTAAGCTGACATTTTAACTAAATTGCCAACTACACTAGATCTCGTTCCAGCTCCAGTTTTCACCTGACATTCATTTCACAGGGCATGTCTCAGCATTACAATTCTGGTACATTTCCTTACTGAATTACCTGTCTTACTGAAAGCTGCTGCTCTCCCCCTCCTTTTGTAAAGGAAGTAAAAGGTCACCACCATAAAATATCAACTTTGCTTCAGGCCAAATAAGCATGATGCATGTCTCTAGCCCTGCTTTCAGTATTACCATTTTCTTAGCGCATTTTGCTAACTACCTCGCTTCAGTGCCTTCCTGACTCTCCTGAGCTGGGGAAATCCAACATCACCTTCTATTGGACCTCAAGGTTGATTTTGATATTATCACTTGCCCTTCTTCAGTGTCTACAAACATGCTGGAAGAAAACTGTACAAGTCTAACTACTGCACTGTGTAGGAGATACAGGCTGTGAAAGAGCATCAACAAACAGAAACAATACTTTAAAAAACAAAACAAAATTAAACAGTTGGATATTCTGCAAGAATGTGTTTTCTGTCTTGAAGTGAAAACCACAGCAGGTTTTTCTCATATGTTTCTCAGTTGCTCATCTTAATATCTTTACCTAGTAGGAGATCACCTTATAGTGGGAATTAGTCATTCTCCATATGATTTCATCCCCTGTTACAACATTGTTTTGGTGGTTTCATGAGCAGTGAATCTTTTCAGTCTTGTCATGTGTACAGATCCTTATCTCATCTTTCCTCATCCCTGTGGCTTTTTCCAACCAGCATCAACTCTGCCGTTCTATGATAAACATTCTTTCTTTTCTTAGACTCTCACATTATCAGATTTCATCTCAGGCCAAAAAAACAGAAAATGGCCAAAAGAAAAGACTAGTCAAGGGTGAAATGGGTGGCGGTGGGGGAGAGAACAGGATCAATTAAGACTACAAAACTTATTAGTCAAAATAAGGCACTTTACAGAGAAAATATTTCAGATTAAGGAAAATAAGAAAAACAAAAGTAAAGATGGGGTAAAAAACCTAATAACCTATAGAAAGAAAGCTCAGCATCAAAGTTAAATCAGACTATAAGAATCAACTTACATCCCCAAAAGCTCATACACAAATGTGAACATGACTCTTCTGGGAACAGCATGGGAGTTGTGTGAGAAGAATATTTTACCATATAAAGATCTTAGGATGACAGCAGGTCAGTGGCAAAAAGATAATTTGCTCAGAGGGTGCCAAGTCCTAGAAAAACAAGTGAGATAATCCCTTCTTATATAGAGAAACAAAGCTTATGATTCACTGTATGAAATATAGAACCAATGGGTCAGAGCTCAACATTAAATCTTCTATCTGTAAGTACTATCCCAACAAATGGAAAAGCAGACCTGAGGAAAGAAGAAAATGAATTATACATAAGCATTTCTGCAATATTATAAGCAATTTTTAAAAGTAAATATAGGAATGAACATGCAAGCAGTTTCTTTCAGTGTGGCAAGGTCTGCTTAACAGCCTGGTTTAACTGAGACCCTGCCTACTGCTTCTCCATGTCCCCAGGACACGGGCAGAGACTGGAGACCAGCTCTTAGGAACTGAGACAATGCTGCACTATGGAAGAGTAAAGGCAAGTATGAGGTTGGTGGGAAGGATCCCTCCAACACCCACATTTTTCTTCCCATAGCCGGTATCCTGGCAGTGTATTACTGAAATCTCCAAAAGGCAGGATTTTGGAACTTTTATTAAAATATATATATATATATATACATATACATATATATATATATATATATATATATATATATATATATATATATATATATATATATATATATATATATATATATATATTTGTAAACTATCACCATTACCAAACAAATCCGTGGAGCATGGAGTTAGCCAGGTAGTGGAGATCTTGACAAATTTGAAATCGGTAGAAAGTCTGTATAAAGAGGAACTTAAAGTAACAGAAATGGGAGAGAAAGATTTGTAGGAGCTAGGAGTGTCCAGGTAGGTATGCAATTTCAGGTGCCTAAGTTTAGGGACATTTTCTCCCTTGAAACAATACCCTTTTGTTTGCTTCTGTGTTCCTACCTAGCATGTACCTAATATGTTTTACTTTACGCATCTTTCAGAAATGGTAAGGCTATGTACACTGGGCAAAGAATGCAAAGTGACTGCCTCCTGGAAATGACACAGAAAAAATGGGAACTGGAACCACAGATAATATAAAAAGAATACCTGATCTGCAGGTGCATGGGCTTTCACCACGAAACACAGTATTTTTACTGGAATCTCTTCTCTTTCATGTGAGTACACCCTGTTGTGAGTTATGGCCATGTTGTAGTACATATAGCTACAGTATAAAGGACAGACAAGATCAGTATCTCCTGTGCAAATTATGCATAATTTTGGTTAGACTTTAATCTGTTCCATTTAAATTCATGACTCATTTCTTATGTGTAGCTGAGATTTAAGGAACTATATTTAAGTTAAAGACTGTGAAATTACAATATTTTGACAAATCAAAATGGTTAGTGTTCAAAGTTTTCTATTTCAATAGCACCATAGATTTTTTTAATATGCTAAAATTAGTCACCAAGTATTATTAGAAATTAGTCAGTGGTTTTGATGAACTGATCTTTCCCCCATTAAACAAAAAAGAGAAAATTTAACAGAAATTTACATCAAATAGCAACTCTCTAAAATCCTTACTGTATGTTTCATTTTCAATCAACTTCTCTAAAATTTCAGCCTGATGGCCTGGATTGAGCTCTCCCCAGTAGATGTTCCAGCTACACTTCCATAGCACTGTGTCCCTGTCTTTCTCACTCTGCCTCAGAACTGGCCAGCATTTGCAATTCCACCCCAAATATGAGCTATCTGAGGTGTTTATTCCTATGATAGTATGGATAAAAAGTAGATCTACCCTAAAATTTCTCTTCTGTAATGCTGTCTCCAAGCCAGAATCATGGTCCCAGTACACATATTATGCTAGATGACAGACACACATAATTATGGCACAGAGTTAGGGCTTATTCCAGTATCTGAAAACCCACAGTCAGTCTACCCCCAAGTAAGATTGCAGATACTGGTTTCCAAGACAGTTCATTCCCATGCCAGGCAGAACTGGAGGTGATAGAGACAGGTCAGCAATCTCTTTGTGAGCAAGCTGAGCCTTCTGGAAGACTAGGTTTTGGAGCCCCGAACTCTGCCATGGCAGAAAAAGGAGTGCAACCTCCTGGTTGCCTGCTCCCATGTGGATTCCAAGAAGCTTGTGAAAAAAGACTTCAGTGACAGCTGATATGATCAGTAAACACCAGCCCAGAAAGTATATTCAGCATCTAAGAAAAACCTCAGCCATTAGCTTGCACCTGCATCTGGTGACAGTAGATGGATGGGTTGCATGGCAATTTCTGCATGAAATCCTGGAAGCTGTGATGTGCTGGTTATTTTATTTTCTCACCATGCAGCTTTGCAGAAGACTTCCAGATCTGCCAGACAAACACATTGTCTCTAGTTTTGACCTCACTCTCTAAAGATGCTGGAAAATTGATAAACCTATAATGCAGGAATTGCAGAGTCAGGAGATACAGACACTGGTCCAGCAGAGAAGGGAGCTGACTCAGCAGGCCTGGCACCAGTAACAGGGAGATTAGATTAATCTAGAGCCTGAAGAGGGAAATAGTTCTTTCTCAGCAGCCACCCTGCAACAGTAGTTTCTGGTTTATGAGCCCTGAGGGAGAGCTGGATCGACAGCTGCTGCAAGAGCTATTTGTCAGGAGTATTCGGTCTGACCCTGAGCCTTCCCTTTTTGCTATTTACAGTGAAAGCAAATTACATAAATTCTGGGCAAACCCAGCTGTCTCAGGAGGAAGTGGGGCTGGAGTGACCTCTCTGGCAAGTCCCTCACCTCTCACCTCACCTCTTGGAACCTTCTAGGTTCCAAGAAAGAGCCTAAATTAGATTGGAAACTCCTCTAGGGCAGGTGAGTAAGCAGGATTCAACTGAGCATCCAGCCAGCACTTGGCATTTGGCACGCTAAGGTTCTCAAGATATATTCCTAAACATTCCTGGGAGGTGCTGGTGTTAATAGAGGATGTTTTGTTTTTCTTCTGATGAGTATCATACATGGGAAAAGCAGGCAGCTTTGTTCAGTTCGTATTTTTCTGTCCAGCAGAAAATAAGGTTTTTCTTAGATATATTTTCATCAAGGCATCACCAGCTTGGATGTCAGGCTCAGCTCCTCCTCAGAGGCCACCCTGCATCCCACCCACTATAAACACCTTTCCACGAACACCGAATACACTTGGGCTTGACTAGCTCAAAGAATGGCACCAGAGCCATTAGAGCTGCCTCGTATGGCAAGTATTTGTCAAAATTATGTTCTGTATAGGACTTCAGACTAGTCAGCATTTAAAGCATGGAAAAGACATGGATAAATTTAAAGATTTTTGCAAAATATCTATTCATGCAGTATGCAACAGGACATAACACCTAGCCAATACTATAGGGCAAAATATTTTTTGCTTTTACAGACAATCTACATATGGATATTGAAAAGAGCAGAGGCAGGCAGTCTTAGGAAACAAACTAAGAGAATTCCCAGCACTGCATAAAAGTCTACATGGTAGATCAGAGATGTGAGATTAATAGGATTTAACAGGATCTCCAGAGGGATGCCTGCATCTAAGGAGATACCTGTAGCAGTGTCTTCACTGAATATAATGAGATGTCTTTCAGATCTCTGTGTTGTACTACCAGTGGCTACCTGGAGACATCACTTATAGATGTTTTTCTCATGCCTTCAAATAACCCACACAAAGTTTCTCTTAGGCAGGCAGAGAAACCCTTGTCATCATGCCACAGAAGCTGGTATGCAAAGTATCTCAAGTTAAAATTGTGCTGTAGAACATTACTTCATCGTCTAGACTTACCACTTCTGCAACAATTTAATCGAGGTTACATAAGCTACATAAAGCTCTTCACTATAAGAAGATAAGCCTTAGCAGACTATTAAATAAAGCATAATAGCATATACTAATGGGTGGGGAAAAAAAACCTGAAAACATTTCATTTCCATAGCAATGGGAAAACTGTGACCAGTTTTCAAGGTCTTTGCTTGCTTTATTTTATTGTTATTGCTGGTTGTAAAATATCAGAAGGAAGAACAGCTAAAGTGCCTCTTACTCTAGAAGGAGATACAAGAATCCATCATTCAAATTACATCATCCATCAAAGATTAGTTTCCAGGAGTCTGGCTTAGTGTTGCTTGAAAAATTACTTTAAGCAATCCACAGGTGGGAATGGACACACAGAGCAAGAAGAGCAAGGCAATTGCCAATCTTCCTCCAACCAACAGCACTGAAGCAATAACATTAGATTGCCAACTAAATATAATTTCCGAATTGAAATGTTCTCAGGACTCATTTTATTGGACAGATCAATTACACAACCTCCTCCAGTCAACATTTTAAAAAATCTACCTTGAAATTAATCTGAAACTCTTTCAGCTAAGCCTGTTCAGTGTTTGCTGAAAGTGCCATGGGATTGTTCATCCCCTGTGTACTGGGTATGCAAGGAAGATTGATCAGAGCCCAGGCAGCCCAGGAAAGATGAAGATATACAGGTGTAGAAGAGCATCTCCCACAGTCTCCACCAAACAGGGAAACTTTGCTCTTATTCTCCCAATAGGACTCTGGCATCGGTCCAGCTGTTGTATGAAATTGGTAAGTTCTTGAGATTTCCATTGCTACCAGGCCTCTCTGAGAGCTGTTTTTTGGAACTGCCAATCTTATGTCACTGGGAAAGGTTTGTGGAGTCCCAGGTAATTTCTAGATAGTTCCAATAGCCTTCCAGGATGTTCTTATGAACATGTAACTTCCCTGAAGAACAGAGGTAGTACAAGACAAGCCAGCTGTATTTCTTCTCATTGTTGCTGCTATTGTAAAATCCTTTAACTGCATGTGGATTTTGTGCTGGAACTGTCATCTCTCTTCACTACTATCAAACAGTGAAGGGTAAAAAGCACTCATTCTTAGAGCAATGCACTACTTAGTTTCCTACTCTTATGTACACTTAGTACACTTAATCTACTTAGTCTGACATGGCAAAGACTCAAATGGCAGGTAGAGGGCAAGACGGCAGTTCTGTTTCAGTCTCAAGCCAAAAAACAAGCATCATTTTCCTAATTGTGAGTACTTTGTGGGAGGGAAACAGGTGTTCTGGGATAAAATTCCCCTCTAAAAAGGGAAAAAGGCTGAGCTGGTACCATGGAGTAGATTGCAAATTGTTTTTGTTTGAGTAAATGGTGGGAGAGACTATTTGCCACTTGGTCTGTAAAGAAGGCCACTTTTACTTAAGGCCTGGCCATGACAATTTATGTGATTAAACTCTGAAATACTTGTGTAAGATATTTGGAAGAATTTGTGTATCCGTCAAATATTAGAATTTTCTTTTTGGCTTAAACTACAAGGATAGTCTTTCTTTTATATCAGATACTGATGAATTGTAGGCCCATTATGCTACATCAGTATTTTCTAAGCCTAATTGGCAGGTAATTGGTATGAATTTTTTTTCTTATCTTCTTGGGAATTTTCTGTCTTTGTCTATTTTCTCCCATTTAATTTAAGCATTTTACATTGTTTCTTTGGCTGTTTTAAAATGGCACATAATTGCTTAAAGTCTAAGACCCAGCAAAACACTCAATCATTTACTAATGTATGAGTGTTATAGGTTTACTAGCAGGTAATATAAAATCCAAAAATGTCACCTGGCTAATTGTCTAATAATACTCATGCATTCATTATCCTGCCACAGATGCTGATAAAATGGAACAGATGAATAGCTGTAGGCAACTTAGAGAAAAAAACTTCAACCCCTTTGTTCAAATCTTCCTGTCCTCAGAGTTTGCCCTGTGAGTACAGTGTGCACTGGAAAGTTGGATGTACACAGCAGTAAACAAAGCCAGGTAATATCACCTATTGTCAGTCTCCTGACATTTCCCTTGGAAGACCCTATTTTGGTTGTCTCTGTCTAATTATTTGGACTAAAACGTTCTGTGCCAAGTTCAGTGCCCGAGGCTGAGTTTTATGGGAAACATTGCAGGGAAAGAAAACTCTGCTGTGTCAGAAAGCAGAGTTGGAGGAGGGGAATTGCTTTTTCCACATTACCAAAACAGTTTGAATACCTAAACTGGAATCTGCTTACCAATGTTTTTTTCAGCCCTTGCAGGATGCTGCAGCTGATCAAGTGGCTGGATCAGTGAGACTATGGAAAAAAGCACCTGGGTGATGAAAACTGCAGTGGGACAGATGTGTTTGAGCAAGACAGGTTTCAGATCTCCATTTTTGTTTCTGTGAAACTATTCCCAGCTAGAAAAGGAGGCTAGCTCTAACCATTTAGAGAGAAATTGGCATCTCACAGCAGAGAAGGAGGACACAGTATTTGGATGAAAGAAAAAATATGAACTTGAGGGAGGAAAGGAGAAAGGGAGAAGACAAAGGGGAAGTGAGTAACACAGCCTTGGGCTTGCACCAGGCAGCACACTCTATTTCAGACCTGATGGAGACAGAGATCACCAGGTTCCCTACCCTTTCCCTGCTAGCAGAAGCTTATATTGTCCTCATCATGCTGCTCTGAGAACAGAATGACAAATTGTTATCTCTCCCAGTGATGGAAGTTAGTCTATTGGAACTGAAATACTCAATACTGTTGATTGACCCTGACATGTTAATATAATCAATATGATTCCTCTATAGCAGCATTGGTTTCCTCAGTTCTTGGAGTAGTTAGGGCTGAAAAATGTGCAGGAAAAAAATAAAGATAAATTGCAAAGTCAGACATATAAAACTAGATTAAAGATTGATTCTGTATTTCTCATCACATGCCACATGGGACTGATCAATTTAATTTCTCACAACAGTTAGCTGCCAAATTCTGCTTACATGCTTGGAGCACAGAAAAACAGTGACCAATGGTCTAGAATGGGCAGAAGGGCTGAGGGGAAGAGCCTGGACATTTCTCAGTTTGCCTGGCTCTTGCTCCTTCTCAAAAGTATGGGAAGAATTGATTTTGCATCTATGATTTAAAACGAAACAGTTGGTGACATTACTGTTAAATGCATGTGTATATATAATTTACCATTTACTCTTAATTTCAAACCTCCATTTTAAGCTCTATCAATAAAGAACAAATTTCTTTGGACAGACTTTTTTATTTCTACTTCCATACTTGATCAGTGTAGCAGGTAGTGAATACTAGAATCCTCTCTCCTCCCTTCCTTTCTTCCTCTCTCCCTCACATGGAGGATGTATTTACAAACCATGTTTTACAGGAGACTTCCAGACTCTAAACAACCATAAGCAATGCAATGAATCACAAGCACAGACATAATGCCTTCACAGGAAGCAACTGAAATCACTCAAAAAAGTAACTGAAAAAATAAACATGTTCTGTGTTGGTGTTGGAAGTGGTGGAGAAGCAGCAAATGCTCATTTCTGAACCTGTTCACTCTGAGTTATTTGAGATATTGCAAGGAAAACAGCTAGCAATTCTACCTTCCATGGAATGTCTTTCATCAAATGAAGGATGCTAGCCAGAGACTAACCACTTCATCAGATGTCAGGCTCAATGTGCTCTTTCCCAGTTCTCAGGGAAATGTGCTCTGCATCACACTGGTTAAGAAGAGGGGGGGAAAAAAGGTTTATTTTTAGTGCTATCCCTTTGAATCACTCAGATTTCCGGCAATTCAGAGGCCAGCAGCCAGCCCTGAGGCCGAGGGTGGCAGGTGGGGACTTGTGAGGTGACACAGTGCTGGGCAGGAGGAGGGAGCCAGATGGCTGCCCCAAAGCCTGGCACTGGGGGAGCTGCCTCAGGAGGAGGAGCAGCCACTGCTTCAGGACCAAGGACGAGCACTGGGGGAGGGGGAAGAGCACTCTCAGAGCCTGGACCAGCCAGCCAGCTCCTACTCAAGTGCCTGCTGTTCCCTTTCATTAGAAAGATAATCAGACTCGAAGTCAAAAGCAGTTGTGCTGATATTTTTATTTCATAACCCATCCCAAAGTGCAGATTTCATGATAGCCTGAAGAGATGAGATTTAACAAATCAAACAGGAATGTCCATCTCAGCAGCATTATTTTAACTGTGTACGCACCTTTGCATCAGAGCATCTTTGGGACCTGCTCCATCCGTTCCTGCAGCTCCTCACAGGCAGCCAGATCTGCTCTATTGAAGTGCAATGTCATTTGTTCAGTGCAGCCTGTGAGGTGACTCAGGTCTAGTGTGCTCATCACAAACAACAATATGAATACATTAATAGGACACAGATTTCGGGCATATCAACAATTACCTGGAGCACAGTACAAGTCTTGGCAGAAATTATGTTCTTACACATTGAAAAGATTGAGAGCTAAAATCAGTTAATGGTAAAATGGAAAAATATAAAAGAATACCACAAATAAAACCCATCTCTGCTGTGGGCAGAGATTCCTTTTATTTCTCTTTAGTGCAGACATCATTTCCAGAAGTTGCAGGAAGAAATAATTGTGAGTCTGCCAGACAATCTGTGACACAAAAGCCTGGAGTGGAATGATAACCAGAGAAAAGCACTTTATTCCCTTTACGTGATATATTTGTTTTTCCATCAGAAACCACAGAGCTATGATAAGCTGATGTTAGGATTCTGCAGTTCTTTCCTTATGATGGATAGTTAGGGAACAGAATACAGCTGTATTAAAAACTTTCGGTGGTGAAGTTTAGCTGTCCCTGCCCAGGAAGGGCCCTTTTTAACTGCACAGGGAGCATCTCTGGGGTGTGAGACAGCAAATGGCATATACAGGTCTTGCAGTAGACTAGTGTGAGCAATTCTAGTAACTAAGAAAGGGTTTCACGGAGCTCATTGCTATTCTGGGACTGCAGTTGTTTTGCAGTCTTATAGGAACATTTCTTCCTCTAATGCAATTTCCAGCAGATTCCCTGCAAACAGCTCATTTCCTTGAGTCACGGGTGAGAGAGATATTTCTGACCTAAAAACAATATCTGACCCAAAAACATCTCAGAAAAGAATGGGGGAGTGAATTGGGAATGGTATTTTTTGTAGAAAATGGTTTAATCTTTTTCTTTCTCTTTCTCTTTCTCTTTCTTTCTTTCTTTCTTTCTTTCTTTCTTTCTTTCTTTCTTTCTTTCTTTCTTTCTTTCTTTCTTTCTTTCTTTCTTTCTTTCTTTCTTTCTTTCTTTCTTTCTTTCTTTCTTTCTTTTCTTTCTTTTTCTTTCTTGTATATGAGTGTCTTCCAGACACTGAAAACCCACAGAAAAAGACAGCCCTCCCTGAAACAACAAACTGCAGAAGGTGCTGCTCTGAAGTGTTACTGCACGCTTAGCAGAAGCAGAGAAGTGGTTTATCATGTAATGCAACACATAAAGCTCTCATTTGAATTAGCCATGTGAGTGACAAATATGGTTAGCAGCCCAAATGAACCCAGTGAAATTTGAGCAGAATTTAATTAATGGCTTAAATCAATAATGAAACTACCTATGTTAATCTTTCAAAAACAGTCATTAATTTTTTCCTAAGCTCAATCAGTACACGGATAAACAGGCAAAGTCAAAACATTCTTTTCTTCATATAGTTCCTTACCACAGAGATTTTCAAGCTGCAGTGAACTAGCTAGTGAGATATTAATTCCCTTTATTCTAGCTAAACATAATGGGATACAGCAGAAGAAATGAGAGATGGAAATTAATAAGTGTGTATCAGTGTAAGTAAAATGAGCAATTTTAATTTCCCTCCCCCAAAAAATTTTTTTAAAGTAAACACATGCTGTTTTTTTTCCTAATGCAATTGCCCCTAATTCTATCTTGTGGTTATCAAGGGAATGCACTCAATTGCAAATAAAAGTCATTTGCTTGAGGCTGGAAATAAAAGAGATTGTGAAGTTTCTTTGAAAGTAGTCCACTCTCTGAAATTGCAAATCTTCATTCTTTGTCAATATTTTTTGTCAGTAGTGAATTAATTTTATCCATACTAATATGGGCTGATTCCATAAATTCACAGTGAAAGTCAGTGACCAGATTTTTTCTGTCCAGCTACTGAAAAAGAATATCAGAATGAACTACAGTTGTTTTTTTTTTTACTTTTCCCCCTCCTTTCTTAGTATATATATATATTAAAGAAAATTTTCGAGAGGAAATAAAAGCTCCTTCAACATTTTTCCCATCTCCAAAGTAGTGTACACCACATAATGGCTCTGTTTGCCACTTTTGCAAATACTTAAGTAGCATTACAATGTAATATTCTCCTCCTTGCCATGGTTTGATATAAAGCCCTCACCTGCTGCATCACAGTACTCTTTGATTTTGTCCATCAAGGAGTTCACAACCCTCAGTGCTCAAGGATACTGGGTTTGCACAATTCCCAGTGTGCCTTTTGCTCTGAGATGTGCCAGGGGTTTTTTGAGCAATGCTGAAGCTCAGTTCTTTAGGACACTTCTGAGAAGTTCTGCTCTTCAAAGTATTTTGGGAGAAAAACCACCAAAATTTATTACTAGCTTCTCAAAAGACAGTCATTACTGAAACTGAAGAGTTTCTCTAAGCTACCTCACGTGCATGTTTTTGAACACCAGCAGAGCAAAAGGAGCCTGCCTTGGACAGCCTCTACTTTAAACATGCAAGGTTAGAAATTGCAGAAGCTGATTTTTCAAGAAGCAAACTCAGTTTACAGCAATGCAGTTGTTTGATCTGCTGCAGACTAACAGATTATTTGACTGAGGTCAGATTTCCAGAGTATACAGCAAATGCAGACCTGACTCTTTAGAAAATCTTGGAATTGTTTACATCTCGTAGTATTTTCTGATTCCTTCTGTTGATCTAGCAAACATAGGAAAATGTATAATGATTTAAAGTAGTCAGCTTTCTGTTATTGATTAATCTCTTTAGACATCTAAATGAGTCTACCCTCTGAAGATGCAAAATTCCCAGACACTGGTCTTTTTGTAGACCCTGAAAACACAGGTTGCCTCCGTGTGATTAGAGGTATGGAAATAAACTGAGGCAAAATTGGAAATGTAACTTGTAACTTAAACAGTACACTCATTATATAGCCATGTTTAAAGGTCAAAAATCATTGTGTGACAGCCTGGAATAACCTTAAGTCTAAAATCAGGCAATTAACCTGGAAATAAAAATCTTGCAAATCTAGATTCGTTCATATTATTGCACATTACCTTATCAAAGTTCCCTCACAGTGACACTCATTGACTGGTACAATTTCTTTGCACTTGGCATGCAGGGTACTCAGTCTTTCTCTGGAAAACCCAGTTGCAGCTCTGTGCTGCCAAACACAAATGAAGAATTGATATCCTAAACAGCTAAAATAGACAAACAGTCTAACTGAAGGAAAGCATACCACCTCTTCTGCTGCATGAAGGGCCACACTTTACAGCTGGGTCAGGTCATTGGTGGTACTTTACCCTGCCCTTTGTCTGGATCAAACCCTCTCTCTACACCCAAACCCATAACAGTGTTTTGTTATTCATAAATCACAAATTCTCCTCCCAGAGAAACAACAGGAGGAGAAACATAAGAGTACCCTAAATCTTTACTGTTACTTTTTTGATACACAAAGGTAAAACAAATTGAGGTTTTAACAGCAGCCACTATGAAAAAGTACACACATAAATACATGAAATGCTGCAGCAATTCTACAGGAAGGAAAAAATTAAATCTGAATAAGGAAATTAAGGTTAGTATGGTGATGATGTTGCTATAATACAAAAAAGTATATAACACAACCTTTTCAGTAATACAAGGTTCGCTTGACTCTATCCCTCCTTTCCCCTGTTATGGGAAGGTTTGCTTCATATTTGATCTTTCCTCGAGAAATCAGGTGTACAGGTATGAAGTTCACAGTGTCTGTGAGTAAAACAACTACATAAACCCAAACAATTTCAGGCCTAAAATTGCATGCTGACTGTGAATGGGGAGAAAAGAGGTAGCTGAAATACCACAGACAGTAACAGGAGACTGCTCACAGACTCATTTTAGTCTGTCTTTCTGCAGTGTGGAATTCAGTCCCTGTGTCATATTGGCTGGGGAGTTGACAGATGAGAAGAGCACTAAAGGGCATTATTGTCTCTCCCATCATCCTGTCTTTAATGATCACACATTCAAACCAGTAATCTGTGGTGGTACATGATGTGAGATGGCGCAGAATTGCTTCAAGTAATGTGGGTAATGTCTGACATACAGGGAATAGCTTAGATCAGTGTTTAAAATTTAATTTCCTCGACATTTCAAATTATTCTTCACTTAACACTAATTTAATATTTAGATATCAGTCTCTTCAGGGAAGGGGAGATGGAGGAAGTGTGACTATGATGCCAATGACTAGGTAGTTAGAATGAAACAGCTAATCTAGAAAGTAAAAGCAATATATAAGAGAGAATTTATAGCAACTGTTGTTATTGGCTCAAGTGGAAAAATTACACAGATGATTCCACTGTTTTTAAATACAGCTGTTGAATTGAATGTCATAAACCTTATTGCTGGCTTGGAAGATAGAGTGGTATCACTCTGCACCCAAGCTGTATAATCCTAAATTTCTTAGCTACTGAGATCCTGCTCCTAGAACATCACGTCTGTGTTCTTATTAGACCCTATAGCAAAACCAGGAGGCAAACAGCAGAGTAAAGGTTCTTCCAAAAAAAAAAAAAAAAAAAGGGAGGCACAAACCAAAAATTCTTCAAGTCTTCCTAGCTATTGTTTTAACAGAGATTTATTATCCCCTCAAGAACCAATTGAAGCAGATTGCCATCTTCCAGACATAAAGAGCTACTTAAACCAAGCAGCAGTATTAAATTGTTCTGAAGGCTAAAAAAAGAATCTGTAACCATGTTGCTGCAGGTGGGATACTGAAAAGACTGAAAGGAAGTGGAAGTACAACAGCTTGCAGCAATTTTTCCTCTGTTCCCTATGCAGGACCTATCAGAGAAACAGACTGCAGTGAGAGGAGTGATGGGCTGATCACTACAGATTGTACATCTGTAGCAGTGCCTTCATCCAGAATATGGATACAAAGGCTTAAATATAATTTTCTCTGTGGATAGTTCTACCTGGGCTGGTTTAACCCAAGAGAAGAGAATGATTCCAATTATCTCCACAGCAGAGATGTCCAGCACTGCCTGTGATACACAGACCCTGGAGGAAGTTTGGGCACCAAAGCCAAATTCCACCAATCTCCCTGAAAACAATATAAGACCAAAAGAATGAAGAAAGCTCTAAACTTCTACAATCAAAACATAGGAATCTGCTGCTGTGACATTCAGTGAAATGTTCCTCTTTTGTTCTCAGGCGAGCCTGTGCAATGTACAATTCCTGTTTCTGCTTTCATCCTGTTCTGTTGGGCATGAACAATCCCATCAGAACATCTTCTGTATTGTACATGCTTACCATGGATCTCCGAAAGCAGTGCTTTGTAGTATGGCCTTTCCCAATTTAAGAAAGTTTAAAAAAAACTTAAATGTCACCACAAAATCAACCCACACATTTTCAAGGGTGGTATTTAAACGCAACAGCAATTCTTTGCCATATTATCAAGAGTTTTCTGTATTTTTAGAAACTAGGCAGCCAAAAATAGAAGAGTAAATCAAATATTACTCTGCTCTCTTGACACATAAGCTATCACAAAACCAGTTTAAACAGACTTTTTAAACTTATCTAAAATATTTTTTCTTTTCTTGTTTTATGCTGCCATTCACCAAATTTAACTATAAATTGGAAGATGTCTTGATAGAACAATGTAAAATAGAATTCAGATTATATCCTATTCCTTTTCGAAATTCACAAAAGTGAAATAATCATTTGCTAGATACCCTAAATAGCAGGAGTGCAAATAAATTTATTTTTTAAAAAGAAAGCAGAGGAGAAAATCTCAGATATAATTCTTACAATCTCTGTTCATAATTATTTATGTCAGATGCTCTATGGTTTTGAATTGCTAAAATAAGTTCAGGAGTGGGTAAATCAAGAGCAGGAGGGATGAAGGAGGAAGGAAGAAGAAGCAAATGTTTCAAACTGGAACTGCTGAGTGCATTTGATCAGTTAATTTGACACAGCCAGATTCACAGTGCTCCCTGGATATTCCTTTTCTAAGGTCATTCAGTAGCTGGTTTAAAAGAAAAAGTTTAAATTACAAAGGAATTTCATTGCTATTGCCATTGTGTTTGAGAGACAAACACATGCTGTTCTACTGTCTTAGCTTCTTGGGTCATAAAAGAGCAACGCAGGTAAAGCCAGGAGATGAGGCAAAATCACTGCTTGAATTCAGGTTGATCCTGAATTTCTGGACTGAGACTTACATTTTTCACTTACCACTGTCTCATATTTTTAATTTCCCTTTCGGTATAGTGTGCAACTATGCTTCAAGAAAATAGAAACTTAAGAACAATAAAATAAATAGTTTTTCAGATAAAAGTTCCCACATAAATGCAGGAAATGAGAAAAAGAATTATCCAATTGTATATAAATGTCAAATGTGTCCTCCAAAGGAAGCAGAATCAATCACCCAAGCAAAACAACTGGTTCATTTGACCAGTTTTTTCTCCATGTTTTGGAAGAAGGGGTAAAAAAAAAATTTTTTTAAGAAAAGAAAACACAGATAAATAACAATTTGGCTAGGTTTGAAAATGCAGGATCGACATCACGTACAAAATATTTAACACAAGGGTAGTGTCCAATATTGCTCAGGGATGGAGGGAAAAGACAAAGAAAGGCAACTGAAGCAATGCATTTTTGTAAAAATCACACATTCATCAAGATGTTGTTCTGGTGGGGAAAAATTAATCAAGTAGGAAAAAGCCTAAGAATATTTGTCCTTCTATAAAAAGTATGGTTTAACCTACATGGATGGTGTGCAGTCTTGCATTCTTGCATTCTTAAAGCAGAATGGTTCATGTGTCACATAACTTGTAGCTCAGATTTTTTTTCAGCCAGGTCCTACCCTGTTCACTGGCATGTCTCACAGCAGAGAGTTGCTAGGCTAAATGAAATAAAACATTAGGAAAGTATTAGGACTTCTATGGTTACTTTTTTTGCTTTCTAGTCCCTGTCTCATTTTGTGAAAACAACACAGACTAGAAAAGTAATTAGGATGGCAGTAATTCCATTGCCAAATAAACTTAATGGTGTCATAAAATCAAAGTATGCAAGGAAGATTCAGGTCAAGTCGAATTCTAATGATGTAAATCCCAGAAGCAGAATTCAAGGCCTACTCATGAACACAAAAGGGAAAACTATCACTGCATCAAAGCATCCATCATTCTCTTCCTCTTCTCCATAGAACTGAGAATTTCTACAGAACAGCACATAAATAGAGCATCACAGACGTAGCTGCTGCAATTCCCACAAAATATATCTCTGATAACAGTACTTTACTTGAAGCTGTCTTTCTTGACTTTTACCTCTAATAATTACCATATCTAGGACCTCGGTGCACAAAATCATCTGAAATTATTTCATTCTTTGTTATAATGAAAAAATATGGGCCTGTTTTTCCCATGTATCCTCCATACATGTGCACATATGCATACACACAAAATCCATTTTATACCACCCTTTGAGAAACCAAGCTTTGCCCTTTCTCTCCTATGGATACAGAAGATGCTCTCAAGAAAAACAATGTGAGTTTGGAAGTGGGACTGGGGAGGCCTGGCAGGGCAGGGCTGGGACTGCTGGGGTGTATGTGCAGTGGTTCCCTGGTTGGGAACTTAGCTGCCCTGCCAGTGCACCAAGCAAAGGATTGTGGAGAAACTGTGTTGGTCTGCTGTTAATACAAGAGTCATCTCTGTGCTTGCTAAAATTGATTCATGCATGTATACTATTTTTCCACTTATGTTTTTTTCAGGTGGATTTTCAGTTAGATACTGAATACTCCCACATAGTTAAATCTGTGGCAGAATTATCAGGCCCCTTCCTGATATGCATGCTCCCCCATATCTTTTCAGAATAATGAGGTGTATTCACACTGTGATGCTATCAAAAAACTCTTTTTGACAGGGATCCTTTCAGCCAATTCACTTTGCTATTCCAGAGACAGGATTTGTGTCAGGTCAAACAACCTTCACATTTTTTTGACAAGAGGACGATGACAGATTAAGCACACACTGAGAATGAGCACTGAGAATGAGCACTGAGAATGAGAGATGTTTCTAGGGGGGAGAAAAGGCCAGCTTTCTTCTTGGAAGGCAAGTGCTTAGGAAAACTACTGGGCTTTTTGTCAGCAGGCTAACTCCTGATCCCAGTGTGCAGCTGGCAACTGCGTTAGCTGGGCTGGCTGGGGCTGCACAGGCAGCGCAATCACGGCGCTGCGGTGGAGCAGAGGAGCTCCCAGCATGGCAGCATTGCTCTTCAGCCACTCAGCTGTCTGCTGCAGAATTCAGGACTGCAAAAGAAAAAAAAAACAATCACATCAGGGGAAGGGCATCTCTCATTTCAATTGTGTAATAGAAGTTCTTCACTGCAATCCTTTTGTCCCCACTGTAACCAAGGCACTCAACAGAGCAGTGACATCTTCAGTTTAACCATATAAATAGTGGCTTTGAACAAATACTATGCATTTCATGGTGAAATTAGAAGTGAAATGGTATTCTGTAAAATACTTGGACTGTTTTAAAAGAATGTCCAATGCATTGAGTCTCAGGACTGCTGCCCTGGGACAAAGCACAAGGTAGAATTAACCTGTATCATAAGTCACTGGTAATCCAGAAAGCATTTTAAAATCAGCCAAGCTTTCTTCACCCAGATAGTGAGTATTTATTCAGTATTTTGCCAGACTGTTCATCAAATTATATTGATTTTTATCAGTCCATAAACATACCTCAGTTTGAACTTTACTTCACTCTTGACATAATACCTAGATTAAAAATGTTTAAAACCTAATGAAAGTGTTCCAAGGCCTGGAAGAAAGTCCAGATAAGCTGTGTTTATTTGGCAGCTAACAAATACTCTTATTATCTGAGACAGAATGTCTACAGTAGTTTTTTAAAGTATCAAACCTTTTTTAATTTATTCATTTCAGAAGTCTTGTCAAGTAGAAACACATATGGGGGTTCTGTAAACTCAGTGGTAAAAAGGAAAATACAGGAACTAAAGCAATAATATTTGGCATTCTGGAAAAGCAAAGACTGACAAAGACTGGTAAATATCAAAATAAATTTTAAAATATCATAGCTTCTGCCCCTATAACATCCAACAATTATCTTCTCAAACAGAATTAACTGAATAATTCATAAGTGCTGCAGATGGAGAATGAATGAGTTTCCTATACTAATCTTTGTGAAACTGATTACCAGCATTACATGGGGTTCCCAGTACTCCCTTTTACACTATGAATGGATGTTTTCCTTCAGTTTCATAAATGATCACTCACAAGGGTTTTTTTCCTTCTGTGCCATTATTATGTATGGAACATACACTGTTGCTGGCTTTTTTTTTTTCTTTTGGTCTTGCAGTTTGTATTATTTTCGAAAATAATGCAGCATTACAATTGGGTATTTGTCTTCCATAGAAGCAGAAGATTTTCATGCATAGGACTGAGACCACACTAGTTTTACAGAAAAAAGAGCACACTAAAGCTGTTGATTGGGTTAGAGATTGTCTTTAAGCTCAGGACTGCTTCTTTTACTCTCAACTGTGTGTACAAAGGCAGAGACTTCAACTGATAATATCAATTTTATTACCTGTCAAATGTAGTTTATAGCAGGTGCTTTTTCAGTGACAGCATCCCCATCCCCAGAATGATTTAATCTAAAAGCCAAGTAAAGATAATGTTCTCGTGCAATCAACAAGAATCCAATTAGTGCATGTGTCTCCTTGGCTTTATCTCCACTCTTCAGGCATTACTACAGGGATCCAGTGCTCGAAGCCTCTCTCAGCCTTGTGCAAGCAAACATTTATTGGAGCAGAGGAGCTTTGCACTGGCCAACACTTGTGCCATGCAGAGCTTTTGCACACCCCTTCTGCTTCTCTTTCAGATGGGCTCTGCTTCTATCTTTGCCTTCCACGAGTGGTCAAACATATTTGACACCCTCCGCGGCCATTATCAGTAGAGGCTCCAGTTTTATTTCGGGTTGGCAACAGGCAGCTCCTATTGGGAAGAGGAAGGCATTAAGAGCAAAAGCTCTGGGAGTGAAACTGCTGGCCAGTCACACAAGAACTGAGAACATCTGTGGAAACTTGAACAGGTTCCTGTTCCTCTTTTTCCCTTCCTTATGAGAGAAAGGAATGAATTTCTTTTCACTGCCACATTTCCTTTAGGAAACTGAGGTAAAGGTCATGTGCTGAATGCCGAGTCACTGCTTTGACTTATGCACCCATTGCAGTTTGTGTTTTATCCCTGCATGTTGAGTAATCATGTGGCATTGCCAACCATTAGAGTCAACTTATCTCCACAATTAAAATAATTCTCCATAAACATACAGGAAATTATTAGCATGACTCAACACATAATTTCATGAATTATTATATTTAAAACTTGTTTTACTTCGTTTTCTATATTTGATCCTTTACAAGAGAAGAATCAAAAATAAGCAATACTATTCATTTTTTTCCAAACAAAGAATTTTATAATTGTGTCCAAAATCTATTATCAGTTACAGTTTAGTGGTAAAGAGACAATTGTGGAAATCATTGCTGGAAACCATAGGCCCTATCTAGAGCTAAATTAATGTTTGTCTTCTAGCTCACTGAAGGAAACAATTAATAAAACAGGAATCCTGTCAATTGGACACATGCTGTTCTTCCAACACAGAGGACAAAGCATCTTTACTTTTCTCCCTTTTGTGTCCCAGAAAAGTATCTGGTTTAGTAAAAACATGGGGTTTTTCCCCCTGTTTTTCTTGTATTTTGCTTTGGCTTAAATCAGCTCTGCATTGAGTTCCATTTGGGTTCAAGACCACTCAGTTCTCTGGGTCCTAAGCACACTGCAGCTGTGTGCGGTACTGCTGAGATATAAATAGATCACCATCTCTGCAGGTTTCAAAGCTACAAATAAGCTTATTAAAATTGAGACATTGCACACACTGCACTCAGCTCTATTAATGATTATCCTTCCATTCAGGCACTGAATCCAGTTATTCCATAGCATTGCATGGAGAGGTGACAGTCAAAGTGATGTCTCTGGATCTAGGTTCTCAGTATGTATTTTCCTGAGTAGGAGCAGCCACTTTTCAGCAGGCTAATGTTTGAGAATTAAAAGAATGTGTAAAGCAATTTTTTTTTTTACTTAGAGGAAGCTTATCTTTATATCTTCTGATGCACCAAATTCAGTTTGGTAAGAAAGGCAAAATGTACAACAGGTATTGCTGGTGCTGTTGGAGGTTTAGCAACTAGATGAACTAGTTAAACTCCCCTCATGTTCTGTGTTTCAAAACCTGAATAATCATCTGTTGTAGTTTCCAAACATCTGATGTAATAGTGAGTTCACTTGGTAGTCTACCTTTTATGATCTTTTTCTCTCAGATAAACATTAGATTAGTCTCCTGGTGTCTAAATAGATGCTAGTATCTCCAAAGATCTAGAAGAGAAATGGAAATAGAAGACTCAGATAAAACTTTATTTTAATTTCTCCTTCAATTTCCCTTTTCTGGGATAATAAAGCTTTTCAGCTTCTTTGAAATCTTACCAACTTTCCACTACATTTGCATTCTATAACAGATTTATTTATATTTAGCATTTTTCTTTGGCTAGCAAAAGAGGTTATGATGCTGGATTAGTGCATTATTCATAGTAGGATTTCAGATGAGTCACGGATATATCTCTGCAGCAGCTGTTGCGGACCTTGTAATGCCATTATGCCCTGACTCTGAATGAGAAGTTGCACTGAGGTACTATGGTTACCCTCTTAGTGATTTCTACAACACGGATGCCCTTCAATGTAGATGATGGGAGACTATCAAAGAAATTTTGATGTAGAGCATATCCTGCAGGCATAATGCACACAACATGCACTTAACAAGTTTTGTGACCTTTTCAGATCTTCTACGGAAAAACACTGCAGAAGATGAGGAACATGTACTTACAGAAGTTTGTAGCTGTGACCTGTCAAAAAAAATTCACTTCCTACATCATGGTAAAAACGAAACCAAAACAAAGCATTTCCTAACTCAGTAAAAGAAAAACCGAAACCCAAAAAGACAAAACTTCCAACTAGCCAGTGAAACAAACAAGGGGGGAATAAAACCACATACCTAACAACAAAAAATAGCCAAACAAAATGCTTCCTTGCTCATAGCAAGGAAAAAAAAAAAAACCGAAAAAGAAATAAAATAAATACCTCTTTGATGATGATTTGCTCACAGTAAAACACCTCTGCAGACTCAGTAAAAACCATGAATGTCTCTGAGATATTTTAGAGGTCCTGCTGGAAAAGTACACTACTGTACTACAGAAGGAAATAGATCTCATCCAATACCAGAAATTTGGTCAAGAATTTAGCTGAATGTCTGCAGAGGATTAGAAAGCCTCTCATATATTCCCAACACCATTATAAAATTCTGAGTTCTGGGGAAGAGTTATCATAAGCATAGACCCAGATATGCTTGACATTTTAAGCTTCAATGCCAGGAACTCTGCTAAACTTCCACCCTTGAGTGATGCCATCTGCACAGGAATATTAATCCTGTATTTACCTCTAAGGTCTCTTATGTTAAAATCGTCGCACTCAGCTAAAGTCAGATTTAGAGCAGATAACCTGCTACACCTGGGGATAGATACATCAAGTACAGCCAATCATCCTAAGGATTCAGTAAATAAGAGCTGTGATCACTTTTTTTTGTCAAGTCATCCAGTCAGGTAACAAGTATTGCATTGGACTAATGGAAGATACATACCTTCTTGAATACATTTCTAACATTACACTTGCTAGTCAATGCTCATTTAATTTGATTTCATTCCACTGCCTTTATTAAAGTATATCTGGAGTTAATCTGGTTTATGAAGATAAAGCAATAGAGGACATGCATATAAAGATTGAATAGTAACAAGTTCTATTTCTGAAAATCAGAAATAGAATGGTGCAAAATTGCTATGGTGTGAAGATACACAAATAAAAAGGGATAGAAGAATGAGCTAAATAATATTTTACACTGCTGATTACCCAAAAAAAGATAGATTTTTTTTGATGTGTCAAACATCTCAAAGATAAAACATGAATTCTCACTGCCTAATAAAAAGGAAGGGGCTCTGTCATGTTACACATTCACTCACTCTGTGTCAGAGCCTCCCTCAAAGCTTTTCAGAGACTCCTACCATGCTCTTGTTTACATTTTGCAATGAACCCAGCACAAGGATATTATTTTGTTTAAAGGTCAAACAAACGTTGGCTTAGTAAACACTTAAACAAAACTATTTCATAAATACACATGGTTAGAATATTTCATAAGGGCCCAATGTTGCAAGGTTTTGAGTACATGAGCAATGACCTCATTCCCCAGATTTGTCTGTATTTACCACCTACATAAAAAGGAATAGACATTGAAAATATCTATTACAAATACATCAACATAGATCAAAATAATCTTGTTCTATAATGGCAAATATTACCTCCGGGCTAGTAGGTATAGGCTAGATATAGTGTGTTTGAAAAATTAGATACTGTTCAACTACCTGAAAGTTCCATGTTTTAGTTCCTTACATTGGCTGTTCTAAAGCTCCTGAAACAGGATACAACAGAAACTTATTTTTTTAAAACGTATTGTAGCTGCCTTTCTATCTAGGTAGTTTTATATATCCCTCTTCTTTGTAATATTGCAGAGCTAAATGAATGTTGGAATTTATTAGAAAGTAAAATACCATGTTATGAGCAGCTAACATAGACTAGGAATATTCTTCATTTAAGAGTGCCATTCTTTTAATAATTACATGAGAACACCCTTCTGTTCTTCACCTTTTTTTAATTGTGCCACATTACCTTACTCTAGAGAAGACAGAAAAAAAAATGGGTAGTGCAATAGGTCACATAATTGAGGAATAATACTATACTATAGCATAGTATTATTTGGCACTATGTCTTTTAGGCAGAAGTAGGTTTTTAGTTTTTTCTACTGACTAGTTAGTAACATGATGGGTTTAACATAACTGGAAAAAAAGACCTGGGCAGTATCCTTGCACTTCTAAGGTTAATAGCAAAAAGAACTGTCAAGTTTAGCATGCCCAGGATTTAATTCTGAGGTTTTCTTTTTACTGAAGGACATGGAATATATCAAAAGAAATTTTTCACAAAAGCATATGAAGACAAAACTTCTTTGGGAAGTTGGGAAAAGTGGTTTGTGACCAAAGTCTAAACTGAGCAGGGTTTGATGTGTGCATTAATGCCTGTAAGGTTCAACAGGCAGCCAGGATACTGTGACTTTCAACTCAGGACAACCTGACTCTGTAACCCTTACAGTAAAACTTCCTAGATTTTAAAAGGCATTCTAGAGCCACAGATAAAAAAAAAATCATGCAGGTTATTTTTAGTTTTCATTAAACTTATTAGATTTATATTAGATTTAGATTATAATCTAAACCATCTGACATCTTTAATGTCAAAGTTACTCTTTTACAGGCAGACATTCTCCTGGAATGGCTTGATGCAGTGTGCCATAACCATCATGAGTATTCTGATACTCTTTGAGTTTTAAATCTTACCTGTCATAAGAGTTGAACATTTGGTTATTACCCACAGCCCAAGAGCTGAAGCTTTTAACCAAGGACCAAGACAAGCACCCATCCCAATGTCAAATACCAGACGTTTGCTCATGAGTGTGTAAGAAAGCAGGAGCTTCTTGATGTCCTAAAAGAGGTTTACTTTGGTAGGTTAAGACACTTTATTCATTATTCTAACTCCTCTCTCTTCCTTTGCCTTGTGCAATGGTCCATTACTCTTACCTTCTCTATCTACAACTATTTCCTGACTCCAGTCCTCAGTGCTGCAATCACACCTCATCCTCCTTGGCAAGCAATTGTCTCCAAAAGTGACATTGAAAAACACTGGAAGTTTAATTTCTTTAGTTGCTCAATGTTAATCTAATACATTCCCTCCAGATCTGGGAAAGACACTGTGAAAAACTAGTACAGAGAAGAATCCTGCTCTGTCCTTCAAGTCTGAGCAAATGGTGTAACCTTCAGAGATTTGGCTGTCAAATACTGCCTGCACTGAAAATCTGCAAGCTCAGATGTTTGGAGCCATGACTCACCCAATTTCAAGTTGACTTTATTCTCAGCCTCTTTTGAGAAATGTCATAAAATGTTCCTCTAACAATTAGGCAGACCAGCTGCACGTCTGCAAAGGTTTTGCAGTTTCTCAAGTAAACAATCCCTTAATATTTAACATAGAAGTCCCTCACTACACCATTTTCTTTCTCCCAAAAGACTGGCTGCTCATATTTGGATGCAGTGAAATCAGGAAGGGACAAGAAGGCACAGAGATCAGTTTCCAATCTCAAATTTGCTACACTGCAGGACTGCACTACATGCAGTGCCCATTGTGCTGTCCTACTACTACAGAGAGTGACACCTGCTCACTCTCCTCAAAACACGGAGCTGACTCATGGAGTCTATTGCTTTGTTTAACAGATTTTTTTATTAGTGGATTTCAGATTGATTCAGATGTTTGGTTTACAATTACCTTATCTTCATTCATATTTGAATATGCCTACTATCATAGCTCTTAGCTATCTCTAGCTAGATACTAGGATAGATGCCTAAATCTCTTATCAGTGATTTCTGTAATTGGCTGCTTGTAAAACTGGCATTTATATTGATAGAGGTTCTCCTTACTCCCCTTCCTTGTTCTCCCAAAACCACGCATCTAATTGGATATGAGTATTTTAAGAGTGTTTTTTGGAAAAGTATCTCAGCTGTTTTCAATTTAAACTTCAGCAGCTTTCCTCACCATTCAGAAGCCAGCATAAAATCTGTTGAGGAAAACAGCAGTGAATTCTACTATTTTTATCAATGTAAAATTATATAACTTTAATTTGCACTGCTTTCTTAAAGTGAAAGTAATTACTGAAGAGCAGAATTAAATGGGCATGCTGTGTAATTAAGACCTGTGTGTGTCACCAGTCATTACCCTTTCAGCATTTTCTTATACGATTCGCCCTCACAGAAGAAACCAATCTAGTATAAACATCTGCATTTTGTTTCTCTTCTGTGGTTTTAATCTAGTGTTTGCATAAGCATGTGATCAGCCACAGAGGCCATCTGGCTGGCCACACTCTCCCTGATCCATTTTCTTTATGTGCCAACAGTGCTTTCTCCTGTGCCATCTTCCTCGTGGATAAATCTGCTCACTGCAACACCATACCCAAACTACCAGCAGGGCTGTTTCAGTTTCTGTCTGCTGAGCAGAGTACTTGTGTGCTTGCCACAGCTTCACAAACATCAAGGAATGCCTGCAGAATGCTTCAATAGTCTTGAATCCGCTGCGAAGCCAATGAGTCTTGCAAGAGTTCAAATCTTTGCCTTACTGGTTTCATTTTTATTTCAGGCATGATGAATTTCCCCTTATTTTTTACAGCTGTGACTATCAAAAGAGTCACATACAGACCTTGACTTTCATGTTCCCATTTAACTGTCTGCTTTTGTATGACTGCTCTTCCTGTTTACCCCCTTTGCCATTTATAGCACAAGTTCCTGTGGGTCCAGCAGGTAGGTACTGGCAGTCCTGTAGGAAACTGTCTCTACTGTGGACCTATATTTACAACTTAAGACCATGGAAATCCAAGATGATGATCGTTTCAGCCTAGCCTTGCATGGTCTTGAACACCTGCAGAGACACTTTGACAAACTGGGCCATCACCCACCATTCCAAAGTATTGACTGGGCTATCATCAGCCAAATTGAGTTCAACACGGAAAGTGCCAGACTCTGTAACTGGAATGGGGCAATCCGGGATGTACAGACAGAGGAATGAGATGCTGGAAAGCAGTGCCACAGAAAGGGACCTGGGGGTCCTGGTCAACAGAAAGTTGAACATGAGTCAGCAGTGCTCTGGCAGCCAGGAGGGACAGTCCTGTCCTGGGGGGCATCAGGGACAGCATCACAGCCAGGCAAGGGAGGGGATTGTCCTGCTCTGCTCTGCACTGGGGCAGCCTCACCTCAAGTCCTGTGCTCAGTTTTGGTCAATATAAGAAAGATATTAAAGTAATAGAGAGTATCCAAAGGAGGCCAACCAAGATGGTGAAGGGCAGAAGCCATATGAGCAGCAGCTGAGGTCACTTGGACTATTCAGCCTGTAGGAGACTAATGGGAAACCTCACTGTAGTTACCTCCTTGTGAAGAAGGGCAGACATTCATCTCTTCCCTGTGCTGCCCAGTGACAGGACCCAAGGGAATGGCCTGAAGTGGTGTTAGGGCAGATTTAGGTTGGATATAAGAAAAAGGTTTTTCAGTTGGGCACTGGAACACGCTTTCCAGAGAAGTGGACACAGCACCAAGCCTGACAGAGTTCAAGAAGCACTTGGACAATGCTTTCAGGCACATGGTGTGACTCTTGAGGAGGGAGGGCCAGAAATTGGACTCATTAATCCTTGTGGGTCCCTTCCAACTCAACTTATTCTTTGATTCTATGATTCTGTCACTTCCTCTGAAAGGCTAAGCACTGTTCTTATCGCTACTGAGACCAGGACCTCACTGTAATAGAGCTAGCATTGTTCATGTTAATATCAAAAGAGAATAGCGAGGGACCTTAAGGATATTGCTGTTCCAAATGCCCTACCATGGGTGGGGAACCTTCCACTAGACCAGGTTGCTCAGAGCCTAATCCAACCTGATCTTGACCACCTCCAGGGATGAGGAGTCTACAACCTCCCTCAGCAACCTATTCCAGTGCCTTACCATTGTGACAGAAAAGAATTTCTTCCTCATATCTAATCGAAACCAACCCTGTTGACTGTTGACCCATTTCCCCTTGTCCTATCACTATATGCCTTTGCAAAAACCAAACCAAACCAAACCAAATCAAACCAAAACCACCAAAACAAACACTCCACCTCCCCAACCAAAAAAAAAAAAAAAAAAAAAAAAAAGAAAGAAAGAAAAAACCTCACCAAAAAAAGGCTTCCAAAGTTGAGAATTTGGAAGTCATGTGTGACAACTCCTAGAGAAGTATATGGCACAATGAAGACAGCAGAGGTCCCCAAAGATCTCTTCCCACATAGCTCCTCTATCTACATCCATCCCTCATTCTTGCAAATTGAGTTCTAGCAACGCCTATTTTGGGAAAAGAGTAACTTCCCTTCCCTCCATGTGTAAAAAAGAAGATATGAAAGAAAAGGGTAATGAGGTAGATTTAAAGAAGTACTGATACACTCACTTTATTGACCAAAAGGAATGCTCCTGATGGCACATTTAATAGTATCTGTACTGTCCTTTCAAGGCCAAGCTACAAAACAGACTAAGAACTGACCATAAATGTATTGCACCATTGTGGACATCTGTAGGTTCCAATTACCATAATTCCTTTTAGAGCATAACTTTTTAAGAACTTGTATGTATGATGTTGCCACACAGTGTTATAGGATGCACACCAGAGATGTTCTTGCAGACTTCCATTGAAAGCAACCATGAGTTTGGTTTTATGCTATGGAATTATATATCCATAAGTATTTTTTTTCCTTCAGTGCCCTGAATGTGAATCTAAAAGAGCACAATGAAAATTTGAATGAAGAATCTTCAGGCTCAGGTATGGAGTTTGATTTACAAAGAACTGGATATACAGATGTAGCATCTACTTGTTACACTCTGGATCTGCTTTGTTTCTGTTTGTCTGGGGTTTTCTTGCTTTCCTATGATTTGTTTATGCACTCAAGCACTGCTACAGCAGCTGAGGGAGAAACTAACAGGAATGCCCTCACAGGTTTCTATAAATCAGCCTAGAGATTGAATTATTTAATGTGTTTTGTGGCATGTTTTATATGTCTAAATATCTGCTTCAGGGGGTTGAGGTTTCTTTTATTAACATGTCTTGCCTCAGGGAAGGAGAAGGTTTTTTTTATTTCATAATCATAAAGGGTATGCTCAATATAAATTTACACAGCCTTGTATGAAACAAGCACATTCTATAATAAAAATTTCACAGATGTAACACGTGGGCAAACAGAAGATTTGCTGTTTTCTGTTAAACCACAAAAATAACTGTCAGGAATTTCACTAGAAATATTTGAAATATCAGCAAAGAAAAGTAAAATATTGTTTAAAAACTCACTTTTGAGATATATTTATCTGAGAAGATTAAAACCCTAACATGAGAAATTCCAAAGTTTAGAAAATAACAAGCTAACATGCAATTTTGTAAATAAAACTTATTATCATTTTAATGTTTCAGGAAGAAATTTAAAGCACTTAATCTGATCTGCTTATAGAGTAGTTAGCAGAAGCTTATGCTTAGACATATGCACAATGGATTTAAAAATCCATACACAAAGTCTGTATTACCTTTTCAAAGGCTCAAAGCAAGCAAACAAAGAAAAAATATGCTATTGCACCACTGAGCACAGAACTAGTTGTCTTCAGCAATACTATATATAGCCTGCTAGTAAATTAGAGACTTATCTGGGCTAAAATGGTTGCTTCCCTGTACCTTTTTGAATTCTAGATGTACATAGTTAGTTACAAAATTTCATTAGACACTTCCCATTCTATGGGAATATCTTGTATATTCAATTACAGAAGTAATGGTTCAAAATTATGAGAGTTTGAGATTAATTTCACAGTCATCAGTTGCTGCACTGTCATATGAAGCAGGAAAAAAGACATATACGATAAATTCTTTCCACAAAGCTCTGGAAAAGAAGCAAAAGTTACAGGATTAATTTTCCCTTCCATTACTGTAAGAAACTTGGCCACTTGTTTTCTGTCAATATATCACACAGGCAAATTCCACCCTAAAAATTCATATGAAATATTAATTAATATGAATTAATAGCATTTCTGGGGAAATCTAGACTAAAATTTTTCATATGCCAAGTTTGTGAAAACTTCAAGCCTGCAGACTTCATTTATCCTGCTTTATATATGCAGTCATATTATACAGAGAATTTCTTGCTCTGGTAGGCTACCACAGTGCATAGTTAGTATACCAGAAAGAATAGAAACATCTATATTTTCTAATAAAGTAAATGTTTGTACCATTTGCAAGGACAGGGTTAAGTAATGTATACCCTCAAATGCCATTAGGGACGAAATGCTGTTATAAGACTGGATCATCACAGCTTAGTCAAACCATCAAACTATAAAATAGTGGAGGTGACATTTTTGACATATGTATAAACGTGTATCCTTTCACAATTTTTTTTTTACTAGCTCAACATTTCAGCTGTCATTGCAAGACAATTTATGTCTGAAATAATTTATTCTTCTCAATGAATATGCAATTTTTCTGCATATATTTTTAAAATGAGGTCTCAATCGCCTTTGTTCCAAAAGGTAGTGTGTGCTAATAAATTAATGCTAATAAATTTCTATCTGTTCCACCAGAGCTTTCACATATTTCACAATACACACTGAAATCGAAAACTCAAGAGTGTCATCTAATCTTTAAAGTGGAATATAGACACGTTGTTTAATTTATAGTTGTGTTGGAAAGCAGACTGGCTTGCTTCTGTTTTGCAGTCCTGTCATGTACATTCCAAACAAGTGATGATCCAAAGCTAAATATTGGATTCCTTAAATATAGAGCAAATTTTCAAGTGCATAAAATAAGCATGCTCTCAGCTTAAAAAGCTGCAGAAGCCTTTTCTGACCTGTTTATATTAAAACAAAAGGGTGGCGTGTGGAGATGGAAACTACTTGAGTAACACAGGTTCCATTTACATCAAAGAGGTGAAAGGATGAAGCTCATAGAGTTGTCTTCCAAAGGAAAGAAATGAATACAAGGGCCAGTTGGCTCTCTGGCAGATCTTGTGGGGGAAATGTAGAAGAAATAAACACTACTGTGTTTCTCCTGGAGTAATGTTGCAAGTGGATGGGGACTGTTGGGAAATATAGTGGCTGAGTTTCATTCATTTGGATGACATCTGGATGAGCAGTCTCTTGTGTAACTAAATGGTTAAATGTGTTTATCTTGCCACTGAGACTCTGTAGAATAAAAACTGGCAAAATGGAGAATTTCTTAACTGATGGCAAGATCTAAAAAACCTTACTCATTCTCTCAAATATTATTCATGCTATAACTTAAAAAAGGCTTTTTCTTAAAAAAAAAATAAGACTATTAAGCTTTCATAGTAACTCAGGGTACATAAAAGTATATAAAGAATAAAGCTAGTAATTTTGTTGCTCCGCTTTTTTGTGAGGTCGCTAGTGGCCTTATTTGTAAAATAATTACTCACAATTTTAAATAACCTTGGCAGCATTGTTATAATATCTTCTGTTCTCAAGAGGGTACACTTCCAGCTGCCCAAAGGTATCAGTAATAAGCACCACTTGCCAGGGATATTACAGCCAAAAAACCTGGTTTAGACATAAAATAGCATCCAAATGTGGATTTAAGTGACAACCCTATTTGTCACCAGCACTGCAGTAATTTGGGAGAAAATGGATGTTGACTGGCACATGTATAGATTTATAGTGAATTTCAAAATTTTGTTGCAGCCTTTTAACAATAGTGAAGCTGCTAGAAATTGCAAACCACCACTCCCACCACCCTCAAGATCCTTTCATAAAAAGGTCCTATTTGTGCTGGGAGGTGTATATATAGTAATGTATATAAGGTATATATAAAGTAATTTGCACCAGCCAAGACTGCCCACATGGCTGACTGACCCACACTGAGTAGTTCTTAAAACTGGATGAGCAATGCACGTTGCTTCCAGGCATTTTGTTTTGCCAGAAAAATGCATGAAGAGACATCTTTCTACAATCCTTGTTTCTGGTTCAGAAAAGAAAAAACCTTCAAAACCCACAAAAACACAAACAATGCACACAGGTTGCTGCATAGGAAGATGCAGAATACCATTTTCTTTCGAAGGACACTCTCAAGCAGGTTTCTGGCCTTTGACTTGAAATAAATCCACAGTATTTATTTCATAATGCAGCCTTCTCAGAAGGAAAGTATTCCTCTTCCTTGATATCTGAGCTCAGCATGTGAGAAAAACAAATTCTTGGTTCCCTTTCCCCCATGAATGAAGCACTGCTTCATAGAATCATAAAATCATTAATGCTGAAAAAGACCTCAAAGACCATCGAGTCCAACCATTAACATAACACTTCCAGGTCCATCACTAAACCCTAAGCACCAACATCTACACGTTTTGCTTGATCCATTTACAGAGATTAAATTTATACAGTTGTATCAAATATTCACTCTGTTGCTGTCAAGAAAGACTGTACTTATCTTTTATTTTCTTATAGCAGATGTGTATGCTCTATAGTCAAAACAGCAGCAATCCTACATCTGTAATCTGTGTAATGTACTTTCTGGAGGACACAATGGTGGCTTTTAGTGGACACGTCAGCCTCAAATCCTCTCAAGATTCATAGGACAGTAGTAGCTTTATTCCATTTCATAACTTCCATCATCCTCTAGGCAGTCAGTATGCTTTACGCCTGACTGAAGCAGATGCAAGACATAATTATGCCAAGTAGACCTGCCTCCAAATCCCACCACCTTTCCCATTTTTTTCTGAATCCTGTTTTCGATGTGGCTGTTTTTTACCGAGGACAGGACAGCATGCGGCAGGCGCACTGCTCAGCCTGTTGCAGTCACCCCAGTGTCACGCTCGCTGTCTCCAAGTGCTGCTGCTGCTTCCGCCCGAGGCATCTGCGGCTGGGACCTCCTTTCCAGCAGCCCACACAGGAGCGGCGGTTGGATTAACACCGACTCACGGCTGTCAAACTGCGGCATCCTGACTGAGACTAAAAATAAAAAGCCGGGCGAGAGTTTGAAGGCTGCCTGTCAAACAGAGCGTGGCACCAGCACACTCCTCGCCTGAGCGAGGGCTGTGAAACTCCGTTTCAAATTCCCTCTCCGGATGAACGCCTCCCGGCCCCCTCCGCGCCCCTCGCTCAGCAGCGTGCGACACCGCGGGAGGGAGGGGTGGGAATCCGCTCCGCACAGAATCACGGCTGAGCAGCTCTGCCGGCTCGCCATCGGGCCTGCTGCCCTCCGCCCCCTGGCCCCCCTGGCAAGGCCGCCGGGCTGCACACGCGTAGCGGGGCCCGCTCCCCCCGCCGGCCCCGGCACTCCCCGCCCCGGGTCCCGCCCGCCGCGGCTGCCGGCGACACCGGGCGACCTTGCCCGGGGCTTCCCCCGCCCGCCCCCAGTGCCGGGCAGCGGCCCAGGGCTCGGCGCGTTCCATTCCCCCGCCTCACGGGGTGGGGGGCGCATAGGGAGGGCTTCGCTCGCTCCAGACGCGGACACAGACCGCCGTAGTGCCCGTGCCCCGTTAGACGCAGTGACCTGACAAGCCCGAGCCGGGGGACGGGGAGATGGCGGCGGGACGCCTCGGGACAGGGAGGCGCGGAGGGGGGAGGCGGAGTTGGTAGGTTCCGGAGGGGGCCGGCGAGTGCGGAGCGCGGGCGCCGCGGCTGTCAGTGAGCAGCGGCGCCGCCAGCGGGGAGAGCCGCAGCCGGGGACAGGCACAGCCGGGGACAGGCGCTGCCTCGCGTTGCCGGAGCCACCGCCTCGGGCTGCCGGAGGAGCCGCTGCCGTCGGGACCCGCCGCCCTCGCTCCGGGCCTCGCGGCGGCGCGGGGCGCGCCGCAGAGCGCGGCAGGTGCAGGGCGCGCCGTTGGAGGGAGGCGGCCGCGCCACCGCCCCGGCGATGCCGGCGGTGCAGAAAACGGTGTCCGAGATCCGCTCCCGCGCAGAGGGTAAGAGCCGCCCGCGTCTCCGCGACGGGGGAGCCCGGCCGGCGTTCTGGCGCGGAGCCGCGCGGGGTCTGCGCCGCCTGGCCGGGAGGGGGCGGTGGGAGCCGCTGTGGCGCCGCCGCCGCGCTCCTCGCTGCGCGCTCCTGCCGTGCCGTGCGCCCCCGCTGGGGCTGCGGCACCGGCCCCGGCTGGGGCTCTCGGGGAGGCCTCGTGTTTATGGTTGTGGATGTCCGGTGAGCCCCGGGCAGCGTTCTGCCCTTCAGCGATGGCAGCGGTGGTTTCGTTTTCCCCACCGTGTGGCTGCTCGGCCGCCGACCCCAAGCGGCAGCGGGGGCTCACGGCCTGGGGTCCTCGGCCCGGGAATAAACCGGAATCCCTCTTTTGTGTGTAGCATGATCATCAGAAATAAGCGTTTCTGATACAGATCTTGTGCCAGGAAGCTTTGGACACCGCTGAGGTCTCGTGCCTAAGTGGATTTGTGTAACCTCAGGTCAGGCGTCAGCAGCTGCCTTGTGAAAAGAATCACTGCAGTGGAATTACATTACTGTAAGATTTATTGCATGCCGAAGTAAAATTTGAGATCGGGGATCCCAAAGCAGAAGTATGTTGGGACAGCCTGTGATTTTCGGTTGCTGTAGGTAACAGTAAGAGTGTCCCGGGAATGGCATAAGATGTATTGAGGCAGGTATGAAGCACTTATCCCCTTGTCTGAAAGTTTCCTTGCTTAAACCATATATCCAGTTGATTTTTTTTTTTTTTTTGCTTTGTTTTGCTTTGCTGGGTATAGGGAGGCAGAAACTTCCTTCCTGTATCTTTCTTCCTTCTTCCAAACAAATAATATTTTATTTATTTTTTGTGCAAGAAAAAGCACAAAGAAACATTGATTAGATATGGGCTGTTCGATTGATGTTCTTTTCCAGTTTCACCATGTTATATGCCTTCCTTCACTAAAAGTAGGTTTGTAGGAGGTCTACCTCTGTCTCTGCCTAGGAAATGGTAGCGGCAAAGAAACAGAAGAATGCGTCTTTCTAAGAAGAAAGGGAGAAAGTGAATCCTTTCAGGAACGCTTCCAAAATGTGTTTACAACCAGAGCAGCCGTCCTATATAGTCACAGTGATTAGTAGATGCATATAATGAGACTAGTTAAATGTCCAATTTTTCAGTGCTTCATTTCAGTTCTTTTCTACTTACCCTTGTTCCAGACAATTTGTTTTCACTGCAAGCTGAGCATTGCATAAATAAATTGGGAAAATTGATGTTCTATTTAAAATTATCTAGTTACAGAACTCTTAATGGTTATTAACTGAATAAATGTGGTGTTCCCTAAAGGTAACAGGCTATCTAAGATTTACAAGTGCAGTAAAAGGAAAAAAAAAAAGAATCTGGTTTATTTTTCAAGGTTGAATGACTGTGAAGCAGTTAACTACTGTGTTTAAGAAGCTTATGAAAACCACTTTCTTTAGGACTGACAATAGGTATAAAACATCTTTTAAGAAACTTAACTTTTGCAAAATGACATGGTAGTTTTTTCATGACACCAGTGGAATTGAGTCTATATGACTCATAGTTTACTTTATATATAGTAGTACTCAAATTTTAAATCTGTTGCTGTTTTCTTAGTCTTATATTAATGTGACACTTACTAATTAATTTGATCTATACTTAGTCTTTGTTTAGATATAATTCACAATGAAAACCAACATAAATTAGTCTCTTTTTTCCTCCTTGAGATGAGTGCTTCCAAGTCCAGTTAGTCCATACATTAGACTACATAGTTGGCATTTCTAAAGAGCTCTTTGTAAATGCTGTTTACTGAAAGTGCTGAACTCCAGCACTCTTCCGTGTGGATCTCAGTATTTTTCAGGGACATAAAGGAACTGTCAAACTATAGTTCTGGCAATCACCCAAGTCTCTTAGGTAAGCACTATGCCAAATGATGATAAGGCTGCTTTCAGAGAACTTCATAGAAATCTTACCTCCCTGTGCAGACGTGTTACTGTCAGGGTCGCTCTGGGTTCTTGGAACACTACTAATGCTGTAATCACAAACAACAGCTTCCAGGACTTCTGTCATGGTCTGGATCATTCCTTAGCCTAAGACTTGTGGGGGTCTGACAGACAGTATTACTTCCCTTATTCTAGGATTTTTGTATTGTGTCTTTGGGTTTAAAGTGTCGCTTTTCTCTGCCGTCACTGCTTCAGCCACCTTTTCCATGGATCATGAGCTACCTTTCCAGACTGGACTGTCTTGGATACCATCGCAGAAAGAACTAAACTCTCTCTCACATGAAGAGATAGTGATGATGTTATTCGAAAAAATCAACTGTTGTGCTGACATGAAACAAACCGAACCAGAACTGTCGGAATGATGTGCACATGTAGCATTCCAAGAAATGGTCAACAGTTGCACAGAGGAATTGACACTACCGACTGTAAATTATTGCAAAATAAACATTGTAGGCATTTTAGGGTCTGTAAGCCAACATGTTACCTGCATAGAGAAAAGAATTTGAACGGAAAGAAACTACTGATTTTGTGCCGTTCTTCCAAACCTCTGCAAGTTCTTCATGGCTGATGAAGGATAACCAGGCATGATTATAACCATATTTTAACAGATTTTTGTGTCCATTATTCTGTTGCAAAGAACAGGTGCTGCTTACCATTCCAAAGTTGTACATTTATCAATAAAGACTCAAGGCACAGTTCTGCCCCTCTTAAACAAATTTAGGAAATTGGTGCCATGTATTCTGCAATTGCAAAACACATGGGGAATCTTTGGGTAGTCTGGCCTACATAAAGCTTTATGAAATGCAGTAACCAACTGTGGTTATTTTAGCTATATATAGCTTCACTGTTAATATATGCATGTATTAAATAATATTAAATTGAATCATTCAAATAATTTTATTTCTTTTGAGAGATTATGGGAGAGGAGAATTTTCCTTGGCAGTTCTTATTCGAGTTCTCTGAAGATTAATCTTTGTCCTCTGTGTGTTGGTGGAGTTCAGTGAACTATATTCGGTCATTAAGAAAAGGTAGAGAGTTGAGATGCTGTGATGCTGCCTACCAAAACTAGTAGGTAATAACTAGTTCTTCATGTTGGTGGAGGTAAATACCTGTACAAAACCTAGGTGAAGCTGATTTGGGGTAAGGTGAGGTGACTTTCCCATGAAGAAGGAATGTATTTTTAAATTCGGTAGCGGTCATCACATTGTGTTCAGCAGACAGATTTTTGCACTGCCTAATATATCCTTAGATATATACACTTACTGTCTTCAGGACTATATAACATTTTACCAGATTTAATGAGGGTTATAGTCACTTGTGTCTGGGGTTTATTTCTGCCAAGTGTATTTTGATCCCAGTGTTTCACAACAGGGAAAAAACTTGGTTTAGTTCTAGACAGGCTTGGCCATCTTATTGGTACCCACAGGTTCAAGCAGGTCATTTAAATTCCCTTCTGTGCTCTGACTCCTCAGAAGGCCAGACTGATGGGTCAGGTTCCCAATGCCTGACCCTTCTGTCACTCAAGGTCTGTCATGGCTTTGCAACAAATACTTCTGAAGACATCTTCTTTTTCATGTTGATTCCACCTTTGAACTATGTCACATGCTTCAGAAATATGAGCTATCAAGCAGACTGTTCTGGCTTTGGCTAGGAAAGACTTAGTTTTCTCCTTAGCAGCTGATACAATGCTGTGTTTTGGATTTAGGATAAAATAACATTGGTAACACACTGATGTTTCAGTTGTGTGAGCAGCACTTACACTAAATCAAGGATTTGTCAGCATCTCATATTGCCCTGCTAGGAAGGAGGCTGGGAGATCACAAAAATTAGGAAGAGACGCAGCCAGGGCAGCTGCCTCCCAGCTGACCAAAGGGATATCCCAACCCTTTTGGCATTATGGTGAACAACAAAATCAGGGGAGAGTTGGCAGGGGCTGGCAGCCTGCTCAGGGACTGGATGGACATTGGTCAGTGGTAGGTAAGCAATTGTGCATTATTTGTTTTGTGTATTCTTTTATCATTATTTTCCCTTGTTTTTCTGTTCTGTTAAGCCATTTTTTCTTAGCCCAGGAGTTTTATCTTTTTCCTGATTCTCTGCCCCAGCACTCGGGGTAGGCAAGTGAGTGACTGTGTGGTGTTTAGTGTCTGCCAGGATAAACCACAGCACTTAGTTTTATGAGAGGTTCTTGGCTACAGCATCAGCTTTCTACTTAGAGAATAAGAAAAAAAAATTTAATGATTAAGAGGAGTATATTAAAATCCTTTTGGCAATTTGGTTGAGGGTTTTCTTTCCTTCCCTTTATTGCCATATTGCAGTATATGTGTATGTAAATTGTCCCATTCTTGTAATGAAAATGAGACTGTTTTAAGGAATGTGAGCTGAAAGTCTTAAACTACCCTATCTAAAGGAAAAAAATAGGGGTATGGAATTTACTGTTGTTGTTTTACTAATGTAGAAACTTTTTAATCAAGGCTGGTTTAGGAAAAGTTCCTGCAAATACTGTGTGTTTGAAGAGAGATGCTTCTTTCAAATTTGTTGTTGGAATCAAAATCAATGGGTGCTCTTGTTGAAAGAATCTGTAGTTGTTTTGGGGGCTGTGGTTTTTTGTTTCATTGGTTACTTATTTATTTAGAATTTGTTGTTATTTAAGATGTTTTTTTTTTTGCTAGGTTAGGCTGCCAAATGAACCTATGTGGTTCTTTGAGTATTTTGTCAGCACCTGTTAAGGTGGACCAGTCTGTTAGGCTGTCTGACCTTCTTCTGAAGAGACTTCTTGTGATAAATACTGATGTTTGAATGTGTGTGCCTTTCATTGGACGAGGAAAGCAACAGAGAAATTGCAGAGGATGGATGTACTAGTGGGGATTTCCATAATAGAGTCTGTGAATTACGAATGACAAATGGGATGAAATTGAAAGTTTCCGCTGAGTCTTTTCTCAATGTGTGGAGACTTGACCTTGCAATGTAGTGTCTGAACTGTATTTTGAATAGGTAAATGCAATATAGTGGGCCAATGGACTGGAGAATGGCTTGGATTTTGCCTAACATGTTTGCAAGCATTTATGTAATGTGCTAGACACAAGCTTTAAGTTTTCATATACAGCCCTAATTATCCTTGACATGCTGAACGTTCTGATGTATTCAGTTGCATCATAACATGGGGGTTTTCAGTGTCTTTTTCTCATTTTCATACAGAATGAACAGTGTACCTTTAACAAGCAACTATATACACACATTACTGTTATCACATAGAACTTCTAAGGTGATTGATTTATGCTATACCTGTTGGTATTTTACAGTCTCCAGCCTGAAGACTGCTTATGCTTGTTGCAGTGTAGTGGCTGACTGGTTGACAAGACATTAGTAAAAAGCCGTGGGAGAGAAGAATACATTGGTGTCCCCTTTTACAAATGAAAGTTGAGATGCAGGCTGGCACAAGATTCCTCACAGTCCATAGAAGAATATGGAAAGTGAAATTTCACTGGCTAGTGGAGGCAGGTGCTGGGAATGTCAGTGAGTCTAATCAAACTATTTCAAGTACACACAAAATGAAGAATATACTGATGCCATCCTCTGGGAATAATCTGGCTAGCATCACAAAGAAAATCTAGAGCAAATGAAGGAAGGGTATCTTATTGACCAATGAGACCAACCAACTAAGATTAACCAGCTTAATGACCTTGTCTTCCAATGATCATGCCTTTCCAGCTCAAGGCTGGTCCATCACAATGAGCAAGAAATCAAGCCAAGGTGGCAGAAGGACTAGATGAAACAAGTCATTTGGCACTGTCCCACACAATATCCTTGTCTCTAGAGACACATGGATTTTATGGATGGACCACACAGTGGATAAAAAAGTTTCTGAATGGTTGCATTCCAAGAGTTGCAATCAATGGTTCAGTGGAAAGCAGTGACAAATGGCCATCCTCAGGGGTTGGTATGGGAACTGACTCTTTTTGTAACCTCAGGGGTTGGTATGGGAACTTTTTGTAACCTCTCTGTCAGTGATTTGGACAAGTGGGATTGAGTGGCCTCTCAGCAAGTTTGCTAACTATGCCAAGCTGTGTGATGCAGTTGACATGCTGATGGGAAGGGATGTCATCCGGAGGCACCTTGACAGTCTTCAGAGGTGGGCCTGTGTGGTCCTCATGAGGTTCAACAAGGCCAAGTGCGAACTCCTGCACCTGGGACGTCCCATGCACAAAGACAGGTTGGGTGGAGAATGGACTGACAGCAGCCCTGAGGAGAAAGACTTGGGGGTGTTGGTGGACGATAAGCTCCACAGGATTCAACAATGTGCATTTGGAACCCTGAAGGCCAACCGCATCCTGGGCTGTGTCAAAAGAGACATGACCAGCAGGTCAAGGGAGGTGCTTCTGTCCATCATCTCTGCTCTTGTGAGACCCCATCTGTAGTACTGAATCCAGCTCTGGGGCCCTCAGCATGAGAAAGACATGGACCTGTTGGAACAAGCCCAGAGGAGGGCCCCTAAGTTAGTCACAGGGCTGGAACACATCTATGACGACAGGCTGAATGAGTTGAGGCTGTTCAGCCTGAAGAAGAGAAGGCTCCGAGGAGGCCTTCTAGCAGCCTTCCAGTATCTAAAGGAGGCCTGCAAGAAGGTTATAGAGGAAATTTTCACAAGGGCATGTAGTGATAGGACTAGGGGGAATGATGATCTTAAGCTGAAGGATTAGATTCGTTATTAGAAAGAAAATATTTACCACAAGGGTGGTAAGACATTGAACAGGTTGCCTGGAATGGTTGCAGACTCCCTATCCCTGGAGTTCTGAAGACCAGGCTGGACAGTGTTTTGAGTAACCTGATTGACTGAAAGGTTCCCTGCCCATGACAGGAGGGTAGGGACTGCATGATCTCGAAGGTTCCTTCCAACCCTAACCATTCTATGCTTCTGTAAATTAGCAAGGAGTCCCTGACAAAGCTCATGTGTGAAAAAGGGAATCTCCAAGAGGTCAAAGCAGCTACTGGTGGCTATAGAGGAGTAAAGAGAGATGGGTTTAGCTGGCAAAGTCACAGCCTACCTGGGGTTTAACCTGGTGAGTGGCTTGTAGATGCCATTCTTGTTGTCCTTCAGATGTAACAGTAGGAAGATGATGACTGTGGGAAAGGTGGTACCCCTAAGCTGCATGCTGCAGGGAACCTGGGAACAAAAGGCAGACTAGGATACAGTAAACAGTGTCTTCTCCCATTTAATCTCTACTGGTAAGATTAGCCTTCAGGAACCACAGGTTCCTGATGCCAGTTGGAAAGGCTAGAACTAAAAAGACTTACCTTGGTGGAGAAGGATTACAGTAATTTTATGACTATAAGGCGCACCGGGTTATAAGGCGCACCTCGGGGAGTCGGCAAAATTCCGAACTTTGTCCATATATAATGTGCACTGGACTATAAGGCACACCTCTTTTTTTGCAGCGAGGATCCGCGCCGCATACAACAAAGTAATGAATTAGTAACGGAATCCCGCGATAGTGTGGTTTACTGGCAGGTGCTCAATTTGCAAACATTTTTCACAGATTGGTGTAGCCTTTAAACGCAGCCCCAAACATCCTCCCCGTGCACGGGCCCCGGCACTCCCGCCCGCCCCCGGCTGGCGAGGCGCGGCTCGCGGCTGCTGTGGTTCGGGGCTGCCCGTGGCTCAGGACTGCCTGGTCCCGCCTACCCCACGCGGCTCCTGCCAGCCGTGGCTGCCCGCTCCCGCCCCCTCCTCGTGGCTCAACTCACAGCTCGCACTTCCAGGTTGGCAAATTTCACAACTTTGTCCATCGTATAAGGCGCACCAGACTATAAGGTGCGCTTCCGGGTTCGGACCAAAGTTTTAGTCAAAAGGGTGCACCTTATAGTCATGAAGTTACTGTAGTTTAGGGAACAGTTAAACAAACTGGCAATACAAGAGTCCATGGTATCTAATAAGATGCAATCACCAGAGCAGAGGGAGCTGGCAGGTCTCACTGTTAGACCACTCTCAGTGATCTTTGCAAGGCAAGGATGGTCTGTGGGGAGTGTAGATTTTTACTGAGCATCCTGACTATATAAAAAAGACTTTTTTGTTTTTTCAGGGTATTTCTTTTTGTGAGAAATGCGAATACACTGAGTTCACATTCACAATAAGTGTCCTCTTTGTCTCATGAAGTGCCTTGAATGTTGTGCAAGTACATTTATTTATATGGAAAATCATACTGTGTTTTTACAGGCTATGAGAAGACTGAGGATGTTTCAGAGAAAACTTCCCTAGCTGATCAGGAGGAAGTGAGAACTATATTCATCAATCAGCCCCAGCTAACCAAGTTCTGCAATAATCATGTCAGGTATTAAGAAAAACACTAAAACATTTCATGCTGAATAGTAAAATTGAAAAGTTTTAGTTTATTCCCCTTCTGTCATTTCCACTGGCCACCAATGACAGTCTTAGACACTGGAGGGAGGAATGAAGTGAAATGAGGGGACAAGTAAGCTGTTTCAGTTACAAGCCTGATGTTCTGTATTTTTAAGAATCGAGTGGTGAAGGTACAGCTGCTTTACAGCTTCAGTGTGTCCATCAGTGTGTCCCTAGAGGATGGATTTGTTCTTTAGGTTTCAGTTCAGTTCGTCTTTGAACCTATTCCTGGTAGCTGAATGCTGATGCAGATGTACTGCACTTGAGCACAGCATTGTTTGTGCTTTGGAAACACTTTGCTTTCTCAGTCAGCCAGTTACAAAGATGCTATGTGGTTGCCTATGGGACTGGTTTTCAATTTCAGGTTCAGGCTTTAGGGACTTTGCTGATGGTTTATGCTGGGTTTTTTTGTTTGCTTTTGATGAATTTTAAGTCATACAGTAAATACTTGTAAGTCAAGTATGGTGGGATTTTCCATGACCTTGAGAAACTTTCAGTGCTATTTCTTGGTGTATACAGCTTGATTTTCTGTCTTTTGCTTGGTAGAGGTCTTTCGCAGGATACATTCATTCCTCTTAATATTGCCTGTTTTATGCAAAGTCAAAGTAAATATGACTGACTTAAAAAGAAGTTAAAATAATTCTTACAAATCTTTTGCTTAAAAGTTTTTGGCATTATTGTTTTTTGCATATATTGTTTTAGAACCTTAGATGGTGGTGGTCTGTTCTTAAACAGATCTGCAAGGCTGGCAAGAGAGCTGGTAGCTTGAACATTTTGTGATGATGGCTTAGCATAGATTGTTTTGCTAGGATAATTTTTATCCTCTTCTTCCAGCCTAGCAAAAGCACACTTAATATCCAGTATTTATCAGTTTAGAATCAAAAAGCAAACTGTTTTGTTTGAAAGCTTGTGTAACTGAGAGGAAAACAATACATTTGAGGAATTTTTTGTACTGTAATAATGATGTGTTTTTGTCTCTTCCTCTCAGCACTGCAAAGTACAACATAATCACATTCCTGCCAAGGTTCCTTTATTCCCAGTTCAGAAGAGCTGCTAATGCATTTTTTCTTTTTATTGCATTGCTTCAGGTAAGTTCAACAATAAGATTCTAGTGTTTTAAACTTGTTAAGAGACCATTTATATTATAGGTAGAAATACTGAGATACTTGAGGTTCATGTACCGTTCATTCCAAGATAACTGGTCTATCAGAACATCTGTATCATGTAGATATATCTTTAATAAAACGCTTGGGTTTGTGGTTTTCTTGTTCATTGGAGATGGCAAAATGCACATAAAGATTTTTTTCTATAAAACAGGTCAAGTATAGCTGAAATTCTGTTGGGTCAAAAAGAGTTGTGAAAAGATATCTGCCATATACAGATAACTGTTACCTCCATGTAGTTGGCATTTCTTCTAGAGGGTACTGTCTAAAAACCTGAATTCTGTGAACTTTTGAGGGACAGGAATTGCAGCTGGGGGGAAGATTGCAGCTGAGGGGAAGTGATTGTTTATTCTTAGAGGTAAAGATTGAAATTGAACCTGGACAAACAAAACCAATTATGGAGTCCAATACTACAGCAGCTAATATCACCACTGTAGCTGACCCAGCTTACTGAGACTTTTTTGAAGAAGTGCGTAACATTTAGCACATCTATATTTTAGTTTTGTGATAGTTCAAATTGAAAACATAGTGGGGTTTTTATATACTATTCTTTCAATGCATCAACTGATGATAAATGAGAAATTGAACTTGTTCAGGTGCAGTCATAATTACAGTAATTTCACTAATACAAGCCGCACCAATTTGACCAAAATTTTGGTGGAAACCCGGAAGTGCGGCCAATATTCCGGGGCGGCTAATACATTAACAAAATTCTAAAAGCTGCCAACACGGAAGTGAGAGCCCGCGGCAGCCCCAAGCCAAGCTGGAGCCCGGCCGGCCCCGGCAGAGGTGGGAAAGCCTGGCAGAGGCGGGGCCAGCAGTGTGGGGGGCGGGCGGCAGAGCCTGAGCCAGCAGGGCGGGGCAGGGGGGCGGCAGAGCCGGGTCAGTAGGGCGGGGGAGCCTGGGAGAACTGGGGCTAGCAGTGCAGGGGAGCATGGCAGAAGCAGGAAGGCCGGCGGGTGGGGCTGCCTGGCAGCGGGGGAAGCCCAGCAGAATCGGGGCCAGCAGCGTGGGGGAGCCCGGCGGTGCGGGGGCCTGCAGTGCCGGCCAGGGCGAGGAAACGCGGCGGCGGTGCAGACGGGAGGGGGCGGCCGGCGAGCCCGGCGGCGGCGGCGGCAGCCCGCCGGCAGGGCTAGGGAACGCGGCGCGGCGCGGCCGGCGAGCCGGGCAGCGGCGGCGGCAGCCCGCCGGCAGGGCTAGGGAACGCGGCGCGGCGCGGCCGGTGAGCCGGGCGGCGGCGGGCAGGGCTAGGGAACGCGGTGCGGCGCGGCCGGCGAGCCGGGCGGCGGCGGGCAGGGCTAGGGAACGCGGCGCGGCCGGCGAGCCGGGCGGCGGCGGGCAGGGCTAGGGAACGCGGCGCGGCGCGGCCGGCGAACCGGGCGGCGGCGGGCAGGGCTAGGGAACGTGGCGCGGCGCGGCCGGCGAGCCAGGCGGCGGCGGCGGCAGCCCGCCGGCAGGGCTAGGGAACGCGGCAGCGGGGCGGTGCTGACGGGAGAGGGGGGCCAGCGAGCCCGGCGGCGGCGGCAGCACCACCCGGCCAGCCCCGCCGAGCCGTGGCGCTGAGCTGGGCCACCCGGCCCCGTCGGCAACCATGAGCGGGCCGAGCCTTCCTGGCCCCGCCCCGAGCCAGTAAAGCCCGCTATGCCGCGATCCTGTTACTAATTGGCCAATTTGTGAAAGCTGCGCACGGATTCTCGCGACGAACGAAAGTGCGGCTAATATTCGGGGTGCGGCTTATCTATTGACAAAGACAGCAACATTGTCGAGGCACCGGAAGTGCGGCTTATAATCCGTGCGGCTTGTATTCGTGAAACTACTGTACTATTGAATAGTTCTGCATTTCAAACATATTTGATAAAAACACGTTTTCTGCATGGTTTCAAATGCATTGTTTACAATGTGTTGATTTGTCTGTTGAGGAGGTCATTTTTGGGGGATTGACATACCAAACAAAAATTACTGAAAAATGGCACATAAACTGCAATATGTACTTTTGCCTTCCTCACTTCAAATGTTTCTGCAAGTCAAAGTTTATTCCTCTGTCCTTACTCTGATGTCTTTGCTTCTACTTTAAGTGCTTGGGACAGTTTTTTATGATGTACCTGCATAAGTAGCTTACAGCTGTTTTCTAGGGGAGAAAAAGTTCAGGGTTTCATTAGGTTTTCTGCCTGCAGCCTATGGCTTCTGAGTAGGCATCCTGCTAACTCCACCTGGCATCTCAGGCTAATCCAGTGGTCCAGCAGTGTTCCCTGTGGCGCCACTATGCACCTCAAAGTAGTGACACAGAGTAAGAGGTTTCAGAAGTGTTAGCAAGTGGAGTGTTAGGACTTTAAAGCCCACTGGTGTGTCAGGCTGTCAGTGAGACTGCATTGCTAGTAGAATGAAATAGAGGAGAATGGAGTTGGAGTACAGGCTGGTGACCCTTTTGCTTTCAGATTTTGCCTGCAAAATAACATGCAGTTGGAATGGGAATTTGGACATATATGTAGGAAGGCATGAAAAGGTAGGAATAGCTGGAGAAGTGATAGATCCCTTTCCTCTGTAGCCAGCATATAGTCACTTGCTGCAGTAGCTTTTGACCTCATTTCCATTTAATTCCTTGAAAAATGTCTACAGTAACCTTGAAGATAGTCTTACAGGAAGCATATTAAAACATCCTGTTTTCTTTCAGAAGCACAATATGGTGGTAACAAAAAGAAATGTATATAATTCATAAGTAACACTGGCTGTTTTCCCAAACATTTTACCATAAATTGAGGATCTCTTTTAGCCGCTTTGAGACACCACTAGTTAGTGTACTTTTTTCTTGCTGAGTTCTCATTGTCTTCATACTGCATTACCCATAATATTTCTGTTAAGGCAGCAGTCCTTTCAACTATCAGTCTTGCCATTAAGAACTCCAAACAATATAATTAAAATTATGGATAACTATCCATGTATATCACATTAGCAACTGCATTTTCTCACAATTTACCTTACATACATGTTTGCTTGCATCATCTGTGCCCATAACTGGTCAGCAAAAATGGGTTTTTTACAGTAATCTGGCAGCTGTTTGAAATTAATCAGTTGATATCTAGTATGATTAAAATTGTCTCTTAAGAGAGTAAGACTGTAAAGGAGCAAAAATACCTTGGACTAGTGTACTCTAACAAAAATCTAAATTGGAAAATTTAGTTATATTTTATAAATACGTATTTTAATTCAATTTGAAACACAGAAAAGGAAGGTGAATATTCTATAAACACTAAAACCTTTGAACCATTGAACACTATACTGCTTAAAATACAATTTTTTTTATTGTATCAGCTGCTTTTGGATTGAAGACTATAAAGCTCTCTTGGAAATAATCAGCACCATGTATAAAAAGTGAATTCATTTGTCCTTATTTGCCCAGAAAGTACTGTTTCTTGTATTAAAAATGTTTTCAACCAGCAATGCAAAATATTTTTTTTTCTTTTTTTTTAATAGCAAATACCAGATGTATCACCAACAGGCCGCTACACAACGTTGGTTCCTCTCTTATTTATTTTAGCTGTAGCTGCAGTGAAGGAGATAATAGAGGATATTGTAAGTATTGAATAGCACTATTTTGTAAATAAATATCATATTTTTCATTTATATTGCAGAAATGTTTCCCAGTTGTCAAATCCGGGTCCAAGCATTTGATGCACCACTTTATTTCTAATGTCACATTCATAAGATCCTTAGTTTCCCTGTTGTGACTTCTCATGGTTTTGTAGACTGCCCAGAGAATTGGCTTTTCAGTTTTTCTTGTTGCTCCAGTCCAGTGCAATTTACTGTTAGCATTTCATATCTTGGTGCTAAGTGTGATCTGCTGACTCTTGATGACCAGGAACAAACATGGAGTTGGTCTTTGTTAGGCAGGTTAGGCTATGCCAGGTTTTCCTAGGCTCTTTCCAGTCACTGTCTGTGGCAGTGGTTGTTTTGCTTTTCTTCTTACATTGGAAGAAAACTTAGAGAAGTGTCTGTTCTGACTTTATTTTGAGGGGAGAGAAAGGAATTTCAGTCTCTGTTTCACTTCATAGAAAAGTTGTTGGGGTTTTCTGGGTACCTTCTTGCCCTCTGTTCACTAAAAGCGTATGATAGAAACCTGTCTCTCTAACTTCCTTAAAATGATTGTCTTTTAATTGATTGTTTTTGTATCTAAGGAATTCAATTAATCTTAATTATTTACCAAATCACTCTAGATGCTACAAATTTCTTTATCTGCTTTTGTTTTTATTTTAGTTCTGCAGGTATGTTAAGGGCCAGACGTCAGATATGTCATGATACAGCAGAGTGTCTTGTCCACTAGAGTAGTGTTCCTGTTTGTGGGCACTTCTGTTGAGTTTTGGAAAGGGTTGCAGGTGGTTTAGTCTTTCCTTGCACACAAATAGTAGGCTGCCTGGGAACATCAGATTTACTGTGTTTGAGCAGGATTAAAATGTATATGCAGAAACATGGCCAAGAGGAAGAATGTTGAGCTGCAAAGGAGGCTTGGAATGGAGGGTGATTAGTCACAAGCTGCCTTTATTGTTACAGTTGACTGGGCTTTCTCCTCAGTTACCTCTCTGAATAGATGGTTGGCAAAATATAGGCTTTCTAGGTTGTATGAAGCTCCTGAGTCACAGAGTTAAGTGATCCTGCAAGCCACAATGAGATTTCCATTAGGTATTTTTCTTCTACTTGGCATTTCTAGATTTTGCTGCCTTACAATCACCTTCTCCTTAAATGCCTTTGTTGCTTTCTCTTTGGATAAACAAAACCCTTTTGAAAAAAAGCCATAAAATCAATTCATGTTCTTTTAGATATTTTTAATTCTGCTGTTAATGCTTACAGACTTACACCATCTGTCAGTGTCTAGGCAAGTATAAAACTGAGGCTGCTGATACTGTACAAAGTGTCCCTTTTAAAATTATCTCATCCAGTCACTTTTCTTTTGTTATTTATTTCTACCATTTGCTCTTTGTAACTTGAAGTGTACAGTTTGGTGTGGCAGGGGAGAAGGACAGGGATCAGGTATAATGGGTTTTGCATATACCAGCTAAATAAAGTTCACATTACCAAATGCTGCAGAGATACCTAAAACCAATACAGCTGTGCTGGTGTTTGCTGACCACTTTCTGCATAGTAAAATATTCAAAGTTTATTCCCTTAACCATTAATTTTCATTATGTCTCAGGTTTTTTACACAGTGAAATATTTAGGATCTCCACAAATGGTAATCTTCCATCTAATACCAAAGCTTTTGAATGGGAATCTTGTATATTGGTAACAATAAACACACTTGTCAAAATAACACTTTTAGCTCAAGACCCAAATGTTTCTTTTTCTGGAATGAAATACCAAGAGGAGGAGGATGGTAGCAGAAGATATTATTCATGAACAGCATGTGTTTTCCATGTATGCTTCAAAGGTGCTAGCAAGACTTGTGACAGGCAGTGTTAGATTGTTGGCTGTTTCCAGTGATTTTCATCCATCATACCTCAGAAAGCACTGGGCATTCACCTTTTCAAAATGAACGAGATTCCATGAAGGCAAACAGACATCTGCTTTGGTCAAGTTATGCTTTCCCTTTGATCAAAGGTTATTTATCTGCACAGTCCCCACTTTTTTGAAAGGAGCTGGTAATCTGTGAAAATCTAGTAAAAAATATTTCAATTTTGCGAAGTTTTAAGGTGGCCTTTTAAGAGCTGCTAACTCAGAGTCAAATCAACATTTTTTTGGCAATAAATCACTTAAATATTTTGACCTATTTTTTAATTTTACAAGATTACTTCTGATTTTGTTTGCATCATTCATGCATTGTTTGCATGAATTCTGAACATCTGTTCCAAAAGTGTACCTAAACCAGTTAAATCTGTTTAAATTAATCTTCTAAAACATGTTCCTACTCAGGAAGAACTGGGTTCATGAGTCCTAAATAGTGTGTTTAAACTAGTACTCTCCTGAGCTTTTTGTATCTGAGTTTGGTCATACCTTGAAAATGCTAGTTGTTGATAGCTGTGTCAAAAGATTACTGTCAAAAGATGTCTCACAGCTATAATAAAACTGATGAGCATCATCACCTGTTTAGGGAGGGTGTGCTGTTGATTTTTTGTTTGTCTGTTTGTTTCTGTTGTTAAAGTCTGCAGGCAGCTTTGTAGAAGTGGAGTCATTGTGTTTACACAGTCACTGCCTGGCTTCAGGTGTTTGTGTGAGGCACTTAGATGAAGAGTTGTTCCTTGATCTTTGCTGTGGTAGAATCATCTCCCAGTTCCAGGAAAGGGCAAACTTATGGTATTGAAATGCACCAGTTCCTTGTGTACAGAACTTGTCCAGAGAGAGATTGCCAACATGAAAGGATATTTTAGTACAATACAATAAGCCTGGAACTGGGTGTGACTTTCCTGGTGTTCATAACTACGCAAGTAATTAATAGTCCTGTTTGAATGTTTATGTGGTTTATTAAATAGATGAGTGGGAGGAGCTAATAGATGGGGTTTTTATTAGAAGTATGAAAGCTTTATTTTATCAACAGAAGTCTTTAACCATTCTGTATTTTTAATTTAGAAAAGGCATAAAGCTGATAATGCGGTGAACAAGAAACAAACTCAAGGTAGGAAATTTTTTTAACCTTTTTTTTGGGGGAGGGTTGGAGTTTTGCACACGGTAGTAATACAATTTGAACTGCTGATGTCATTGAGTGGAAAATTGTACGTGCAGATCAGATTGCTTCAAAATTCATAATGTAAACAGTTGAAGTAATAATTTGCAGTGACATTAGGCAAAATAGAATATGTTCTAGATTAAGGTTGTGAGGTTCTTAAGAAACTTGATCATTTACTCATTTAGCACAGGCAATGCTGTCACTGTTAGAAGATCATAATCACTTGTATATTTAATGGGCCTACATTATAATTAAAATTTCTGAATATAGACAAAATTTTTTTCAGCCAGCGATAGGAAGAAAGCTTCAAAAAAAGGGAACTGTCTTTCTGTGGTGCTTCAAAACTGTGGATAAAGACTAATGGAGTTATTTTGGATTTGATTAGTTGAGGGTTTTTTATTAAATCAATGTAAAGGTTTGATTAGAAATTATGAGATACTTAACCAGTATACCCTAACCAAAACATTAGCATGTGGTTTTTTTAATAGATTTTGATAAAGAAAAGTGGTATAAAACTGTGATTATTTTAACTCGCGAAGTGAGGGAGATATTAGCGTACCCTAAACATACTTGTCAGGTAGAATGTCAAAATTTAGGTTCCTGCTTTGCTGCTCTTCAACTTTTCATGTTGCTTGTTCTGAGGTAGACCTCTCTGGATGGAAATAGTCCTGTTTTTATAAACAGGAGGAGGAATGAGTGTCATGTGAATTTGGTTGCAGAAAATATGAAAAATACCACAAAGAGAAAAATCTTACATGGAATTCTTTTAACTATATAATAAAAATAACCATAAGTTTTTTAGGGCGAAATGGGTCATCAGTTAAGCAATTGTGCAGCGCTGCTAAATACTGGAAACATAAATTATAAAGCCTACCTAAATTGTATGTAAATCTTTAGTGTAACATTTATGGGGGCTGGGAGGGCAAAATACCTTAGGAAACTATTGAGTATGTAGAAACTACTGAGCTCAGTAGCAGGTATGGAGAGATTAGGATGGAGAGACAAAACTATTGACTGAAGTCACAGAAATAGAAATCTCCAGAGGACAGACCTGGAGAAACAGATAACCTCTTAAAAAGAAAACCAAAAGAAAACTTGAAAGCCAAAGAAAACTTAATATCAACATCCAAAATTCTTTTATTAACCACTCACAGCTTTTGATAATGAATCAACAGTTTTGGTGGCAGTGAAATCTTAAAATGCCTTTTCAATTTTCTTTTTGTCCCAAATGTATGAAGTTTTAATAAAAGGCTTGTTTTACTCTCTTTTCTGACTCTTCTTCTTGGTTACCTCTCATCAGGGTCTTAGGTAACTGTTCCTAAGATTCCTGAATGTTCCGTGCATGCAGAAGAGTATCCTGGAAGTTAAATGTGTGATGGGAATAAATAAAATATTGCTAGCACTGAGAAACACATTTCCTGAGCTGCTGCAGGATTCACATAAGTGCAGCACTGATCCTTGCATCCTGACAAAACAATTTTTAAATATATTGTCAAGTACAATCTATTGTCAAAGCAGTAATTAAAAAGTTAATCAGTATGGTGCTCTCTTACTTTGTTTTCATGTATTCGGCAGTTCTATGACCCTAAAATCAGCAATGTGCATAGTACATTGTGTATGCAGCTCCACCTTTGGTTGACTTTTAAACACATGAAATTGTTAATGAAATGACATGTGCATGTAGATTCTGTATATGGGTCCCCATTCAACTTTCTGTTCCTTAATCTGTATCTCAGTTAGCCTTAAGTAATTAACTTTCTAAAAGTTTACTATTAAAAAACCTTCTGCAAAGGATTTGGATGTATTAGGCTGCATTGGGGATGATTTTTGTTGCCTCAGGCTGCATGTCCTTAAAAGCTTATCAGATCAAGCTAGGGTTAGAGTACTCTTGAGAGTACAGGTGGCTCAGCATGTTTTCATGAGTCTGACTCATCCGTTAGTCAGCTGACTTTAACCAGTCAAACTAGCCAGAAGCAAATCCAAGAAAGAAAAAATGATAGTGTCCTTCCATGGAGTGGGTTAAACTGGCTCATCAAAGGGTGCAGCAAACCCTGGATGCAGCATGCATGAAGCAGTGAAGGCTTGCACCTTGGCATGGGGTGACGGCAGGATAGAACCTTGCCTCTGGAGATAGAAGCCCCTTCTTGCAAAGCCCGTGGCCATATCTGGTGACATACATGTATTTCAGACTTGCAGAACTCCACCGGCAGTTATTATACTGCAACTCTTCGTGAAACTTAGCTGTCTGGATCCGTTCTTTCATCTGATTGGTGCCATGGCCCCACAAATCAGTATCACTGTATTATAAGCTATGTTGCTGGCACAAGCAGATGGAAATAGGTAGCACAATTATCAAATGTCTTGGGTTCCTTAGGACAGTGTTACAATCAGTCATCACATTGAATCTGTAGTTTGACCAGTGGGGGAAATAGTTTGTCAGAACAGATTTTGTATAATGATCAGCTGGTTGGTGAGGCAGTCATTGCAATATCTTGCTTACTGTCAGAAAGGGAGAGTGCCCCATTTACCATTGTCCTGAGCATATCAACATTAATAAATTTGGGGGAAGGAAGGAGAAGACTTACCAAGCAGAAAGAATTACTAAGCTGGTTAAGTAATGATTGCAGATATCATTGAGATACACAAGAAAAGGATTCAGTCTGGACAGATCCTCCAGGAAGACTTAAATGTAAAGGCCGTATGTAGTCCCAGATTTTGATCCACTTTTTTGAAGTCAATACACTGTTGCATAAGAACTTGGTCCTGACTGCAGACTTGAGCTTCCTGATGGTTTAAAAGGTGGAAAACCCAGTGAAAGGGAACAATCTCTTAAAGTTGTCTGAGTATTGATACATAGCAGTATGTTTCTTTTTGTTTATGCATATCCGTCTTCAGTATGCATATGTATCTTCAGTAACTGGAGATAAAAAAAGTTACTTTTATTATTATCTGAAAATACAAGCTTGGCAGTTAACTGGGAACAATGCATGTTTTTTCTATCATAATAGTAACACTTAAAACTAGAACAGTGGAATGTGGTTTCAGTATTAATTGTGACTACCAGGAAACAACTATACTAAATACTACTTTAAATAGCATGAGGTGTGTTCAGTATATTTGTGGAGAAGGTGACTGTAGTGATCCTAAAGTTCTCTGATACGACAATAATAACAGAATAGATAATCTCCAGTGAACCTCCTGGCACTTTAAATGAATATTGCATATATTCCTCTTGCACCCCCAATAATTTCAAAACTTTTTAACTTTGGAACTTTTTTATTCCAATTACTCATTTATTTTGCAAAACACATAATCGTAAAAATCATATATCAGATTTATTTGATTCTCAAGGACTGTAAAATGTTCTAATTGACTTTGTAATAAGATTCAGTGGTACAAAAACTGTTATAAAGAATATGTGCTATATATATATATATTTGAAATGCTTGATCTGAATTCATAGAAACAAGGCATGCTCTAAAATATTATGTAGATGAGGTGTGTCTGTATGGCTTTTCATAAGGAATCTAGCACATACCTGTATACTGCAGTTAGATTGTATGACTGGAAAATTATTTAATTTTTCTTTTTTTTTTAGTACTGCGAAATGGTGCATGGGAGATTGTCCACTGGGAAAAGGTGTGTGTCTTTATTGGTCATTTTTAGAGCATAATGCATATTTAATACTTGTTTTATTTTTCCATGTAATTTTTAAGGATTAAAAGTAACTGGTATGATGAGAAATGTATAATCTTTTGTATTTTATTTTTTCTTTGTTGATATTTGTCTCTCAGAATGTACTCTGAAATCAAGTCAGTTTTGATGACATGAATCTAAACTGGTTAAGTTCAGTGGGAATAAGCTGAATAATATGATGACTGTGGCAAAATTACTCACTTCCTTAGTCTAATGTGGTTTGCTAAGGCAGAAGCTTCTTTATAGGAAGTAATTACTTTGTGTATTTGTTGAACTTCATCAACTTAAATCATGAGAGCTTTAAAGACTTTTATTCAGTGGTTAGGAGGGAACTCTTAAAGGTACCTTTCAAGAACTAAATCTTATGCTACCACCTAGTCACCTAGTTTGAATGGTTTCCATACCTGAAAACTTGAAGAAAATTCAACCCACCATAATTTGGAGGCAAGGTTCAGATGAAATCGGCTTATACCTTTGAAGAAGGATATAGTGTGATGCAACAAAACTGGTCTTAGGTGCGGCTGATTTCTTCTTTAACTCAGCTTCAGCCTTTCAGTAAAGTATTTCGCAAAACGAGCAAAATTAAGAGCTGCATAGAGAAGAGTATTAAAGATTAGGCTTATTTGGCTAATTAGGCTTATTAAAGATTATGTTTCCAAAGAATTCCGATAACTTTTGACAGAACTCCAGTTGTACAGTCTAACTTCTCTAAGTGTGTGTTTTCTAACAGTCTTGATAGCAAATTCAGCAGGTAAATATTTACTGTGCTTAAAACAAGGGTGTAATACTTTTTGTTTGAGACCATTAACCAATTCCCAGTTTTCTTTCAGGTAGATGTTGGAGATATAGTTATAATAAAAGGCAAAGAGTATATACCTGCTGACACTGTACTGCTCTCATCAAGGTAGAGATGCCCACTGATGCTTATAGTGTAGAGGCTGGTTTCTCTACCCTACATTTATTTATTTATTTATTTATTTGTGATTGCTCCAAGGAAATAAAGAATAAACAAAAATACTGCTGTTCAGAACTGTAGTCTTGTGTTCATTTGGTCATTTATCATTTAAGGCAATGGGTTTTTTTCAAACTGTGACAATTGCAGTTTTGAAATTGCATTGGCATTCAATTTACCCATAAGAAAAATGTAGGGTTATTTTTTTTGTTGGCTATAATACGAAAAGGATGATTCTCTGTCTAAAAATTGGACCTCAACTACCGTATTTTAACCATCTTGGCTTTTTGATATGTCCCCAACAAGTGTCATCTCATAAGTAAATCAGAATGGATATATTACAGGGAACAGAAATGGTTTTTAAATTATAGTCTCCAGTTTGATAATTGAATCAGGGAAAAAAGTGAACATGAGATGTGAATCATCAAATTAGCACTGTCTGAACACTCACTTTATTATCTAATATATATATATTATGAATAATTTCATCAGTTGGAAGCAAGACAATTTTTAGCATGTCATGCTGTGACCCTTTTTACATGGACAATCAGAGTTTGTTTATCATCATTTCCTTGGACAGTTTTATTTAAGAAATCCACATCTTATGTGGGAGATGCACATTTTTCAACATCTATTTGATCAGGTCAACAGGCAACATGTTCCGAGAATCCTTTTTAATGAATATTATCTAAATGTGAATGCATTGTAATTTTTTTTTTCCTGGCACAAGCAGAAGTGTTATGTGTATGACTATGATTTAGATATAAACCCTCTATGACCCCACTGAAGTTAATTAATCTACTCATGCCTACAGTTAACAAAGTTTGGATCCTATGCATTTCTGTTGACAGACTGTGGTATAGACTAGTACATTGTTTCTGTTTTCCATTGTATCTCAAAATTAGGTGTAGCTGTTTCTAAAGCACTTCTAATATATTATTATCAAGTGTAAAGTAGTTCCCAGAAAATACTGTAAATTTCCTTCACAGTCTGTCTCCAGTGCTAATGTTAGTCCTAACTTAGATTGTGTTGAGAGTCCTCTGTAAACTTTTTACTTCAGTCCTCTGAGAAGCATTTATAAATTCTCCACCATGATCTTTGCCTCTCCACCAAGAACTTTGCTGGCAATACACCATGCGGCAAGGACACTTTTTCTGTTGGCCTGATGATAGTTTCCATCATGCTAACCATAGTGTTTTGCAGGTGGAAGAGGTTGCATCCTCTCAGAGCAATTTCTTCATAATCTCCCTGAGTAATCCCCTAAATTTGAGTCTATTCCTAGGTGCCTTCACAGTTTTGCCCTTTCAAATTTGGAGGACACTTGCATCACGGTTGTGGTTTACACACAGGAAAATACCAACTGCCTGGAAAGTGTACTTTGCAATCCTTGTACCCCTGAAGAAATCTTTCTCGTGAGTTTACAGTGAAAATAATAGCTGCTACTGGACTTGGTCAGGACAGTTTCCACTTTGTTTAATCCCTCTTTAGTGCCCTTAGTAGAACACACCATGTGTGTCCAACTATCACCATTACTCACCATTACTGAATTTTCCTGTCAGCTTTTCTTCTAGGATCCAGTTTGCAGTGGGACTCTTTGAATCACAGTTACTTTTCTTGGCCCAGTTCAGGCATTTCAGCTAAAAGTTCTTCCCTAGTTGTATTACTAGGATCCTGTTTCAGGCTTGCTTTCAGGAGAGAACCCTGTACTACTACATGACCTCTAATTCTGCCTGCATACTGACATGTGCTCTCTCCTCTGTCTCTCACCTCCATGTTTCTTCAGGAAGACTCTCGTCAATTTTGCTTTCAGGTCCTTATTGATGCCCAGTTACATTTTGGGTTCCAAAAGCAATGCAAGTCTGTGGGCCTGGTTTTAATTCAAACTAATAATACTGGATTCTTTTTACCAGCAATAGCAGTTTCTGGAGAACAAGAGGATCTTAATTATTTAGGAAACGACAGTCTCTTACAGTGAAGAGCACAAACCTCAGAAATTTAATTCTGTATGGTTCTTGCTAGTTCAGTGTACACTGAATTTACGAAACTGGAAAAAAATGCAAAATAATTTTTGGCATGTCTGCACAGAAAACTTACTGGTTACCTGGCTCTTCGGAAAAGTTGGTGTAAAATCTGTTGTTGTGACTTTAATTTTTTAAATTGATGCATGGAGGGGCTAGAAACTTGGTTGGTTGAGAAATAAGCATAACACTGTTTAATGTTTACATACAATATCAGTGTTTTCTGCAGCCTTAAGTTTGTGCCTTACAGTAAAATAAACCACTTTAGTAAAAATAAAAGTGTGCTAGCTCTTTTCTTTCTGACCTGATTAAAATAGATTTTGAAAAAATTGTCATCAGACATTTTAATTAACATGTATTGTTTGAATAATAATTTCAAACTCTGTCTTTTTGTCTTTGTTCATTTGTTTTGTTTTGTTTGTTGTTTTTTTTTTTTCCTGTCACTTATTTTTCTGTTCTAATCATTTCAAACTGGGATGTGTAGGTGGCAGTAGGGGAAGTAGTGAAAGTGACCAATGGGGAACATCTCCCAGCTGATCTCATCAGTCTGTCATCAAGGTTAGAATAATGTAGTTGCACAGGATACGTGTATGTGGGTCCTCATATACCAAATATGAATAACACTGCCATTTTGATAATCTTTGCTGTTCGCCTTTCTCCAGCAAAACCTACTTATTTATAAAATTAGAAAGGGTTCTTCTATCAAGTACAGATTTTTAGAATGAAAATACACAGTAACACTTCAAGAAGTTAAAATTGTTTCGCTCCTCTTGGTTTTTACACTACCCTCATGAAATTTTATCAAACAAGTTGTCATTGAATAAACACAGTTAAACACCAGGTTAAATATATGTTTAAGAGGAATCTACATGTTTTACCAACTCACTATTTTCAGCAAAGAACATAGTTTAACATTGGTAGGACTGGTAGAGGACCCTCTGCACAAACTTGGATGTTGCACAATCTCTGCTGCATGTGGTGGCAAAAGCAGCGTTGTTCTTGTGTATTGTGACAAAGTGCATGTTTCTTAGACATGTCAGCTTTATGCTATTGTCTGCACTCTTACCACACTTTGTTTTTTCCTTAACCAATCAATGGGCCTGCCTTGATCTAACTGTAACTTACTTTGGAGGTCGTTGTAATCTGCTGCAGTTACTGCAATTAAGCATGTGTCTCACTTGAAATGTCTTTGCTACCTTAGTATGTTTTAAAAGTGCTTTATGAAAATATTGTTTGGTTTTTATTGTTAACTAATAAAAATTTTAGAATTGTGTGTCTTACTCAGGTGCTTCCATCCAAACAGGCTAAATAAAAGTTATTTATATTTTTGGGGAAGTTTGCCAAGAATAAAACAGTAGCCTGAATGTACCTTATTATAATTATTCACATTTTAATGCTTGTACTTGACAAAATTGTTTTAAAATAGCCTACTTGATATTATCCTGCCAATAATCTGAAATTAAGTCACTTACCTGCAGCCACTGTTGCATTAATAAAGGAAATTTTTAAAATAATTGATGCTTGAATTTCATTCTAGAAGGAAAGAAAATACTGGAAGCATTAAAGTGGAGTAAAAAGTAAACCTTTATTCTTTTAAGTGTTAAGAGGTTTTTGTGACTTATTTGATCCTTTTCAGAATCAAAACTTTAGATTTAAATAGTAGGTGTTCTGTCCTCATGCCCAGAAAATGGGAGCTGCACTAATTTAGAAATTTCTTGGTATCTGTCAAATAGATTGTGCATTCAAGGAGTAATATTCTGTGTTAACTTAAAACTTTTAATTTGTAAAAAAGCTTTTGAAATGGCAGAAGGAGGATATATTTCAAAAACTTATGTTATCCATAATTTAGACTTCTTTTTTAAGAAAACCATTTGCAAGGCAACTTTTGTATCTTGAACTCCTGCTGCCTGCTCTAGTAAGCACTAGAAATGCACTACGCTGTGCCCATATCATAATCTCGTGTGTGAAGACAGAGCACTTTTGCTGTGTACAGTGCTTTTATCAATGTTTTGTTTAAGAAAATAGGCTTTGGCAAACTTCTCTGAAAATGTAAAGTGCTGTTATGTTAGGTTTTATAGATTTGGCTGTAAATTATTCTGGTTTTGAAGATTTGATAAGACAAACCTGTTTGTATAAATAAATATTACAAGATTACAGGAAGTTTATGGGTTTTTTCATTGTAATTTTGAATTCAGGACTTTTTTTCTCTTAATAGTGAACCACAGGCCATGTGCTACATTGAAACATCTAACTTAGATGGTGAAACAAACTTAAAAATTCGACAGGTAGGAATTTAATTTTTGAGAATATTTCTATTATTTTTGTCTATTAATGCTTATAAAAACATTTTATTAATGGATGTTCTAGAAGACACTGAAATTTTAGTGGTTGGAATAAAAACCTATGGATTATTGGCATCATAAAAGTGGAGGAATGAATGGTTATTCCTAAGTCATTCTTTGTGCTTTGTTTTAAGGTTTTTCTTTGGGAGAATAGGTAGAAACATAAATAGTTTGGGTACTGGCTTTGTTAACAGATGATGAGGCAGAAACCCTGCAGAAAGCAGCTGATGGGGCCGGTATTGTCCTTCAAGGACAGGTAGGGAATAGCAGGTTCTGTCTGAGTGTGCTGTCTGTATGCAGGGACATTCTTGCTGAGCTCTGTGATGGATTATGATTGTGGTATTTGCTGATGCCAGGGTGACTTCTTCACTGTAGCACCCAGTTGCAACAGTGAAGTGTAGCTTTTCTGATCTTCTCCCTTAGGGATGATTGTTTTCTTCTTTTGCTATTAGGTATATGATACGTAGATTTGTTACTGGATAGTATTTTTAATGTTATGACAAATGAATTTTGTTTACAGGGTTTGCCACTAACATCAGACATCAAGGACACAGAAAGCTTGATGCAGCTCTCTGGGAGAATTGAGTGTGAGAGCCCAAACCGACATCTCTATGACTTTGTTGGAAACATCAGACTGGATGGGCATGGGTATGTAAATACAAGGAAGAAGGTCTTGGGAGATTCAGTGTAATAGTATGTGTTACACATACACAGCTATGTGTTCTTAAACTACTGAAGTAGAAACAAGAATAGTAAATATCTTTTATGTATGCTTTACTAGACTTTACTCTTTTGAAAAAACTAGAAGCATAAAACCTTACTTCTAATGTCTACAACTTGAGTTCTTTTACTAGTTGTTCTTCAGGAAGCATTAGGTGCTAATAATAGAAGAGATTGATAATCAGATTCTTACAGTTCTGGAATATGTACATTATAACTCACTTCTTAAGCATGTCATCAGTTACAGAAACTGAATAGAAATAATTAATCTTTTTTTTTTAATTGTTCTTCTGTTCATCTAAGTGTGGAGTGGAACAGAGTCCATTGCTATATACTGCAATTTCTTCTGATTTGGTAGCTGAAAAACATGTAATACCTTTGTTTAATGAAAGTATGTTCCTTAAAAAATAGAAAATGTTCACTTAAAATACCCATGCTTGTACAACTGCTTAAAAATTCTTAGAATACTGAAATGCTTACCAAATACTGATAGTCAGAGTCCTCTGTGGATTCACAGAAGATTTTTTGCTAGATCCAGAATTGCAGAATCCCTCATTCCCAGAGATTTACAGTATTTCTTATTTATTTGGTAAGTATTTATTTCTCCATATCCAATATTGTTCATGTTTGGGATTTTAGACTGATACATATAGTACTAACTAATTACTAAATACCTCTTTTTTCCCCCCTTTATATTCCATTTTTTTATCTATAGTTTTCTTACAGATGCATTCTGGGATTTTTCAATCATAAGAGTGTGGATCTATTAGAATTCCACTGTGCTTGTCATTAAGAAGAGAAAAACATTTACCTGTAATTCTTCTCTGAAGGTAATTGTTATAACAGATCCACACATTTATTCTACCTCCCCAGCTAGAAGGAAAAACATTCTTTCCTTTTCAATCTAATAATTTTTTTTTTAATTGATTAAAATAGTAAATATTGAATATGCTGATGGTTATTATGCCTCAAGAATGTGTAGGAGGATGCCATCTGCTGGTCAAGAAATTTTTCATTTGAGAAATTCTGTTTTGGAATATATTGCCTATAGTTCCTGTGCAGTAGGATAGTTCCAAAAGTGTGGCTCTAATATAATATTCACCTTCAGAGAAAGAGAATTGCAGGTAAGTAACACTTTTTGGATCTTGGCCTTACTTCAACCTGAAAAATCAGGGATATGTTCTTTTTCTGCCCATAAGAGGGAGTGCAAATTCATCTAATTATATTTATTTGTCCAGATCTTTAGACCTTCTTACCACATTATATAGATCCAGCAGTTGCAATTTACACTTCCTTGCTTACCATCTTAAAATGTTTACTAAAACAATACAGGATACTGAAAATGTGTCTCCATCTTCTTTCACTTAATCTAATTCATTGGAGTGCCATAAATGTTGTATCTTGTTGACCCTTTCAGCGTTCTCTTTTTCCCTTCATGGGAGAGAAACTCAAAAAAGAAAGTTTTCTTTTTTTTTTTCCTTTTGGATACCCAGTATTCAAGGAGGCAGGACACCATTACAGGTATTTTGCCTTGTGGCTAAATCTTCGAACTAAAAGAGGCAAAAGTTTTCTTACTGTCCTCAGCCTTGGAGTGAGCTAACCCTTATCACCAAAGTGTGCAACTCTTTATTATACTTATGAGTATACAGAAGCATGTCTGCTTGGTTTTAGTCCATGAAAACAATTAGCTAGAGAAAGGAGAAATGTTCTTTAGCTTGGTTTATATGAACCTTTGACTACAGTGGTGTGGTGAAAGGTGAGGGGATTATGCAAAATAGGGTCAGATTCTGATTATCCAGCACTAAGATACATGTTTTCCTGAAGACCTTCTTAAAATTTTGGATAAGATTGAAGTATACTTGTCAACAAAAACATTTTGTTGTTTAAGTTTTCACATGTGTCTCAGAAATTACTAGCTCTTAATATACCTTCTGCCAGGAAAGTATTCTAAAAGCATCTTTCCCCATTGAGAACATTCAGTAAGGGATCCCTTACTGAATGCAACCCAAGCGTGTTGGCAATAGTCAGTATTTATGCAAAATGCAAGAGAAATGAGATGTGTTGGATCCGTTTTAAGAAGGCTGAGACTGGGAAATAAAACACTTGAGATCTCTGTCAAGTCATTGCGCCATCACTTTGTTAGAGCAGAGAGTGATCACAATGTTGAGTATTTGTCATGTCATCTGGCAGATCAGGCTTTCCATACCATGACTATACCTTTGAACTACCCAAAGTGTTACTAAATATTGTGGTTTTTTCAGATACTTTTTGTTTTATATATCAGAGATACAGCTGCTGTCCTTAATCAGTTAATTTGTGATCTTAATAATATGTTGCTTTCAAACAAGTGGAGACAGTAGTTTTAAGTAAGAATTCCAAACACTGGCGTGCTTTTGACAAGTGTGAACTGCGAGCTGGTATTTATAGAAAGAAAAGTACCAAAACAGGGAATGTTTGTCCATGGAAAAGAGTAATAATTACCTGAACTTTTTGTATTTTAAGAAAAACTTTACCTACATTATATGTATAAAGACAGCTGTCTGAATTTCAGACAAATGTTTCCCACGTCTTTTGAGGGTATGTTGCTCCTTTACTACACACAGTTTTAAAAGAATAATAGAACAAAATTGTCCTAGTTTAGGGCATATTTAGGGAAAACCTCCAGAAGGAGCCCCCAGAAAACAAAACCCCCACGACTCTTCCCCCCACCACCAGGTTCGGGAAGAATTTCCTCAGAGGAAAAGTGGAAAAAACCTGTTTATTAATCAAACAAAACACTCCCCAACACAAGAAGAGAAAATGAACAACCCCAGATGACAAAAAAAAAAACTCTTTCACTGGTGTGAGAGGATGACAAACTCAGAAAATCTCTCCTGCGAGTGGTATCAGTCTCTGGCGCTGGGAATGACTGCTGCAGGTCCACAGGTCCTGGTCCAGAACAGGTTTAGATGGTGTATAGAAAGGGAAAGAAAGAAAGAACAAAAAAAAACAGTCCAAGGAAAGATATTGGACTGCCTAACTAAACTAACTAACAAGCGAAAGCAAAAGCCAGCAAAGCTAAAGCAAGAAAGCAAAGCAAGCAAGCAAACAAGGAAGAGCCAGAAAGCCTGCAAACGTAGCCTCCCCTAAGCACAGATGATGGGGGAGGGGAGCCAGCTGATAAGTAGACAAAACAAACCTTCGCGTAAACAGAACACACGACTGGGGATACAAGCAACATAACATCACCCCAGGACATTCCACCCCTTATCTCCATATCGTGAGCATACTGCTAAACACCATGTAAAACTTCATCAAGTAAATACTTCCATCTCACTTGCTCAAACCTTCTACAGGTACACATTTCCTTCTATCTCACTTGCCCAGACCTTCGACACTTACACATTTCCTTCTGTCTCATGTCTCTGTGATCTAATTTACAGACAATGGCGGTAACATTCAACAAACAATCATATTTGTATATGGCTCTTACCCCACAATCAGATCTCCCTGAGGTACATATAGTGTTGTTCCGTCTCTCTGCATTACCCACCATGTGCAACCTGGTCCTTGAGCAAAGACAATCCCACAAATGGGTTTGTCTGTTCTCGAGGCAGAATTAATCCAGCCTGTCTTCCCTAACAAACCTTTGACATATGCCACTGGGACTTTATCTCCATCTATGTTAAGGGACTCAGACTGGGCAGGACCTGCTCAGTTGGTGGAGCCTCGGGTGTTAACTAACTAGGTGGCCTTTGCCAAATGCTGCTGCCAGTTTTTGAAAGATCCCCCACCCAATGCTTTCAAGGTGGTTTTTAACAATCCATTGTACCTCTCCACTTTACCTGCAGCTGGTGCATGGTAGGGGATGTGGTACACTCACTCAATGCCATGTTCCCTAGCCCAGGTGTTGATAAGGCTGTTCTTGAAATAAGTCCCATTGTCTGACTCAGTCCTCTCAGGGGTACCATACCTCCAGAGAACCTACTTTTCAAGGCCCAGGATGGTGTTCCGAGCAGTGGCATGAGGCACAGTGTAGGTCTCCAGCCATCTGGTGGTGGCTTCCACCATGGTCAGCACGTAGCGCTTGCCTTGGCGGGTCTGAGGCAGTGTGATGTAGTCAATCTGCCAGGCCTCCCCGTGCTTGTACTTGGACCATCACCCCCCATACTAGAGGGGCTTCACCCGCTTGGGATGTTTGATGGCAGCGCACATATCACAGTCATGGATAACTTGAGAGGTACTGTCTGTGGTTAGATCCACCCCTCAGTCTCGTGCCCACTTATACGTGGCATCTCTGCCCTGATGTCCTGAGGCATCATGGGCCCATCGAGCCAGGAACAATTCTCCCTTGTGTTCCCCATCAAGGTCTGTCTTCGACACCTGTGTCTTTGCAGCCTGATCTGCCTTCTGATTGTTTTGCTGCTCTTCATTAGCTCTACTTCTGGGGACGTGGGCATCCACATGACGAACTTTCACAATGTCTTTCCACTCTTCAGCAGCCCAAATTGGTTTTCCTCTACACTGCCAGTTCGCCTCTTTCCATTTCTCCAGCCATCCCCACAAAGCATTGGCTACCATCCAGGAATCAGTGTACAGATAAAGCTTTGGCCACTTCTCTCTTTCAGCGATGTCCAGGGCTAGCTGAATGGCTTTGAGTTCAGCAAATTGACTTGATCCACCCTCTCCTTCAGTGGCCTCTGCGACCTGTCGTGTGGGGCTCCATACAGCTACTTTCCACCTCCGATTCATCCCTAGGATGCAACAGGAACTGTCAGTGAATAAAGCGTAACCTGTTTCCTCTGCCGGCAGTTGGTTGTGTGGCAGAACTTCTTCAACCCGTGTCACTGGTTCTTGTTCCTCATTTGTGACACCAAAACTTTCACCTTCGGACCAATTAGTAATTACTTCCAAAATCCCAGGGCGATTCAGTTTTCCAATCCGGGCGCGCTGTGTGATGAGGGCAGTCCACTTGCTCCATGTAGCACTGGTGGCATGGCGGGTGGAGGGAACCTTTCCTCTGAACATCCACCCCAGCACTGGTAGTCGGGCTGCCAGGAGGAGTTGTGCTTCCATTCCAATCACCTCTGAGGCAACTTCGACTCCTTCATAGGCAACCAAGATTTCCTTCTCTGTTGGAATGTAGTTACCTTCAGACCCTTTGTAGCTCTGACTCCAGAATCCCAGAGGTTGGCCTCGAGTCTCCCCAGGCACCTTCTGCCAAAGGCTCCAAGACAAACCATGGCTCCTGGCTGCAGAGTAGAGCACATTCTTCACATCTGGTCCCGTCCTGACTGGGCCAAGGGCTATGACATGAGCAATTTCCTGCTATATCTGGGCAAAAGCTTGTTGCTGCTCAGAGCCCCAATGGAAATACCTGGTTTTGCAGTTTAAAGACGGCACATGAAATATTATTGTGACTGTTAAATAACTGAGTTCGAAAAGGGTGGTTATTTTACTAGAAGAGTGTACTAAGTTGAGAGTTCAAAAAAATTATTTCATTTGAAAATAGCTTTGAAAATCAGTTTTGTAAGAGATCATTTAGGAAAAAAATTCTTGATCCTGAATCACAGGAGAATTAAACATTTTTACTTTCAGTATGCTTGGTTGGTAATACCAGATCAAAAGTAGTAATACATAAAAAAATTAAGTGGTAAGTAATATTTTTGAAAACTTAGATTTTTTGGCCTAGTTTTTATCTGTCAAGTTTTCTCTGTCAAAACTCCCAAAAAGTTAACTGTGAAAATTAGGTTCCTAACCTATTAAAAGTAGTCATGTAAATTTTGAGAAAATAGATATAACAACTGCTGGTTACATTTATTCATTGAGATTGACTGGTTTAGTATTAAAATGTAAAACTTCTTTCTTCTAGTACTGTTCCATTGGGATCTGATCAGATTCTTCTACGAGGAGCTCAGTTGAGAAATACTCAGTGGGTTCATGGGATAGTTGTCTATACTGGACATGACACAAAACTTATGCAGGTTGGTCACTTGGATTTTGTCTGACCTGTCTGCTTTATTACCTTAATTTACCATTCAATGGTACAGAAACATTATTTGATTCAATGTAGTACTAAAATGTGGGTATAGACCATCTTTCATATGAATTAAAAACAATAAAAATAATAATTTCTTGCTATTTTAACCACTTAGTCCCAAAGTAATTTTTCCACTAGTAAGCATATTCATTGATTCTATCTTATAACTTGTGCTTTGAAAACTCTTTTTTAACAAGTTCTGTTATCATTGTTTCTCTTCTTTTTATTTTTGGCTGCTCCTAAAACTGTCCTCTTGTGGGGCTTTCTTTCAAGTACAAAGGTGATTCATTCTTGTCAGAAAACCAAATGAGGAGGGAAGAGATTGAAATTACTTTGGCTAATGTGTTTTGAAATACCAGAATTGAAATCCACCTGTTGAGAAAAAAGAATTTCAGATTGATCTTTCATGCCTTATTTCTTGCTTTTCTTATTTGTAAAATAGTTACAGTAATTTCATGATTATAAGCCGCACCATTTTGACCAAAGTTTTGGTCCGTACCCGGAAGTGCAGCTTGTAATCCAGAGTGGCTAATACATGGACAATGTTCTAAAAGTTGCCAACCCGGAAGTGAGAACCCGCAGCAGCCCCAAGCCGAGCTGAAGCCCGGCCAGCCCTGGCGGCGTGGCGGGGGCCGGCGGTGCGGAGGAGCCCAGCAGAACTGGGACCAGAGGTGTGGGAAAGCCCGGCAGAAGGGGGAAGCACGGCGGCACAGGGCCACTGGCAGCAGGGGGAAACCCAGCAGAGCCAGGGCCAGCAGCACGGGGAAGCCTGGAAGAGCCAGGGCCAGCAGCGCGGGGGAGCCCGGCGGAGCAGGGGAGCTAGGCAGAGCCGGGCCAGGGCAAGCAAACGCTGTGGCGGCAGTGCTGGTGGCGGGCAGGGGCGAGTGAGCCTGGCAGCAGCACCGCCTGGCTGGCCCCGAGTGGCCCCGCTGAGCAGCAGTGCCGAGCTGGGCCACCCAACCCTGTCGGCAGCCCCGAGCAGGCCGAGCCCACCCAGCCCTGAGCCGAGCCAGCAAACCCCGTGATCCCGCAATTCTGTTACTAATTGGCAAATTTGTGGAAGTTGCACACGGATCCTCGCTGCGAACGAAAGTGCGGCTTACAATCTGGTGCGGCTTATTTATGGACAAAGAATGAAATGTTACCAACACCCAGATGTGCGGCTCATAATCCGGTGTGGCTTGTAATCGTGAGATTACTGTAGTTGATAAAGTGTGTCTGTATTAGCAGCTGTCTTCTGTTGCACTGACTAGGTGTATGCACATCCATTTTTAGTGTTTGCTGTTAACTATTGGTGTTACCAGTGTTCCGTGTGATTGTTTAAACTTCTTGTGACACAATTCTAAAGCTCCAGTTCATAGATATATGAGCTGCTGGTTTTGGAGTTTTTTAAGTAAAAGAGTTAGGGCATTTATGATGACGTATTTGGGAGAATATTTAGAAAATAACATGTAATTTGAAAAGCAAGAACAGTATTACATCATTTAATATTTAATAGCCACTGCTGTTTTTTTATCTTTTGCAGAATTCAACAAGTCCACCTCTTAAAATGTCTAATGTGGAAAGAATTACGAATATTCAGATTTTGATTTTGTTCTGCATCCTTATTGCCATGTCTTTGATCTGCTCTATTGGTTCAGCTATATGGAACCGAAGGCATACTGGAAGAGACTGGTATCTTGATCTAAATTGTAAGATCTAAAATATTACATTAATATTTTAGTATTTGGTTGCCTTTCATATTTGGAAGGGAGGATGATTACCTTCCCTTGCACAGTGTTTTTTTTGTCAGTCTCTCTTTTTGTTGATTAAAGTCATTAGGCTAGGTATATCACAGCAAGTATAAAATCTGCCTTACTGTGCCATCTGAGCTCTTGTTAAATTCAAGAAGAGGGAGATGATTGGTTTGTCTCTACTTCTTTCAGGCATTCCATCTCTGCAGCCCAGCAAGGTCAGCATCACCGTTACACTGGCATAAACAGTCAGTGTCCTAGACATGAGATTAAAACCTCTGGAGCTGTTAGCAGTAGTTTATATTTAAAGCTGCAGTGACTTTTCTGAGTTTTTAAACTTGCTTGTCTTAGGAAGTGATGCTGTGACTTTATAATTTTTACTGTATAGGACTGTAACTAATTAATATCAGAACTTAATAGACTCCTCCTAAAGAAGATAAAAGAGGCACAAGAGGTCTCGTCTAACATATTATATGGGGCAGCTGTAAATAAGGCAGATGCAGGTCAGTGTGATGTTACACAGGCCTTCACAGCAGCATGCAACATACTGACAGTCTGACCCTCTGTGAGGAAATGATTTTAAAGTAGTTTTTGTGAACATACTTTGTGGTCAATTATTCATGTTTTCAGAATTTCTTAGGGTCTTGTAATATCGAAGGAGGACATTAGATGTGTTTCATCTGTGCTTTTTTTTTTCTTTACTGGAAAATATAAGAGTTTTAAGAATATGGTGGCTATTATATGGTTAGCACAGTAGTAAAGCAGTTTATAAATTGTTGTTATTCCTGAAAAAAGAAACATGAAATCGTGGCTATTGATATTTTGGTCTGTGTGTTCTCTATGATTATCTATGTCAGTTTATTTTCTGGTATATGTCCCATGATTAAATGAAATTGTTTTGGGTTTTGTAGGGTATGTCCTTTAAGGCTGTATTCAGGACATAGTTGTTGTGATAGCAAATGCCTTTAGTATGTAAGAAGCATTTTATCCCCCTTTCCCCTTAGTTATCTAATTTTTTAGTTTCTTGGTCTTTTCAACAAGTACTTCGTTTGATGCTCTAATTGATATTAATGAAAGTCTTCAAAACCTTCTTTCTGAGATCTTAGAGTAACAAACAAATCCGTGATGGACAGACAGTGGAAACCTATCTGAGGCCGTTTTTCTTTGAGATGCCTTGAATACAGCTAGACAGGCTCCATCTTTTACCCTTTTGCTGTACTGCAGAGCAGACTTTCCCATTCTCATCCTCTCTGAGCTGCTACTGCTGGAGTTATCTTTAAAAGAAAAATTTAAAACCTTAAAGAAAACAGTAGTATAAAACTACTTGTTTTATATGTTGATATTCACATTTCCAGTTCTTTAGAGCTTTCATTAAACTTTAATTTCACATTTTCCTTTCATGGGATGTGAATTTACCTCTTCTATAGTATTTTGCTCTGTTGAGGGAGAATGTACGATTGTGTGAAGGTGGATGGAGAAAAAATTCATTCCACTATGTATTTCCCCTTTTGAAATATAAAACTGTAATATTTTGAGTTTAGAACTTGGTTGCTTATATAGATATTCCCAGATTTTGATCTTAAAATGTAGTAAAATAGGGAATGGTTGGTAAGTTTTCTCTTCAGAAATTGGAGGTGATTGCAAAGATCGCTGAATTTGAACTCTGCTATTATAATAGCGATCCTTAATTCTGAGGAAGGTCTTATCTATAGGCAAGTGATACTCTAATTGATTCCAAAGATTCTTCTAACAATTCAAAAATCAGCTGATAATGCAATATTTTGAATACACTACATATATATTGTTCTAACTACAGTCTGAAATATTTATTTGATTACTTTTTTTTTTGACAGATGGTGGAGCAAGCAACTTCGGTTTGAATTTCTTGACTTTTATCATTCTCTTCAATAATCTTATTCCAATCAGCTTGTTGGTTACACTTGAAGTCGTTAAATTTATCCAGGCATATTTCATAAATTGGGTAAATACTAGTTTTATAATATGCATTGATTTCTAAAATCAAGTGGTTCACAAGTACGTGAAACGGTGGGTTGCTTGTCTATGTATATATGTTTTTCAGACTTTTTTTGTATCTTTATTTATTATTGGTGGCATCTGAGGAGGTAATAATAAATTATTTTGTTTAGTGCTCTTATAGCTGCACCAGATTGATTTTAGGAGCATGTTTGTTGTAATCCATTAATTGTAGAGGAGCAAAGTGAACCTTCTGTGGATTGCAGATAGAAACTTCAGGTTTGACTATTCCCCAAAACATGATTAAAACCAAATGAGTTTAAATGTTGATACCAAATATTTATACATTTTATTTAACAGTAAATGAAATAAGGAAATAGAAAAAGGGGATGGTGGGACAGGAAGCGTGAGAGAGACAGATTAAATAGAAAACTGTCACCCCTCTGTGGGTCCCGGCAATGTGTTGTCAGTCCTCTCCATCTGGTCTTCTTGGTGGTCTTTTTGCCCCCTCCGAAAGGCATAGAATTCAAAGGATTAATATTGAATTGACCAGCCTGGTTTGGGCCAAGTGGAAATGTCCTGGGCAAGTTTGACACTGTCTCTGGCAAGACTCTGGATTGGTGACACCATTTTTCACCATGTGCAAGGCCTCAGGAATTAGTCTGGGGAGCACTTTGGGGGTCTTTGGTGATTGTGACATCCCCATCAACTGTCCCCCACATGAATGTCCTGTGGATGTGGCTTTCTGGGGTGGTAAGGGGCTGTTTCACAGCTGAGGCAGTTTGTGTGACGGAGGATGGGTGTTCACTACCTCTGACCACAGGCTGCACCACACACACAAAGCCCTCCTCCTCCTCTGCCCTTGGTGGGGAGTCTGTGCAAACCTGGCGGCAGGAGATAAGACTGAGAACTATGGCCTCCCCCAACCCAAAGTTAGGGAAGGATGATTTTCAGGACAGCTGCTGGGCTTGGCCCTCCTATGAATGCTCTCCCACCTTTATCTGTTTCTTCCCAGACCTGAGATGAATGAACAAAAGTGTCACTTTATCTTATCTTGGGTTCTCTTAGGCAGCTTAACTCACATTCCAAGGTTTCTTTCAGGGAGCCCATTGAAAGTTTGGTGGTGCAACTTTTCACGTCAATGTTTAAGCCATGAACTATAACATTTCAGTCTCTGTAACATTAGTGTTTTTGTGCTTTTTACTTTCTCATTATTGATTTTCAGGTATCAGTTTCATTCAGAATGATCAGAAGAATGTGTTTTGAAGTGCTGGGGAATTTTGTCCAGTTTCATATTTTCTTTCCAGACATTGGCACATTTTACTTTGGCATTTTGCTTATTTTTTTTTTCTAAGCACAACCCTTGTTTAATGGAGCAGGTTTTATTGTACGAGGCAGTGTCTACTAGTATTATCACGTATGAAATATATAAAGATTGATTTGGCATCCTTTAATTTTTTTTTTCTTAATGAATTAGTGGGGAAAATGGAGGGTTTACTCTGAGGTGGGAGTGAGCTAATTTCTTTAAAGCCATGTAAACATGCCTTCCATTTTTCCATTTTTTTCCAAATGTAAATTTATCATAGCATTCTGAACACATTAATCCGATTCCGTGATCAAATGTGTGAAGCAGATTTGTATGTGTGAGATATGTCATGGAGATATAGATAAGAATGCATGTAGCAGGTAAAGCATATGCTTTTGTGAGCAGTCAGCTGGTTTCGATTTTTTTTTTTTTTTGTGCTGCAAAACAAACTGTTAACAAATTGGAGAATGCAATTAAATTCTTCCTTAATTGTCTATATTTTAAAACAAATATTCAACAAAGACCCATCTTGAATGTGTAGATTGCCACTGTTTATACAAAAAATTAGAAAGGCAGTTTTAACTTCTCTTCCCGCCCCAGTTTCTCATTATTAGGGATTAGTTGCCTTTAATTTATCCTGATCTGGAAGTCTGGACTTTTAACTTAAGTAATATTTCTCTTTGTATGTAGACTATATTTGTATGGAGAAATTGGTCGTCTGCAATCTGTTGCGCTGTATTACCACATTACCATGTTTTAATCTTTTACTGTATTTAAAAACAAATTCTGATGTTTATTTAATAAGAGGAAAAGAACTCACACCATGTGAATTGTATCTCACATTTATTGTGCGCTCTCAATTTTATCTTCATGTTTTTGTCTTGAGGTATATTTATCTTGCTATTTAGAAAAGACTTGTTCTGCATACAATAGAAGTAGGTAAGACTGACTTCTCCCTAAGAGTCACAGTTTAGTATTTCTGTTTGTTGCTAAAGTCATTCTAAGTGTGTGGGTCAACAGTTTTTCAGTAATACTGATCACTAGAAATAATCTGAGCAAAATCACCCATGAGATCTTATTTCTTCTGGGGACTCTTGGAAGTGATCTGGTAGTGTCTGTGGCTTCCCATGTTGAAACAATCTTAGGTAGATCTATTCATGTTTGGCCTTTTCTTCTACACTTCTCTATGTGCTAGATTTTTTGTAAGAAGTCTTGGAAGGCTGATTTTAAATATATGTACTTTTTTTATGCCTAGGACATAGACATGCACTATGAACCTACAGACACTGCTGCGATGGCTCGTACTTCCAATCTCAATGAAGAGCTTGGACAGGTAGATAAAAGAATTACTGGTTCTAACTCTCTATTAAAATTGTTCATTTGAGGATTTATTTCAAAAAAATATTCTTACCATAGTATTTGCTCATTTTTATTCTCTTAGTTTTGTCATGTCGTTTTAAAAATACTTTGCAGTATGAGCAAATTAAAACCAATATGACATGAACAATCTCTGTATCAAGGTGCATGTGGTAATCACTGAAGTTTGAAGTGTGTCAATAAAGTTACAAAATCAAAGGAATTTTGAGCATTAAGGCTATCTGTGGTATAAAATTTAGTCTCAGTATATACACTTGCAATAATGTGTGTCTTCAGTATGTAATTTTTTTCACATACTCTGCATTCCTGAGAAAGGACAGTGAGTATCTTAGGGTTGAATCACAGTTCTATGCGTCCTCTTTTCTTGCCACTAAAAACTGGAAGGTGTGAATGGAATGGGGGCTCATGGCTGAATTAAACCCTGGAAATTTGAGCTTAATTCTTCTTTATGCTTTGGAGTTCTCTTTTAATACTGTAAAATTAGTTCAGCTTTTCACAAGACATCACTTGTTATATGTTGTTCATGATTAGGAAGTATGACTTAGTACAAAGGTGCCTGGGGCACAGGGTGTGCTTCTAGAAGAGCTACACGTGGTATTTGCTCTTTCACTCAATTGTATCTGCAGTCTGACTTTAAAAACAAGCTAAGCTTTCTGGTACACTGGTGGTGAGCAACTCTTGCAATGGAAAATAAATTACATGCTCATTCAATTGAATTGTACTGTGAACACAAATACGCATGTTCTTGCATTTCCTAACCTAGAAGTATTCATAACTAATTCTTTACTTTATTGCATGGGAATGTGCAGGTTGTCTCTGGCTTTCCAAAACCAATAAATAATAACTTGGTTTTAGCCATACAGCAAAGCAGTCCTAGGGACTAATACTTAAGAGATGTGCCTTTTGGAAAAACAGTTTGAAGGTTAGTATGTTCTATGCCTTATCTACATAGAGGAGTCCAGGGCCTTTGCCTACTGCGTTTAACATGTATGTGCCGAAAGTTTTGTTGTTTCCCTGGCTTAGAAAGAGAGTACAAGCTCATCTAGTGGGGACGAGTCTTTGTTGAATCTTAGCTTTCCTTCTGTTTCATTTTACACTACCTGTTTTTTCTATCTCTGCGGCTAGTTTGTTATTCACATTCCCAGACACATTCTTTCCTGTTGACTTCAGTAGTTTTTGTCTTCATTTCTAAGGATTCTCATCAAATTCTCCTTCACCATCAGGAGCTAGTCAGGCATCTTGGGATCTCCATTTTAATTTTTTTGATAGATTCTTAATTTGAGCAGATATTTCAGGGAGACCAAAGGACTCTACTAAAAAGAGCAGGTTTCTTCTTTGAAATACATGAGGGTTGCATATAATGAAGAGATTTCCCCAGGAGATACTCAGGTTTTAAGAAAGGCAAAACTTTGGTGTTGGGGAAAAAAGGTTAATTTTCTTAGCTGCAATTCCCACTTTCCCATTTGTGCACCCACACACAAAAATATATACAATTTGCTGCATAAACCTGACACAGAGTTTTCTTCTAACAGCTGATTCAGCAAAGGCATAATTCCTCAGAAACATTTTAACTAATACATAGCATTATTAGTCCCAGTTAATTCCTAATTAAGAGTCCTTAGATTTTTTTTTTTAATTAGAAATAAATTTTAATGAATTGAAGTTTACCTGTGACTCATAGTAGAACTTTTGGTTTATCACAGATTGCCTCATTTCTTCATATATTAACTTTTTTCTTAAAATTAGGTTTAAACAAAACTTAAAAATATCACAGGTTCATGTACTTCAGCTTTGTATTTTAAAATGCTTTACTTAGTAGTTTCTGGAACTGAAGGGTTTATAATGCTAGAGTAGGTAAAAAGGAATGTATTTCTCCTTTTCCAGTAATTTGGCATTTCTGAACTGTTGTGCTTTTATTAACATTTGGCTTTAAGAAGATATTTCTATGTCAAAAAAATCAGTTTAGAAATGCATGTAGATACTTTTGTTATCATACTGCTTTCTGTCCAAAGTTTAATGTTTTACTGGCAAAGTCCTTGTTCTTCACTAGTTTCTTGTGCTTCAACAAAATGTAAAATGAGGAATAGTTAAATACACCACCATGCACTGAAGAAAACTTAAATGTCCTGACATCTCAGTTGATTGATTTATTTGGAAAAGGGTATGAAGGCTGTGCATCTGCCATGTTTATGTATTATTTTTGTTGTTGGCTTTTTTCCTAGAAACTGTGAAAATTGCAGAACAAGTAAAAATATTTCATGTATTGATAGTCATGAATTGTACTAGATATGTTACTAACTGCTGGATGATGCTGTATAATGGATTTTGTCATTCGTTTAGGTCAAATACATATTTTCTGACAAAACGGGTACCCTGACATGCAATGTCATGCAATTTAAGAAGTGTACAGTAGCAGGAATTGCATATGGGTAGGTATTTTTATATGCTTCTTCATCTGTGTGCCTCTGCCTGTCCATATGCCTGTGCATTAATACTGTAGGCAAAATAAACTTACACCTGAAAATATCTACAACTCAGTCAGCTTCTTGTGACTATAAAATGTTACTTACAAGAGACAGGATCACTTCTTACATGATGTCTCTTTTTGCAAAGAGGAACAAAAATAAAGTTGAAATACCACAGACTTGCTCCTGTAATGTGCATGTTTTTGCCATTGTTTACCCTGTTTTATGTTGTTACAAATACCTGAGAGAGACTTGCAAAAACTCTGTTTGTTATAGCTTATGAAGTCTCGATAGAAAGACCATATTTTTGCAATTTTCATTGCAATCTAGGCACTAGCAAAATAGTTGCAAAATGGGGTTTTTTTGGTAATTTTGTTTTATTAACTAACTACTTTTTTTAACATGTGATCCAGTCTTTTAGCATTTGTGATTCTCTCTCCTCTCCCTGTTCTGTTTTTCCTTTGCCTCTTGTGCAGCCATTGCCCTGAGCCTGAGGATTATAGTGTTCCTTCAGATGATTGGTAAGCTCTAAAAATCATTTCGCTTCTGCTGTTTCTTGAAGCTTCAGACTTAAAAATACTGAGCAACATATTTAGAGATGGAGCTACATGTGAGATAGTTTACTGCTCAAAAGTTATTTCAGCACTGAATTCACGCAGACTGCCATCTTACACAAAGTGTGCCATGCAAATTTTATGGCATTAGGTTGCATACTCCAGAATAGAATCTCTAATAGGGTCCCTGTAATGCAGTGCAGTCATTCTACTGACAGTCCTGGTGCAATTCAAAATTACTTATTGGAGAGAAAGTTTTGTCTTTTACTATATATCTGGTACTATGGTAACTTTAATCACACTTTTCTGATGCTAGTCAGTGATTTGTTAGTGATATGTTCATAATCAATAATATGTTTAGAAAAAAATCTGTATTTCAGAGTGAAAAGTATGTACAGTAATTTCACGACTATAAGGCGCACCAGATTATAAGGCGCACCTCTGGGAGTCGGCAAAATTCCAATCTTTTCCCATATTTAAGGCGCACCGGCCTATAAGGCGCAACGTTTTTTTGCAGCGAGAATCCGTGCCGCACACAACAAAGTAACTAATTACTAAGAGAATCGCGCAATCGTGGGGTTTACTGGCAGGTGCTCAATTTGCAAACATTTTTCACAGATTGGCGTAGCCTTTAAATGCAGCCCCAAGCGTCCTCCCTGTGCGCGGGCCCCGACACTCCCGCCCACCCCCGGCACCGGCTGCTGAGGTGCAGCTCGGGGCCACCACAGTTCGGGGCGGCTTGGGGCCGGGGCGGCTTGGGGCCACTGTGGCGCAGCCATGGCTCACACTTCCGGGTTGGCTCAGGGTGGCCGCGGCTCACAGCTTCTGTGGCAGCCCGCTCTCTCCGTCCCTGTGCCGCCCCAGCGCTCCGGCAACTCCGTGCAGCTCCATGCAGCTCCAGGAGCCCCATGCCCCCCTGGTGCTCCGGGTGCCCCGTGCCGCTCTGGGAGCCACGCGCCCCCCCGGGCTTTTCCCCCGTGCCAGCACAACCCTGATGCCGGTGGGCTTGTCCCACGCCAGCGCTGCCCTGATGCCACCGGCTTCCCCCCCCACCGCCTGGGCTGCACTGCTGGGCTTTCCCAGCCATGCCCAGGCCGCTCCGCCACCGCCAGGCTTGCCCTGCGCCAGCACTGCCCTGATCCCGCCGGGCTCGCCCCATGCCAGCGCTACCCCGATGCTGCCAGGCTTGGCCGGCACTGGCACTGCCCCAATGTCGCCAGGCTCGCCCCGGCCTGGCGCTACCCTAATGCCACTGGGCAGGCTCTGCTCAGTTCGGGGCTGTTGCGGGCTCGCACTTCCAGGTTGGCAAATTCCCAAACTTTGTCCATATATAAGGCGCACCGGACCATAAGACACACTTCCAGGTTCGGACCAAAATTTTAGTCGAAAGGGTGCACCTTATAGTTGTGAAATTACTGCAATGTTATTTTGCTAATTTACTTCCTCCAGATAGTTTTAGAATATTAGCACTACATAGTTCTTAACTGGAACTGAGATTAGAGCACCCAAATACACGTGGGACTAACTTTAATGTCTTAATAGTTACTTCAGGAAAGAAAATTCCTGGCTTCCTTTCTGCTGTCATCTACATGAAGCCTTGTGCTTCTTCATCATACTCTCTTAAACTGAATATTTGCAATACCATTCAAAGTAAGCTCGGATACATCAGAGAAAAAATGTCATTTACAGTCTTTAAATTATCACTATTTTATTTGTTGAAAGTGACAACAAGACAATGTCACACAAAATTGAAATGTGTTGCCATCTTTTGTTGAAAACATTTGAAGGACAAAAAAATCTTTGCTAAATTAGAGTTAATAATTCTTAGTATAGATAGAAAAAAAGCCCAAACCAAACCCTGAAAAATTCCTCATGGGACATATAAAATGTAGTACACATGCACACCCCAAAATCTTACCTGAATATCATCATTTGATGTAGTACACATGCACACCCCAAAATCTTACCTGAATATCATCATTTGATGTAGAAGGAAGATGTTTCCTAAAAATGCATGTGTGCTTAACTGCATACAACTTCTTTAAAACAATGCAGTGCTTACATGAAATTAAGCATGCTTGTTTATAAGCCATTAATGAAAAGAGACTGGTTTTGACTAAGTCACGTAAATATCTTTATGAGCACATTTGAAATGGATAAACTGATATCTGAACAGTAGTTAAAAAAAAAAACAACACAAATTTTTAATAGGCAAAGAATATGTCAGAAATACCTATAAAATATGATACTTGAAATTTCTTGGTGTGTAAATCTATTGCGATTAATAAAGTCTGTTTGTACCAGTAACATTTCTAGCCCTAACATGACTAATATACTAAACCCCAAATTTTTTTTTCTTTCGTATTAGAAAGAATTGTCTTCCACTTTGTTGCAACTTACACCTGCAAATATTTTTCCATATTTTAGCACTGAGAGTCGGGAAAATATATATCAGAAAATTTTAAACAAACAAAACTTATAGCTTAGACTCTAAACAAACATAATGTGTCTGAAGGTGTTAATATTTAGCACTTCAAGATCTATTTACTTTGCATTTAGAAAAGAAGTCTTGCTGAAGAAGAATGCTTCAAATTTTTCACTTAAATTATAGTTAGAAAAAGTAGTTCTTGCATAGCTGTACAGAGGAGGTTCTGCATTTTGTATTCCTCCATGGTAGTTACTGCAGGACTAAAACAGCTGACTTTTGGTTTTCATAGAGAATCTTTAGACTGCCTTTGATGTATATGGCTTATTCTTCAACTTTAATCACCAAATGTATTTATATTTTTGTAAATTATGTAATCCAAAGCAAGACCCAAAGTAAATGAAAAAATAAGTTCCTTCAACTGGATTCACTTTTCAGCACTGTTTTGTTTCACTCAAAGTCATCTAGATTGTCTTAATACTTAGCTGTAGTATTAAGGCTGTGGCTGTAGTCAGCAGCAGTATCAAATCTTCCTAGAAATACCTGCATCTTTGAGCTCTCACATTCAGCCAGAATATTTGTGCTATTTGGGAGATTATTTCTCCAGAACCATCTCCTCCTTGCATCATTTAAGTCTGTACTTCACAATTGTTGTTGTTGTGTCTTCTTTATCTTTCAGTTTCAAATGTTCCTGTTTGATCATAAGTAGTAGAAAGCAAACCCTCTGCATGCAGACTTCTCTGATGTCTGAACTCATTTGTTTACCTCTTTCAGATACCAGACTTACTTTTCTGCAAACATTTAGAAACATATCCCAAAACTGCTCGTTTATTGATTAAATGTGTTGCCTTCAGGCATATTTCTTGTATCCCTTCTAAAATCTCATTGTAGAGATCAGAAGACAAGAAGCCTCATTCTTACATTGTGGATATATTTTTATTTCATCCTTCATTACCTGAATTCAGCAGAGAGACTTTGCTGGATTTAAGTGTATTTATACAAACCAAGGTTTCTTTAAATTAAATAAACTTTGGAAATGTGAAACAAGTACCTTTTCAATTCTTTTTCTCACAATACGTGATTGCAGCCTTTATTGCAGCAGTTATAGTCCAAAACTTGGGTTTGGATGATTTGTGTATAAACTGTTAAAATCGTGCTAAGAATGATCTCTTTTTTGCTTAATTATTTCCAGGCAAGGCCCACAGAATGGAGAAGAAAAAACATTTAGTGATGTATCATTACTGGAGAATCTTCAAAACAACCATGTAAGTTATATAGAAACAATTATCATTGTTTTGTGAGATGAACCATTGCTTCCAGTTATCAAAAATATTATCTCCTTTGAGGGAAAATAAATAAATTGTGTATTTATACAAAATCAGCATGACCTCATGAATACTGTTTTAATTGTTGCTGATGTATGTTGATTAGATCCAACCCTTCTTTTCTCCTCTCCTTTTTTTGTTTTGATACTATGGCTCAGATGCTAAGAGTTTGAAGTAGGCTTGTGTTCTTCTTTCTCTGGGTGCTTTACCAGTATTCCTGCTGTTCAGATGATGTCATGGCATCCATTAAAGCTTTCAGGATAAACCGACCTAACATACACCCTGACATGACTTACCTGGGCTTGGAGAGGACTCAGGAGTTAACTGTATGCATTGGGTTGAGGTACATGCTTCTGTGAGATTAGATCTTCAGATGATGAAATGAAAGAGGCATTTGGAGGCTGATATTTGGCCCAAAGAGCCAATGCATTCCTCAGGAAATTAACAAGTTATTTATGATCTGATTAAGAAACAGTACCATGATTACCACTTTCTGCTTTTTATTTGTACAAGAGATTTTTTTTTTTACCTAGTCATAAATAACACCTGCTTTAAACAGTGTACAGTAATTTCACGACCATAAGGCGCACCGGACTATAAGGCGCACCCCCTGGGAGTCGGCAAAATTCGCAACTTTGTAGATCAGATAAGGCGCACCGGACTATAGGGGGCACTTCTTATTGTGCAGCGAGGCTCCGCCGCCAGCTCCCCCCACGCGGTTGCTGGCCGAGGCCCCGCCTCAACTCAGCAGCCATGGACCCCCAGGCCCGCCTGTACCCAGCAGGGGCGGTGCCGCGGGCCCCTGGACCCGCCTCCACCTGTCTGCCGCGGCACTGCCAGCTCCCCTCGCGGCTCACAGCTCTCACTTCCGTGTAGGCAAATTTCGGAACTTTGTCCATCAGATAAGGCACACCGGACTATAAGGCGCACTTCTGGGTTCAGGGGAAAATTTTAGTCAAAAGGATGCGTCTTATAGTTGTGAAATTACTGTAACTGTTCTCCTTTTGAAGTGTAAGTAAATTGCTCTTTTCTTAAATTTTGTTCTTCCAGGACGCTAGTTCCAGTTTAACTAAAGACAGTAAAGCATCTTTTTTCTTACAAATGAGGCAGTGCTTAATGGTAGACCTCTGAGAGCAGTTCTCAAGCACATCTAAAGCAAAGGAGTCTCTTATACTGACCTGCGCAGACCATTTATATTTACAGTGCTAGTAACAGGGAGATGTGCATAGTTGGAAAGAGGCATCAGCTATTACTGCTGTTGTTGAAATGTCCTTGGTGTGCAACTGTTGAATCTTCAAAGTTTTCTGGTAGATATGTAGTAATAAGTATATATAATGTGAGCATGCAAGCTATAAAAATGTATTTTTGTGCATCTTAAAAATTCAGATACACACTCAAAGAGAGGTTTCACCACTGTATTTTAAATGCATTCTGAAGTGCTTTGGAAAAGAATTTGTCATTCTGTTTTCTGAATACCTCTTAGAGAATCTTGGGGCCCTAAGTGGAAGAGAATAAGAACCTTCTCCCATTACTGTTTCTACGCTAGAGAATTAAATTAGGTTTTCAGAGATTGTTGTATTTTATAATGTTATTCTTAGTCAACTGCAAATCTGAAATACCATAAATATGCTACAAGAAATCCTCAGTTGAGGTGGCAGCTGCTTTGAACTCACAGAACTCAAAGGCAGTGCTGGGGTTTCTTTTAAACAACCATTCAGGAGTCAGTTCATTCATTTTTTTAAATGCCTGCTGTAGTGATAAGGTTCTTAGCTGTATTTGTCAAGTTCAGTCAACTATTCTACTTAAATGTTTCTTTTCCCCTCTCTTGGCTAAACAATTTTTAATTGTTTTCGCTTTTTACACATTGAAGTTCCTGATATATTCATCTAAATGTCTTCTTTTAAAGCAGTCTGATCTTGTATCATTTTTCATGTAATTTTTGTTTGCTACGTCTTTCTAAATATTCACAAAAGATGTCATCAACTGCAGAACTAGACAGAAGTAAAAGAGATAATATTTTAGTAAAAAAGGCAACATCCAAAGAGACTTCTGTGAATGGTGTAAAATTCTTTCCATTCATCATTCATACTTACCTTCCCTAAAAATTATTCTTTAAATTGTTCTGTGTTTCTGGTTATCTAATTTTGATCATTATGATAGCAAATGCCACTAAATTCTATTTATATAACCAGTATGTAAGCACAGCAGAAAGAAGTTATCTTGCATGCTGAAATTAGTGTACAGATAGTTTTTAAAGAAAAGAGGTACCTTTCATTAAATTTTTGTGGGCTATTATTTGTCTATATCTGTTATTACATTTTGGTTATTTATCGCTTAAATGATTAATCACACTCTGACCTCTTTTTTTTCTTAGCCAACTGCGCCTATAATATGTGAGTTCTTGACAATGATGGCAGTGTGTCATACAGCAGTTCCAGAAAGAGAAGGTGATAAGATCATATACCAAGCAGCATCTCCAGGTGAGACTCAAATAAGTGACTGAACATATTTTATCAGTTCAACGAGCAAATTTTATTCAGTTTATTGTTCTTGAAGAGTCTTCCAAAATTTTAAAAAAAGAAAACTTATCCTTGGGAAGATAATTGGTATTAGCTAAAATCAGTTTTGTAAAAAAAGAATTTCAACTTTTTAACATTTTCATTAGAAAATACATTTAAATATCCCGTGGATTATGTAAGGGCAAAGAATCAGTAACCGTAGAGGACTACTAAGGTGGTGTCAGATTGCTGTGGAATTCTAAAGGAAGTGCTCAGAAGTAAATAAAAATGAAATCAGGAGACAAATTGATGTTCTTGCTTATTCTATAAGCCTATTCTCTACTTGGTAACCATGATGCTAATTTAAAACAGAGACTGTGTAATCAAAACAGAAATGTTTTTAATAGGAGAGAAGTTGTGATAAATTCTGTTAAGGACTGAGAAAAGATTATTGTACAAAAGGTCTGTTTCAAGCCTGTTGTGGTTCATAAATAATTTTCAAATTCAGGAAATGATGAAACAAGGCAGAATGATTAAAATATGCTCAGCTCTGCTGAGCTAATGTGTTAAAATTTATGAGGGGAAAAATTACCTAAAGTGCAGAGATTCTTCCTTGGCTCCTGTATTGTAGGTTATTCACTAAGTGTTGGTAGCTTCTAGGTGGCTACATCTCTGAATCCTGTCCTTCAACAGCTGAAAGACAAGGGCAGAGGTAGTGCCATAAATACAGTTAACTAGGTCATGGCAGTGTTTTACTGGGCATTGCAGGCCAGCTCCATTCTGGCATCCTGAGCCCCTTGGAGAGAACTGATGACTTTTGGAGACATGACTGCTGGTTTCCTGAAGGTAGACGTTGAAGTTATCTGTTACTTTCAGGAATGACTTACCACTCTTCTCTTCCAAAGCAGAACTTAAACAAAAAGCATTGTACATTGTCCAGTGACCTACTGAGGAAGGTGCTAACCTAGGTGCTTTGAAGAGGGTGCTCTCATTACTGAGCTAAGAGGTGTGTTCCTTTCAGGGTTTGTTTGAACGTTAAACTCATTTCATCACTTTTCACAGGAGAAACAAAGAGTTTATTCCAGCACCACATTTAATTTTAAAAGCCATGAAGAAAAAAGGAAGTGAAAAGTAGAAAAGTCTGGACTGTGTTGCTTAAATCATGATTAACAATTTTCTGGTACGTTTGTAAAATAACTATTTAACTTGCTGCAGATGAAGGAGCTCTGGTCAGAGCAGCCAGGAATCTTCGTTTTGTATTCACTGGAAGGACACCTGACTCAGTAATCATTGAGTCTGTAAGTAACTTGAGTAACATTATAACTGACTGTATTTGCTTCTGCTTTAGTTTAAATAAGCTAAATAACTGCATTATGATACATTCGTATTGACATATTGTTTAGTTAATGTTGGTTCTTTTGCTTGAGTTTTTTTTTATTCTTACTCTTTTGTTTTTGTTTTTTTAATTCTTCAGTTGGGACAGGAAGAGCGATATGAACTCCTCAATGTCCTGGAATTTACAAGGTAAATTTGTATTTGGTGTCTTTTTGTGAAAATACTTAGAGAGACACTTCTCTCATGGATAAAAATGCCTGCGTTTTTTATATTTTTACAGGCAAAGTATGCAGGTTGTGTAGCTTGTATCTGTGACAAAGTAGAGTACATGATTAAGATTACACCTCCTGGTTTATGGTAAAATATTTTCAGAGGCTTTTGTTTTCTCATTGTCTGCATTGTGACTAATATTTTTCACTTTTGCCTTTGCTCAAAGATTAAAAACACCTTTGATCTCAGAACATGATTTAAATCTGTGAAAAATAATATAGGAAAGTAGTCAAACTTCTAAATGTATTTCTGACAGCCCTGGCACTATATGATTTATTAAAAAGTCAGTGTATTTATCATGACTGATAAAAATAAATTTTGCATATGATCTTGAATACACTTGTATAATTAGGACTTGTTTAAGTACTCTAGACTGAGACTCATTATCTTCTGAGCAGCATCACTACAGTGTTGACCAGTTGGTTTACTTGGGATATGAGTTTATCACATCTTTTGCTTTCAGTAAAAATTTTGTGTTAAAGTTCTTGGAGTTATAGATATATACATAAGAACGCAGTTGCAGTTTCAATTCTTATGTAGAGCTGTTGATATTGTATCTGTGTATGCGGTCTGTGTAGATGTTTGTGTAGGTCTATTGCTTACTTTGGCACAGGATAAGGAAGAGATTTGCATGTAGAGGAAGTTCCTTTTTTTCTTAAAATGATTACTCATAATTGTGCCTGTGAAAAGTGCTTGTTGTTTTCCTTCCTGTCGTATTCTATTTCCCTTGAGCTTAGCTAAAAACAAAACAAAAAGAAAATAAAACAACCCAATGCATGAGAAACAGACTGAAGATGTGTAAGTTGTGTGAAAGTTTTCTGTAGTTATAGTAATAGCAATAATAATATGAAACAATGAAAGATGCAACAGAAAGTAGTTTTTGTAATTTTGAATGTCTTTTAATGTCTGTTTGCAATTATTGTTTGTTTTATATGTTGTAGAGGACATATGTAAATTTTCTAGATTTACGTCATGGTTTCATTTTTTTGCAGGCATTGCTTCCATTTTATTTTCTTGTAAGTTAGCAAGTATGTAGTGCAAAGTGCATTGCTGCTAATTTGACTTCTGTGAAAGTTCATACAGTGTTTCTGGAGTGGCAGTGAAGGACTGCTACTTTGTTTCGGATTTTTGTATTCGTCTTGATTTAATAGAATTTTTTAAAATTTCTGCATAAGTCTAAAATTGGAATTCAAACAGTGATACTTTATGGAGGTGGGAGAATCGCTTTTAACTGTCAACATTTGGTACTGTAAGTTTTTTGGCGGATACTGATCCTAGAATTTTATTAAGTATTCTGTTTTTATAGGTGTTTTTGTTCTTATTCTGCAATATTTAACTGTGCTTGGAATTGACTTGTTGGAAGCACTAGAGGTCACCCGTGTACCACAGTAAGGGAAAATTTTGACTCCATACCAACACTATTTGTATGGGTAGGAGCATGTACCTTCAGAGGAGTAATCTGTTTTGAATAAACTTTCAAGAGTTTGCAGGTGTTCACGTTTTTCCCAGAAAAAATGCAAATTAATGCCCTGCCACTTTCCAGTACAGTCTAGATGAAGACTCTTCTTGCAAGTAGAGTGCAGCAGTGTCAACATTTGATAGGATAGTCCTCTGGAGAAGCGTGTTACAGAAGTAAAACTTGTAGGAATACTTGGTAGACTTATCACTTCTGGTATTCTCGTTTTTCAGTGATTACACTTGTGCCTGTGAAAAGAGAAGTAGACTTATACAACATAGTAATTATACTTTGTTCATAGCAAGGAAGTAATTGTCAGTCTAACTGGCAGGTGAGTGTACTGAAATCATACTGAAAGTACTATATTGATAATTCTTAAAATTATCAAATAGTGTCTTAATAACTTGTGGTGAGTTTACATAGCCTCCAGTAGATAGTCTGCTTAGATGCCACAACTGCTATGGTACCTTTAGTTCTAGGAAGTTAAGGGTTGTTCAGATCCTCTGCTGTTCAGACCTCCCTGTACTGGTAGGGAAGGAATTGTGCAGTGTTGTCCCTGTACTTGTATTCTGTCACCTGGTGCTGCAACCAATAGAAAAACTACAGCTGTCTCTTGCAGCCCAGATCAATTCCTAGGATATGTGTCTGCAGGGCAGGGGAAAGCAAGGGACTGTATCAGAAATCCAGAAGTGTAGAAAGTCTTATGTTTGGTTTCATCCCTATGCCAGCTATGTCCACTGGACATGTGTTTCACCTGACCAATTGCAATACTGAGTAAGATTTTGAGTGTGTGGATCCTTATGTCGTTAAGAATAAGCAATGTTCACTATCAGTGCACAAATTGCACCAGTCCTTGCACCAATATGTCATTTCTAGCAGTGCTACTGAATGAGGTTTTGATTTGTATCTGCTTGTTTTCCTAGAGGAAAGAATTGCATTTTTAGCACCAGAATTAATTTCACTGGCAAATATTGAGTACATATGTAGCAATAATATCTCAATATCTGGAGTATGTACTATCTATTGATTTAATGACTGATGTTCATCTATATCCCTTGGGACATACCTCCATAGCCTAGTAGAAATCATCTGTGATAGTTACAGTTTAAAGCTTCTTGTCTGAATTCCTATACTTTTGGTTTATGATGCCAATGTATTTGCCTGTAATTCATACCTTGATTAGTCTCTCCTGTATGATTGGTTTCATGAGTAATCCACATTGTTTGGGCTGTTGTACTGGGCAAACAGAAGGTATCTTAGATCATTTGAGGCTTTACCTCCTCTTAATCATTCAGAGAGCTCCAGAATACACTGATTTTGTGACTGAAAGCCTGATACTTCTAAAAGTTAAAAAAGAATTAATGAGTGGCTGACAGAGGAGGTACCAATACCTCTGTAGCAGTTTAATCTTAAGTCAGGTTGTAGAGTAACTGGACCTATCAAGAACTGCTTCTGGAAGTGACACATCTTGTGACTGAGGGAAGTGTTTCTGTCCTTCTAAGATGCTTCTGTTTATTTATAAACCCATTGCAACTCCATGGGTATTACTAGCTATTCTGCCTCTTGGTAACAGCCCAAGGGGTTACCCAGCCTGCAGGTACATAAAAATCACAACAGTGGGTTTGCAGGATTCCATAGCACACAAGGACTTGGGGGCTTTTTTTCCTACTTTTTCCGTTTTTGTTTTTTTTTTTTTTAGTTACAGATTATTGAAAAAATACGGTTAGCAAAGGAATATATACAAACACACCTTGAGGATGATTTGCTTGGGACTGGCTCTTAGAGAGGCTCCGTGTTGGGTACAAATAAGTCATTTGTGTGGGGCACAGACATAGAATACAGGACACCACCACATTCAGCAGTCAGTAGATATTGCTAATAATTTCTGTATTTCACTTGTACAGCCAGTAGAGGATGGTGTGTTCTTTTCTCCCAGACCAATTTTTATTTTTCCAGATTTTTGTAATTTCCTTATGATATTTTCTCTGTTTTCCAGACAAAAAAGTTCTAGTTACAGTTTTTTATTTTGTGCATATTGATGACATCTCAGGATGTCTCCAATTTCTAGGCTTGCAGGCATTTTCTCTGTCACTATTTCAGCAAACATCTTGTGTTCCTGTGGTGACCAGGTCATCTTTATGGCTGTTCACATCACTTCTGCAGAGAACAAGCAGAACAAAACAGTGGTCTCACACTGACATTTGTAGTAGTGCAATTTAGTGGCTTACTGTAGTTCACCAGGAAAAGGACATAAAGCTGTCGCTGCCATAAAAAGGCTCATAAAAAGTTAGAAGTCCTTGATAGTAACTCTTGGTCATTAGCTTTATTGCAGTTTTACTAAGAAAGTGTGTGTCAGTCAAAATTCAATATCTTGTCTGTATAGCTAAAGTTCCAGAATGCTACCAGAAAACATTGCAGAATAACATGCAGCTCCATGAAAGGCTTCAAGGTTGCAATCTTCCGGGATTGCAAGTATAAAACTGCTGATTTTTTACCTGCAAAGAGCAGATATATCAAATTATTGTTTATGCAACCCCTAACGTACTGTAATTCCTCCACTATTTCTGAATTGAACATTCAGGCAAGTGTAGTGAATTCAAGTAGCAAAAGGCTAGATAGTCTTGGCCGGAATCAGATCTGAGACTTGCTTTTATTTTAGGCAGCTTAACTGCAGTTTAGATGATCCTAATTTCTCCAGTGTTAAGTAGATTCCCAACTGGACACTGTTGAAGCTTTTTGGAATTCTACTTATCTGAGTTTTAGAGGTGAAAAGGAAAAGACATTGCAGTAGTTAATGGCTCTATATGCACTTTTGTGCAATATTCACAGTAACAATATAATTTAATATTGCTGTTCAGAAATTTTTACGTGAAGCAAAGTGCACACCCAGGTGAGATTAGAAAATGTTTTTCTGAAGATACTCTTCAGCCCATAACTTCACCTGTAATTATAAATTTCTTTCCTTCACCTATCACCTTTCCTATGTCCGTGTTCCATTCACAGGATGTTTTCCATGGCAGTCTGAACTTCAGGAACCATTCATGCAGTAATGCTCTTTGATGATGTATAAATGGGATCCAGTTCCAACAGTAACCAGAATTGTTAAAAGACCATTTATTTCCATCTCTGTTTTACTGTGAACTGTTGTATGAGAAATGTTTTGTTCCCTGAATAGTTTCTGTAGATTTATTTATAAAGTTGAAATTCGAAAGACTTATGATATAAATACACATCTTGACAGGACATGATCTTGCACCTAAAGAATGCTTGTTGGCAGACCTCAAAGGGAAGAAGACAGAAAGCAGACCATGATAGTCTTCTCCATGCTTTCCTCCAATTTCTACCTCAGTCATGAGGACAAAAAGAAAAAATAACTTGGATTTTATTAACAACTGGGAGCCAGAGAGCCCTTAAAATTAGTCCAACTCCTTTCCAGTTCTTAGCATACTGAAAACTTCACATGATGAAAGAAACTCTGGGATGACAATAACAAGATTGCAGGACAGTACAATTTATGAGTAACTCTGGCTGGCTGGGAAGGAAGGAAGGAAGGAAGAAAAAACTGAAACAGTCCAGGATACACTACCTCCTTATGATACTGATGGAAGTGCTTTGTGCTTTAAGGTGCTTTTTTGTCATCAGTAGACAGCATTTAAATGAAGGTTGAAAATTCTTAATATCATTTTGATGAGAAAAAGGCCTACAGAAGTATGCATAGAAAAGTAGCATACATTTTAATCATTAGACAGTAAAACTGTTTTCCATCCCAGTCAGCTGAGGACACTGACTTTTTATCCTATCTGTAATATATGATACATATTGATGTTATTAGGTAAAATATTGGTAAATGCTTGTATTTATGAACCACCTTATATAGAGAATTTATTTCTCTTTCAGCACTAGGAAGAGAATGTCAGTGATAGTTCGAACACCATCAGGGAAGTTAAGACTCTACTGCAAAGGAGCTGTGAGTTTTATTGTTTTCACTGTAAGAAAGAATACATGCTACCAATACAAATATGAAAGCAAAAGATTGTAATAACTGCAGTCAAAACATTTAAAATGTGGGGGACCTCTTTCAGTTTACATTGTTTTGCTGTGTAGCTGTTCTGTGTGATGAGCTAGTTAATGTCTTTATTTACTAACTGCCTCTGAATGTATGACAGACCTGTTCAACCTGGGCTTTGTATTGGACTAATACCTTTATGGTTCCTATTAATTGCTTCCTTCTGTACTCCAAGAAAATGGATGAACATTTGTTATTTGCTGGAGTAGCTGAGCGTGGATCACTAGATAGAGATAGTAATCTAGAATAAGTGACTAGATGGGAATTTTAACCCACCATTGATATTACACAGAAGTGAATTGTCCCAAAAGTAGGACCTGTGGGAAGGTATCCTTATTACAATGCATATGGGAATGGCAGAGTTCTCATTAGTTCTTGGTCTCTATGTCAAGTTTGAGGGGGAAGGAGGTGAAATCCAGTTCCAGAATGGTTTAAGAAAAGGAAGTTTGTTGAATATGAATGTCCATTTTTTATCATCTCAAGTGAAGGAAAAAAACCTGTTGTTAAGATTCTGTGTATTAAGCTGTCTACAAAAAATTTGAGAATGGCAGTTGTGAAGCAGTAATTTTACTTTGTGAGCGTAATATTAAAAGAGGAAGACGACATTTTGGCACTTTTCAAAATGAGGGGAAATAACACCAAAAATGTTGAAGAAAAATCTGCATTATATCATAATTTGTAAATTTAGAAAATCTGAGGATTAGAATGTCCTTTTTAAAATTCTGAAATAAGATTATATCTATTAATTTTTGATGCTTAAATAATACGGTTCTATTTTTCTGCCATTTTTCTACATGATTTGCATTGTCTATCAATAAAATTAATCATTTTTTCTATTAATGTGTTCGAACTATATTTATTTGTTTTGTAGGATACTGTGATTTATGACCGTCTTGCTGAAACTTCAAAATACAAAGAAATCACCTTAAAACATCTAGAACAGTTTGCTACAGAAGGTGAGTGATATTATTCAATATAAAAATAAATATGAAATTCAGTTATTGCTAAACTTTCCAGTTTTTCAGTTTTGTCTTGCTGTAGTGTTTTACTCATGTTAAGTTTGAAAATTATGTTTTAGCAATGTCTCCTTAAGAAAAGTCTTCCCTTTCCTAAGAAATTTCAGTAATAACTTAATGCTTAAAAAAACCCTAAAAAACAGCCCACACACCCACAGAGTACACAGTAGAATCTTTTAACCAAAACATGTTTTTCCAGAGAGCAAACACATAGCACATTGTTTCTGTGAAGATCTCATTTCCCATGGTCGCTTTCATGTCCCATACCCAGTGAATGCTGTAGGGATGGCACACAGGAAGAAGTAGCCAAAGTAAAGACGGTTGGAAATTATTAGAGTAGTGCTTTTAAGGTAGCTTTTAGCTGTATTGTTTCTGGCACCAGTCCCAATAAGGGGAGTTGCCAGTATCCATATGGTTTGTTTTGGTGTCTGCAGTTTTAATAATCACTTTTACAAAACAGTTGCCAAAGGTAGGGAATGTCTCTGTGAGGGTTTGTGAAGTAGGAATAGTAAATAAAATTTAAAAGACTGTGAAATTAAGGTGATTGATATAAGCAGCCAGTTAGTTAATTATAGTGGATTTCACAGTACTGATGTGATGAGAAAAGCAGACTGTAGAAAGGTTTCTGCACAGTTCCTAAATGTTCAATGCCATACACCTTAGTATCTTAGGAAAGGATTATTGTTGTACTGTGCAGTATCATAGTGTTACAATTTATCAGGTAGTTGGTAGACAGGAGTAGAAGCAGAATTACAAGAGTTGTGGGAATCTGAACTGCAGAGTTTTTACCTCTTTATTTTTTTAATACACTGCTACTAAAACATTAGAATTATCTTTAATACTCTTAAGAAATAAACCTGCACTGGAAAGCAAATGCAAAAACAATGCTTATATTTTGTTAACTGATCTCTGACCAGATACTCTTGTTATCATGAAAGGTCATTTTATTGTCATGCATATGACTTCTCTAGTTTTTGCTTTTTGGGTTGTCATGGAATTTAGAGTTTTAACCAATGTATTAAGCAACTTCAGTCTTTCGGTTCTTTCAGTGACAGCAGAAAAAAGTCACAGATCTGTTTCTTCTTTAATTTTTCATATCAAGATCTTTGCAGGAAACATTTGGTTAGTCTTAAACAATCTCAAAGTATTAAAGTTATAATAAATTATACAATAAAGTTGAAAGCAGAACTATACCCAGACAAATTTGGCTGATGGTACAGCACAAAGCCTCAGATACACACTGGGGTTCTAGAAAGGATTAATCAGAATTAGTCAAGAAAAAGTTATTTAGGTGTGAAATTAGTTTGGGTCATAAGGTATATATTTGGTTACAGAAAAGACAAAATTAGAACACTATCTGCTGTCCTGTGTGATTTGATGTGAAAATTTCATTCTAATTCTTAATTGCCATTCTCATTACTCAGTAGTACAACTCCTTAGCAGTCAGGTTGCACTAAATAAATCAACATAAAAAGTGAAAAATTCCACCTGTCTTTAGAACAGGTACGTATGAAAGGATTAAGAGGCTTGGTCAGCTATTTTTTGTATCCTTCTTTTCAACAGATTAAAAGATCTACTGTTCAGAAGAGTGAATTTCTAACCTTTTAAAAAGCATAAAATTCAATTTTTAACAAAAAATTACATCTCTCTGGAATCAATTAAAAAATTGGTATTTATTTTTACTTCAGATTTAAATCGCAGCCAACTATGTTGCAAAGTTTCTCATGAGTATCCTTTCATGTGGCAGGACAGTATGTCCTTGGCATTTGCAGCCTGCTCTTGGTGTGTTGTTCAAAAATGAAGTGGTTAGCATGGCTGGCATTTATATGTCAGCATTTATTAAGCTTGAGTGCTAATGCCTGCTTGGATAAATAGAAAAAATCCTGTGTAATTTTCCTGTGTTATTCCAGTCTGTTCAGAACCCAGCTTAATGATATTTTGTTTTCCGCATTTATTTGGAAGATCCTTTCAAATCACAATTAAAAGAAGCATATTAATTTTTTTTAATAGTTAGACAGTGATTGAAAAAGAGAAAACAAATACCTTGAGAAAACTATTTGCAGACATTCCATACATTTGGATTTCTTTTCTTCATTTTATGGTCTGCAGAAAATATGTTTAAAGCATTGTGGAAATAGCATCACTGTTAGTATCACAACTCCTCTTGACCTATATTCATTGCTTTGGACCTTATTAGCATATCCTTATTATGCAGAGAAAAGAATCAGATGAGTTGTCAGCCTTGAGTTTGTTCTTCTAAGTCTGGATGGTGAGACACTGTGTTCCTAATGCTGTTCAGTTGTCAGACTATCCACATTACACATGGTTTTTACTCTGAAGATACTAAACTACTCTTACATCTTGGACACATGTATTATTTCATGCCCAGCATCTTACTGTTTCAAAATTGCCACTGGTGCTGAGCTGTATGCTCCAGAAACCTGTGAAGAAATTTAGTTTACATTTAACCATCCCTGGTTGTGGTGCTGTTTGTCTCCTAGAGCAGAGTGGTCAAGTGACCAAAGGGTAACTACATTAATCCTGCCTGCCCCCCTTCTAAACCTACTGGCCTGCAAACTGTGGCTAGTATATAGAGTTATGTCAACTTAATTCTCTGAAAATCTGGTAATAGGTGAAAATGAGCTGTTAGAAAATTCACACCTAGCTACTTAAATTGAGTGTAAAATGTGTGTTGTCAAGAAATAGATATTTCTTAAAATCACGCAGTCTCAAATTCTTGCTGTAATGCTTAGTTCAGATTTCTGCTGAAGGAAAAAAATCTGTTAATAATATCAGCCAGCTCAAAGGTTGGTAAGTAAAATTGCCAAATAGTACATAATGAGGAATCTGGAAAGCTGAAACAATCTGTGAGACGGCAAAGTTAAATGAGGGGATTCAAAGTTGACTTCTGGATGATAAATTTCAAAGTAGAATTTCCTAAGAATATTGAGGAGGGGGTGAAAAGGCCAGTTGTAACATTATGCTGATATATTTTAACTTCTTTCCAGCATAGCAACATTTAAGTTTATAAATCTTTTTCTCAGAAATACAATTCAGTTTTACTGTTTTAATGTTTCAATGTCCATACTTGTTCAGCAAGTGTTTGGATTTCTTCATGTCTTTTTTACAGATTAAACTAAGTCAAATCTTACATAAAAATTTATTATTTTCTTTCAGTGAAATACATCACCTGAATTACATTCAGCTTCTTTGAAACTGTTACTCTGTTGAATAGATTTCTATTTATAGTTCATTTTTCCTTTATGTATATTTTAAAAGTTCTTCCAAGATATGCAGCAGCAATTTGAAAATCAGGCATAAGCATACATAAAATACAGAATAATTTCTACTTTCAAAAGGTACTCTTTACAGGCATATCAGGGAAGAAACTAACAAATACTGAATCATTATCTGCTTTCTTTCTAGGCTTAAGAACTCTGTGTTTTGCTGTGGCTGAGATTTCAGAAAGTGATTATCAAGAATGGTTAGATGTCTATCACCGTGCTTCTACAGCTATACAAAACAGAGTACTCAAACTTGAGGAGAGCTATGAACTAATTGAAAAAGTATGTGCAGCTTTATGTAGCTTTCTTGGGTTTGGGTTGGTTGGAGGAAAGGATGTGATGGGCAGAGGGATGAGCAGAGAGTGGGTTCTTAATTATTGCCCTTATTTTCTATACCATGAAAAGCGAATCACTATTGAGAAAAAAATGCTTAGATAGAAAAAAAAAATCTAGCAATATACTGACAGTTGTGTCATGTAGTCCTTGCAGTTTAAATAATCAAAATGAAGGAACAATTAATCTGACAAAGTTTTTGTTGCAAGTAGCTACCTTGCTGGAAAGTGTCGATTATGGGCTGTACCACTTGAAAGCTTTTTTCCCAGAGTTCTTCTAGTGTGTAAAAAACTGTAATAACAGATAAGCAACATGTGCTTCATTATATAATGATCTCGGAACAATGGAGTAGTCAAGATTGGAAGGGACTTCAGGAAGTCATGTACACACAAATTCCTGCTCAAAGCAGGGCTAGTTTTGCTTGCCCAACACTTTGATGAAGTTTTAAGTATCCACAAGAAGGGAGTTTTCCCAGCTGCAGCAGGTAAATTTTTTTATGCTAATCTCAGTCTTTTCTCCTTCTTCTGAATTAAAAATTTTAGTGCTGCAGGTTGTCACTGATACCTCTTGTTCTTTCACTGTGCAGCATGCATTTTGGAGAGGGATGGCTGCTCTGCAAGCTTCAGTTAAGCAGAAGAAATCCCTCCCATAGTCTTATTTTTTTCCCATGTTAAACTCATCCTACTTCTTCAGATGCTCTTAATATAGTGAGTTCTGGGCCCTAAGCTGTTTTTGTTTCCATCTGTTGGACTTGCACCACTTTATCAGCTTCTGTTTACTGAAGGCCCCATAAAACAAGCTTGTACCCAGATACAGCATCACAAGAACAGAGCCTTAAGTTTCTCACAACACTGCTTCTGGAGCAGCCCAAGCATGAGGTTAAGACTTCACTGCCTCAACAAAAAAAGGTCCCATGACTATGAAATTTATAAGAAAATGGAGTGCATGAGACCAATAGTGTTTGAAGTTTTTATACTTAAATTTTGAGAGGGGTATTTTTGGGTTTTTTCCCTTGGAAAGTGTAAGAGATATTGATAAAACTGCTTAAAATTCAGACCCTCACAAATCTGAGGTGTTTAATTAATAAAAAAGAAGGGCGAGAGTATATAGCTTCAGTCACTAATGAACATTGCTGAGCAGTTTATCTGGATATGACAAAACAGTCTTGAAGCTATGTTACTTTTTAGTGCTATAACAACCCTGCTACCTTTACAAATTTGCATATAAGCTGCACAAGTACTTGCTCAGGCTATGGTATTCAGGCCGTGCTGCTACCGCAACTACACATTATTAGATGTATAATGGTGTATTTAACATTAGCTAGTTTTAAAGGTATGGAAATAGGAAATACAAAAATGGGTGTGTCCTAGTTTGGAGGACAGGTGTCTACTAAGAAAGGCAGGAGCCTCTCTTTAGGATGGAGAATGTCAACCTCCTCCCTCCAAATTATTATAATTTTGAAATCAAGTGGCTCTCAGGCAAAGATATGGGAATTAGGAATAACAGTTCTTTACTAAAGAAAATTAAAATAGAAATACAGTACTATAAAGCACAAACCCCAAACCCTGACAAAGTCAGAGTACAACCTGACACCCCGTCAGTCAGGGTGTTGGTAGCAGTTCCATTAAATGGTGGCTGCATCCTCCTGCAGTGACAGATGTGATTCAGTTGAAGCAGTGCTCCTGTAGAAGGTGCAGTTTCCCTACGGAGGGACAGTGATGATGTGGAGAAGTCCAGTTTTCCTCTGAAGTCCAGTCGAAAAAGAACTCCATTGGTGTCCCAAAATCTCAGTTTTTATCTTGGTAAGAAAGGCTTGGCTCTTCCCCCTGGCTGGAGCATCTCCCAATGGGATTCAGTAATTTTATCAGTCACACAGTGGGACTCAATGGACCATTAGCAGAAGATAACTCCCTGCAGGAAGGATGGGTTGTGAAAAGATAAAGAACAATGCCCTACTGGTTTCAATGGATGGCCCATTAGCAGAGTGTTGCCCACAGAGATAAGGATCACTGCCCCACCTGGTTTCAACAGATAGTGATAGAATGGATATTTTTCATCACATCCTATATTGTAACCCAAGACAGGCTGTATTCACAAAAACTGTCTAGATTTGCTCTATAGAAAGCTAAAATCAAACAAAAGTACTAAGATAAATTGACAGGTGTTTTGGATTTTTTTTTACCAAAGTGAAGAGCAGTCATTAAAAGAGAGAAGGTTTGGTGTTAGCACTCCTAAAGCCTTCAAATCAGAGAGGTACTCCCCAGGAAAACGTAGCTGTTGGTGAACTGTGGAGCTACTGAGTGAATAATTGATTGAATTTTGAGTGGTCACGCTGTGCAGTTCTGTCAAGCCACACAGATATCTAAGTTAAAGCTCTTGGAATACAATGGAAGTTCTTTATTTGTTGGTATCAAATCTAATTAATGAGTTTAGAGAACATGAATCTTGTCATAAATACAGAGAGTTAAATAAGGTAAATTGAAAGTTGAAATTTAATTTAAACCAAAAAATCCTATATGTATGAAATATTTTGTGTTCATAGAATCTTCAGCTGCTCGGAGCAACAGCAATTGAGGATAAACTGCAAGACAAAGTGCCTGAAACCATAGAGACACTCATGAAAGCAGACATAAAAATTTGGATACTTACTGGGGACAAACAGGAGACTGCCATTAATATTGGTATTATATTTGCATTTATTTTATGTCTTTGTTGCAGGTTTAAAAATAATACCAGTTGATGGAGTAAAATTTATTTCAGAGTGGAAAGTTGTCTTGTAAAAATAATAATATTATATTTCACTCCAGAATTTGAATGTGAACTAATTTTTTTATTCAGTGATAGGGGGAAGGTAGGGAATGGTGGATTCTGCCTCTGTTAAAATATTAAGAACAATGAAAAAGTTACGTTAGACAGGAGGCGAAATAATAGAAAATTGTACTTTTTCATAGCATATGAAATTAATTAAAAAGACTACATTGGCTTTTGTCAGTGAGAGGGAATAATATTAAGAGAATGTAAGTATTCTTAGTTTCCCTTCTCTATTTTTCCTTATTTCCCAGAAATGTGAACTAAATTACTATAACCTTTTAACAAAGTTTTATTTTTACTCTTTCCTGTTATTATGAAGGATGGTAAAAAAATAACTAATTTCAGCAATGATAAATCTATATCTTTAAATAGTTATATATAAAAACTGCTTTTAACATTTAATATTCTTTGCATGTGACCATATCAGCACTTACTGCTGTAGTGTAGATCCATGTCCAAAATAAAGCCTTACTTTAGTCATATAGATCCTTTTTATAGGATGTTATTATTTCTTATCTTAAAGAACTGTCCATATGCACATATACAGTTGATTTAATGTTATTTTCCCTAGTACTTCAGGCTGGAAGCAGTGCACATGATACCAATATTTCCAGTTATTAAGAATGGTGGTAAATATTTTTAACTTGGCAGCCTGCATCATTAGCACAGAAAATGCATCCTCTTTAATGCATCAAAGTATAAAAGAAAAGAATGAAAAGGTCTATATGCATGTTTTGAAGGAAATGCAAGTTGCATTCTAAAAATTTACAATACTCAGGGAGATTTGTTGGTTTCTGCAACTCTCTGTAAAACACCTCTGAATAAGGCAGAACAGCTGCAAGTTGCAGCAAGGAAAGTTCTAACTATTCTGACTTAGTACCTGTATGTGCTTTTATAAAATGCAATAGAATTTTATTTCTTTTTTAATCATTAATTTCAGCTAGAGAAATATTAATTTTAATTCTCTCTGTAGTTCTCTTACAGGAAAAAGAATACCTTGTTATATTATAAGGGATTTTAGGAAACTGATTTTTAAAAACAAAATCTTTTCTAACAGGTCACTCTTGTAAACTTTTGAGAAAGAACATGGGACTAATTGTTATAAATGAAGGCTCTCTTGACGTAAGTAAAATCTTCATAGTTCTCAGTTAATGAAACATTATTTTATTGCTTCAGATATCCAGACATCATGGTGAAGGTGATGTAAAAATAAATTGGAGCATCCATTTATCTGGACAAACATAGAAAACTCTGCCAGAACCATGGTTCAGGGGGATGTTGTTTTATTTGTTTTGGGGGGTTACTTTCTTAATTCTTAGAAAATAGTTTTATTGCCATTCAGTTTCATTGAAAAATATTTCATAAGGGACATTTTTGTCCTGCTTTTAATCTGAGGCATGTGATTTCAGCATAGGAAGTATGCCCACAAAAGAATTTTAAATGCAACAGTTCTACAATTGGAGTTTTGTGTTGTCTTGGGATATGAGCTTTTTTGTTTCAATATGTAATATTCTTCGAGCTACCTGATGGCATGTCTACTTCCTATAAAAAATTAAGGTCAGTTTAAACAAAAGAGTTGACTACTAAACAATATCCCCAAGTACTACATCCACAAGCATTTTGAATACAGTAAATTCATGAATACAAGCCGCACTGAGTATAAGCCGCATCTCTGGGTGTTGGCAAATATTTCGGTTTTTGTCCATAAATAAGCCGCACCAGAATATAAGCCACTCTGTCGTTCGCAGCGAGGACCCGCGTGCAATTAGTAACAGAACCGCGGGAGGGCGGGGTTTACTGGCTGAGCTAAGGCTGTGCAGGCTCAGCCCGCTAGGGGCTGCTGACGGGGCCAGGTAGCCCAGCCTGGCGCTGCCGCTCGGCGAGGCCACTGGGGGCCAGCCGCCGCTGCCACTGGGCTCGGTCACCACGGCCTGGCGCTGCCCTGTGGTGGCAGGCAGGGACGGAGCCCCCACCGCTCCCGCAGCGGCAGCGGTGGGTGGGGACGGAGCCCCCCCGCCGCCTCCCCGAGCCGCGGCAGTGGCAGCCCGGGTCCCCTGCCACCTCCCAGAGCCGTGGCAGTGGCGGCGCGGGGCCCCCCCGTCTCTCTCCGGTGCTGTGGTAGGGAGCTCTCCCTGCTCTCTCCCCGCCCCCCGTGCTGCCTGCAGGTGGCCAGGCTCCACCCGCGGTGCAACAGAGTAGCAATTTGTAACAATCGCAAAATGCCGGCTTTGCAGCAGCTCAACTCGGCACTCTGGCAGGCACTTCTGAGGTTGTAAATGTCAGAAAATTATTCACATATTAGCCGCTCCTGAGTATTAGCCGCATTTCCGGTTTAGGAGCAAAATCTTAGTCAAATTGGTGCGGCTTGTATTCGTGAAATTACTGTACTTCTGTGGGTGGTGACTCCACCAGTTTCCTGGCTAGCTTGTTCCAACGTCTGGGCAATCTAAACCACCCCTGGCAAAACTTGAGGCTGTGTCCTCTTATTCTGTCGCTGGTTGCATGGAAGAAGAAACTGACCCCCATCTCACTACAACCTCTATTCATGTGGTTGTGGAGAACAATAAGGTCCTCCCTGAGCCTCCTCTTCTCCAGGCTACACAATAAAAGCTCCCTCTTCTGCGCCAGACCCTTCCCCAGCTCCGTTGCTATTCTCTGGACATGTGCTGGCATCTCAATGTCTTTCTTGTACTGAAAGGCCCAGAACTGAACACAGGACTTGGGGTGTGGTCTCGTCAGTGCTGAGTACAGGGGGACAATCATTGCCCTGGTCCTGCTGACCACACTATTTCTGACACAGGCCAGGATACCATTGACCTTCTTGGCCACCTGAGCACACGCCGGCTCACCTGCAGGTGCTGGTTTTACAGCTCTTACCCAGTAAACAGTACACTCATCTAAGCCACAATGAGCCCGTTTCTCAAGGAGAATGGCTTGAGAGACAGCCTCAGAGGCTCTACTGAAGTGCAGGTAGACTACATCCACAGCCTTTCCCTCTTCCACTATTTGTCTCACCTTGTCATAGAAGGAGATCAGGTTGATCAAGCAGGATCCACCTTCTCTAAGCCTGTGCTGGCTGCTCCTGATCCTCTGGTTGACCAACACATGCCTTGTGATAACACTCAGGATGATCTGTTCCGTGACCTTCCCTGGCTGACAGCCCTGTAGTTCTCCCAGATCCTCCTTCTGACCCTTCTTGTACATGGACATCACACTGGCAAGCCTCTAGCTGTGTGGGACTTCCACATGGTTAGCCAGGACTGATGAAAAATGTTGGATGTGGAAGAGCCTGGTGAGCTCTTCCACCAACTCCCTCAGCACCCTCAGGTGGATCCCACTGGGGTCTGTACACTTGCATATCTAAGTGGCAGAGACCATTTACTCCTGGATTATGGGGATTTCATTACATAGAAGAAACAGTAGAAGGGAGGAATATGACTTTCCATGTGTTGTTTGAACTTTGTTAAAAATTAAATAGTCCACAGAGATGAGAAAAATTTATACTTCTTTCATGTTGCAGTATTTCTTAATTAGAGAAGATGCTCTGGAAAATAGTTACAGAAACTGTTGTCATTTTAAAGACTTTTTAACATGTAATTTTAAACAGTGGAAATTCATTTCTGTCACAGCTTCTAGTGGATGAGAGCCAGGAAACAAGTGCAGAATTTTGCAACAGCCTAATCTCATTTTAGATACACCAATGAATCTTTAGAAGTCTAGTAGAAGCAAAATAGTCAAAAAACATTAACAGCAATGTTTGGAACTGGGAGGAATAAGCTGATTTGAAAAGGCTAAACAGTATCTTTAGTTTCATTTCAGAGGGTTTTGAGATTTTTAATTAGTTGAGTGTTTTATTTTTAGGTGGTTACACCAAGTTTTGCTTATGTGTGCCTGACATCACTGAAGTAGCACAATTACTCAGTTGGTAAACTTGTAAAAAATATGGGAACATGTTGTCATAGGATGTCACTAACTTCCAAAGTCAGTATTTTACAAGCAGAAGAGATTTCATCTTTGTTTCTCCTCTAAAATACTGTTTTCTTCTGGACTGTAAAGCAGGAAACAGAAGAAAAGTATGTTGTAGCTCTGTAAAGGTCTTTCAAAAAGACGGAAGGGCAACAAACAATATTTTTTTTCCTTCATGACACTCCATGGTAGAGCTGCACTGTAGCTGACTAGATGTCAGTGGCCTTCCCAAAGCAGGCTGCTGCATAAATAAATACATATGAATGTATTGTCTACTGAATGTAATTTGAAGTTCTCAGGACTAGATCACAAAATAGTGACTTCAGTAGGTGTGATTCAACCTGTCATTAGCAATTGAAAAATACAAAATATGTTCCTTTGTATAACATGTATTTGATGTTATAATTGCTAAATTATGTAAAAATACAAATGTAATGAGATAGAATTTAAGTTATAATACCTCTGCTTACATCATGAATTATCTGTGTCTCCTTTTTTTTAAACATTTAGGAAAATTTTGTATAATAGTAAAGTCTAGTATCTCTATATATGTGAATCATCTTTTGTATTATTATATTCGTTTTCTATATACCTGTGTCCTCTGGCAAATATTTATGCAACTATTGTTGCTGTTCAAAGAGCAGTAGAAGTTCCACTATAGCTTACAGTAATTTCACGATTATAAACCGCACCATTTTGACTAAAATTTTGGTCCGAACCCAAAGTGCGGCTTATAATCAGGTGCGGCTTATGTATGGACAAAGAACAAAAAGTTGCTGTTTTAGTTTGGAGGACAGGTGTCTGCTGAGAAAGGCAGGAACCTCTCTTTGAAAAGGAGAATGTAAACCCCTCCCTCCAAATTATTATAATTTTGAAATCAAGGGGCTTTCAGGTAAAGATATGGGAATTAGGAATAACAGTTATTTTCTAGGGAAATTAAAATAGAAATACACAAACAAACCCCAAACCCTGACAAAGTCAGAGTACAACCTGACATCCTGTCAGGCAGGGTGTTGGTAGCAGTCCCGTTAAATGGTGGCTGCATCCTCCCGCAGTGACAGATATGGCTCAGTTGGAGCAGTGCTCCTGTAGAAGGTGCAGTTTCCCTCTGGAGGTCCAGTGGTGATGTGGAGAAATCTGGTTTTCCTCTGGAGTCCAGTGGAGAAAGGACTACCTTAGTGTCCCAAAACCTCTGTTTTTATCTTGGTAAGAAATGTTGGGCTCTTCCCCCTGGCTGGAGCAACTTCCAATGGGATGCAGTAATTTTATCAGTCCCACAGTGGGACTCAATGGGCCATTAGCAGAAAATGACTCGCTGGAGGAAGGATGGGTTGTGAAAAGATAAAGAACAATGCCCTGCCTGGTTTCAGTGGATGGCCCATTAGCAGAATATCTGCCGTTGAGATAAGGATCACTGCCCCCACCCTCAACAGATGGTGATAGAATAGATACCTTTTATCACACTCTGTATTGTAATGTGCGGCTTATAATCAGGTGCGGCTTATGTATGGACAAAGAATGAAAAGTTGCTGGCACCCGGAAATGCGGCTTATACTCAGTGCAGCTTATAATCGTGAAATTACTGTACATGGTTTTTTTTGGCGGAGTGCAAGTGCAATCCTACGCAGCATTTCTACTGTGTTTTTAATAGTGCAACTATTACAAATATTCTTTTCATTTTATAATATTTAGTAGCAGAATTGAGGCAAAAGCGTTTTTCCTCAAAAATCAAAGTGCTAGTGCTTCTGATCACACTGAAAAATTTGGATTTAAGAATATTAAGAATTAAAAATAATGGACACCATTTTTTTTTTGTGCGACAGGGAACAAGAGAGACACTTAGCCATCATTGCAGTACTCTTGGTGATGCTTTAAGGAAGGAAAATGATTTTGCTCTTATCATTGATGGTAAATCTCTGAAATATGCTTTGACATTTGGAGTAAGACAGTATTTCCTGGATTTGGCTTTGTCATGTAAAGCTGTTATTTGTTGCAGGTAAGGTTTATGTTATTTGCTCTCCATACTATTTTTATTGAAATATAAAAATTAAGAAACTGAAGTTATGAAATGTAGTCATTCAAGTGAAATATCACTGTAGAGCAGTCTGCAACAGAGTGTCCCTCTTAAAGTGCCTCATACTGCATATTTCCAGAAACATAATTTGTAATCCACTGACAGTAGTCTCATAAGGTTGAGACACTAAACTTGACCTTGAATTGATATTACAGGTTTTACCATATCTAGAGTCGTCTGTAGATCTTTCTCTACAGGCTACTTTTCTGTAAGATGTGGAATATACTGTATAAGAAGTGCACAAAAATGTTAAAGATACTAAGGGGGTGCTTTTTATTACCTGAAGCTAGTGGAAACACTTTTTTAAATAATTATCATGTCCAATTATTATAGGGTTGGTCTATACAATGAACCCTTTCATCCTTTTCTGTAAATATCAACTATTACAGCTGTAAACTTCCATTGTTCCGTTAAAATAAATCAGATTCATCTGAAAAATCTGTTCAAAAGGGAGATCTTTTCTGCTTTGCAAAAGAACACGAAAAAGCAAGTAATGTTACAGTATCCAAATAATCACTGGGTTTCTAGTCTTTCCCTCCCTTCTGAACGGCAATATCATACTACCAAGGGAATTTTTAATTAGTGTTTTTGTGATTAAGCTTTGTAGCCATGCTTCAGCCTGAAACAGTTTGGATTTCAAACTAAGGTTTTACTGTCTTCTATACTCAACAGTTTATACTGCGTATAAACACTTTCCTAAATAGAAGTCGTCTTTCTGACAGCTAAGTTGGAGTGTTGTTATTTGTTCTACTAGTGTAACTTTGCTCAGTACAGCAACAAGCAGGAGATGCATGTAGAACTGATCTTTTAAAACTATATTTCTTTTTCTTCTCTTTCCTTGATTACAAAATATGTTTTATGCTATTGGAAGAGATAATTTTTCTGTTTCTCTTGAACTGTGGAACAATTGGGGGGTATTCTGTACATAAAGCTCTTTTAGACAGCATTCTTGTAAAGAAACAACAAAGGGCAAAAATGAAAGTTTCTATTCTAGTAGTATTCTCTCTGCCATTTCTTCATTTTACACTTCCGTAATATACTTAGGTCAGTTGGTTTCAATGCATATGTATGTATGTGTCTGACATATTTTGTGGTTGCTTAAAAATTGGCTACAGGTTTAAAATGAAAATACTTCTCGTTACACTTACTGTTTTAATGAGAACATTTTTAATGCCCCATGTTTCCCAAAAGTCAGAATTCTGCCAAAATATTTGTTTCTGTTAAATGGTTTTTCTTTAGTAACAAAAACTTCATTTCCTTGTTTACGAGCGTGAAAACAAAAGGTTTAAAAGGCTAATCTTAAATTAAGGTAATTAACTTCAAAAATTTAATACATATATATATATATATAATCCAAACTAAACAAAAATTTAAGCTATTTCTTCATCCATATAAAGGCAGTAAACATCTTAAGCTCTCCTTTGTTCTAGAAGTACAAATGACATCACTGTCTTTTAAGTTTGCAGGCTGGATTGACTTGTGCAGAAGCATTTATTACCAAAGGATTCTTCTGAAGACTAACTGTAGCAGAGATAATGCTGACAAATATTCAGTAGACATTTCTTTAAAAAAAAAAAAAGTATATGGTATTAATTTCAAGCAGATGTTTGGCTTAAAGACTTTAGCAAACTGAATTCCAACTCTGTATTGGTTTCAGAGTAATATATGCAAAAAGAACGTTCAGTGGGTTATTCTGGAGTAAAAATGTACAGCTAAGAGTGAAAAAAATGAATGAAAAGTATTTTTACTGGTTTCACCATGAACTTGAGTGACAGTGCCATCTTCCAGCTGCCCCTATAACAATTTTCTCAAAAGGAATTAAGGCACTGTTTCTGAAAGGTTGAAAAGTTGAAAAATAAGTACTCAGGTCAGTAATCTTCTTTAGAAGCTGGCTGTAGCTAGTCTTGGTACAATTCTCAACAGCAGAGTTCAAATAAAACATGTATCAAAAGATCATAGAAAGATTTTTGTCATATAGGTGGACCACGGAATTTTCCAGAAGGGCTGTTGCCCAGAAACTTTCATTGTGGGTTTTCCAAAAGGCTGTACTCATCTTATGTAGCTTTTTCAGAAGTCCAATAGTTGTGCATGTGTTGTGCTGGCCACTGAATAATGTGATTACACAGCCACCTTCAATTTCAAGGCTGTATTATTTTACTCTTTCATTTTTTTAAATATATTTTAAAACAGTTCTCTCTTGGTAAGGTGACTTCCTCAACATAGCTTTTATGTCACCTTGGTAAGGTGACTTCCTCTTTCAGCTTTTAAGTAGTCCAAAGTTCAGAAATTCTTTTATGAATTTTGCTGTGAATGTGCTTTTAGCATATACCCTTCAAGAGCAGTAACAAGACCACGTTGCTGACCAAGGTGTTATTTGGCCTGGGTTTATTACCTTTCACAGAAGTATGTTTTAAAAGTACATTCATTTGAAATTCCTGTATTAATAAACTTGTCCCTTTTTTTTATTCCTTAGGGTATCCCCGCTTCAAAAATCTGAAGTTGTAGAAATGGTTAAAAAGCAAGTTAAGGTAGTAACTCTAGCGATTGGTGATGGAGCAAATGATGTTAGTATGATACAAACAGCACATGTTGGTGTTGGTATCAGTGGGAATGAAGGTCTACAGGCAGCTAATTCTTCAGACTACTCAATTGCTCAGGTAAGTCATTACACTGCAAAATATTGCAATAAAATGTTTTAAGATATGATTAATATTTGTGTATGCATGTTTTAATTGTATGTTTGTTCATTTTTCATGTTTTTTGCAGTTCAAATATTTGAAGAACTTGCTGTTGGTTCATGGAGCCTGGAATTATAACAGAGTAGCTAAATGCATCTTGTATTGTTTCTACAAGAATATAGTCCTTTATATTATTGAGGTAATTTTACAGTACATGAAATGTTACTTCTTGAAAGTAAAATCTTAATTTTTAGTTTTGGTTATTATATATGATTTTAAAGAAGTATTTTAACTGTAAATAAATAAAACTGAATGTTGAAACTTTGAATAAACTGATTTTTTTTTCTTTAAAAAACCCATTTGTTTTAAAAATGCATTGTAAATATTAGTACTAAATGTGTTTATAATATTACTAGCTTATGAAAGTGCTGTGCATGTAACACCATTTCAGTCATTAAGGAAACCAGTTACAATTTTGTCTTAAATCTACCCGGAGATGTGTGTGTTTCAGCTCTTTTTGCTGCTGTCAGGGACTGTCAGGTTCACAGTCTGCAGCCCTTTTGAAGGTCTCTGGTACACTGGTGGGCAGTTGCTGCTCAGAGCAGTGCCCAGGATTTTTACACAGATTTAGTCCCACTCTTGGGTACCTTTCATGTGCTGAATGGGGTGACAGTGCATCCTCAGGTTCCTGTTCAAGAACAGGGATACTTTCCTGACCAACCTGACCTATTATTTTCACCTGGGATTTTAAGGAGTGAAATCTTGTGAAAATTACAGTGCTATGAGAGGACTGTGTTGTAATAAATGGACATTTATTGGTAGGTATGGTTGAACAGAATGTGTAATTAAATTTTCACTACCTTCATGACCACACAGCAACCATAAAATTTTGAACACATTTTTAAGTAAATTTTAAAAGCCTCTGTCTCCCCTCCCTTCCTTTTCTTCCAACAACTGCTGCATCTTTTATAATCAAATATGTATATAGTAATTACATTTATAATTTATTCAAACTTTATATTCATGATGAAACTTCAGGTTAAAAATGTGAAAAAATTATTTAATTTTTGAAAATCTTGACCACAAAATAAATTTTATAGATAGCCTTATGTATTTTTATATTAATTAGGTTAACAGATACTCTTAAATTTTCATCATTTTTTAAAATATATTTTTAATTGGTGTCTTAAACTTGCAAAGTAAGTATTCAGTTTAACTGGAAGAAAATGCCTTATTTCTGTTAAACCTGATGTAAACATTAGATTAATATTTCCAGTTTTGATACTTATTTATGTGACCTTACTCGTTGCAATATTTGAAAATATTTTAATAATTTTTTATGTACAAAAGTTGTAGCCAAGAGTGCATTTTTCTTACCATATTTTTACATTTTCTAAATTTCCTCTTTTTTCTCTCCTTACTGTGTTATTACTGGAAATAGATTTCTGTCTAAGTAGCAGCAAGTTTGTAGCCTGTTTAGAAAAATATAAAGTAGGAAGCTATAGAAAAAGCAAGTTCACTAAAGATCCTTTTTGGCTTAGAAGTGGTAGACTTTAGATCCTGTATTTCAAAGCCTGGATATCTACTTACATGACCAGACTTCCAGAAGTACTGATTAGCAGTAACTCTAGAAGTATTTTTGGAAAAAAACAATATTAATGTATACTTCACTTATAGAAAGCATACAAAGATAGGCTTTAGAATACACTAACTTTTTTTTCTTAGATTTCTGTCAATGTCACCTTGCAAACATACTGTAAATTTGTAACTTAAATCAGATATAGGTATCCCACTATTTGTACTTTTTAAGAAGGACACTGAAATGCAGGGTACAGAGATCATAGTCTAAAGATCCAAAGGCTTTGATTTTTTGAACATGTAGTCTCTTCCTCTTGAGCAAATGGAGGGGCAAAGAGATCATTTTGGTATGGGTTGTCATGACCCCTTATATATAATGCATGCAAGCATTTTGCTATATACACCTTCTCTGGAGGACAAAATGAATTCTACTTGAATTCCTGTATGCCCAACGTTTGTCAGCTCAGAAAACTTTTCAGAGATGTTAATAGCTCATGTCAATACTGTGAGTGAATGGGCAGAAATTCATCATTGAATGTCTCCAGAAAGGACAACTGCCAGTCTTGAGTCTCTCTTTTCAGTTTTTTTGTACAGATCAGGCGTGGGAGCAGAGAGCTCAATGAGTATTTGTAAGCTGCTGCTTAATATGCAGAAATGCTACATCAGGAAAACTTCTGTGAGGCTTTTGTGGCCACACCTCCTCTGTCTTGGAGTTTAGAAAATAGTACTGTGAAAGGCACGTCTGGAAGTTACTTTAAACAAGTTTCCTTTTATTCTGACAATAACTAAAAATACCTACCTACCATTACTTAATAGATGTGTATCCTATTTTTAAGCGTCTGCTCAGTACTAATCAAGAAATAATGGAAAATATTCCATCTAATCTAAAATACAGCCTTTATCCTAGACGTTCATGGGCTGATATGAAATTGATGTCAATTGGTTTCTTAGTTCAGAAGATGGTAAAGGTCTATAGTAATACTCAGGCACAGTGGTCAGTGCTTATTGGCATTTAAACTCTTATCCATAAGAAACAAATAAGAAATTGTCTGTAACAATTTTTTTCTACTCTGTGTCTTGATGCAATAGCTGTTTAAATATGGGCCTCGTCTTTTGTATAGGACCAGTCACAGTGACTTGAGAGGTTATATTCTGATGTATCAGTCCAAATTGCAGGAGAAAACTCTGAATCTCTAATAGACAACTAATGTGCTTTATTAAGCCTGTAAAGAGCATCACACTCACATAGGATAAGCCTATGCAAAATCTCATACTTGTTTCAAGGGGGGCTGTTGTTACTTTACAACTGGTTGAGATTGAGATTGATCTCATGATTGAATCCAATTTGTGGATTTGTTTTAGTTTTATAATTACCATTATTGTATATATTCTGTCGTTAAAATACTCATTTAATGAAGTTATGCAAAACACCTTTGACATCAGAGGAACAACATTTTCGTGTTCCTACTTCTCATTTTGCTATCTAGTAATAGCTAGCAATCATGTAAAATAACTGGTTCATATGAAATAAAAAACATTTGCAATTTTAAAAAGTAAGAAAATTTGATTTTTACCCAACATGAAACATCAAATGAAGGAGTAAAAGACCAAGACAAGCAGAAGGAACTGATGTGTGGAGTTGAGATTTAAAGTTTGGTCACAGATGTTTAAACATGGCTGTTTGGAGCAATTTAAGTGATACTGTGAAAATGTTTAATTTATTAAGTAATTGGAGCTGTAATTAATTTTGTTATTCTGTAGACTTTGTAAGATGGGGAGGTTATTTCCCCCTCCCCCAAGCTCCTTTCTTCTCACTACTGAGTTACCCACTTTCTGCAGTTCATGTCTGTAACTGGAATTTACCATTTTGTTCCTGATTTCCTTTGCCTTACATATCAGAAGAATAGCCATGATCATAGTGAGTCCCATATAATGCATAACCCCAAACATGAGCAGGCTTCCTGTGTATACTCACACTGGGTCTGACCTGCATAGTTCAGCTGCTGTGGTTCACTGTGCCATGGTTCACTTGAGGTGTGCAAACTGCACCGAGTTCCATTTGAAACACACACAGCAGAAGGTGATTGTGCTCATGCCCACATTTTTGCTTTACATGGTTGGAAAACTTAGAAATACAAGGATCTGTGGTGAGGTCCATCTCAGGCTAGGGACCTAAATCTTTCCTTTTCAGTGGAAAATTTTGTAGCTGCTTTACTACAGAATGGTCTGAATTTTCACTGCCTGTTCACATGTGTAGTCTAAAATACTTCTTAAGAACAACCAATCACCTGTCCTGAGTTATTGGAGTAGGACCTATACCAGGAGAGAGCCAGTTGTTCTTAATGTGAACATTCAAATACTATCTTATAAACAATATAAAATAAATTTTTCTGCTTAGATACTAAAGATGTTTTGTCTCTTAAAGGTATGTATCTGGTATTCCAGTAAACAGTAGTGTTTCTCTTAGAGACCACTGCTTTTAGCCACATTGAAAGTTTTCTTCTTCATGGACTTCTTTTGATAGATTCCATTAGAACTAAAGAACTTAGAGATGCTACCAAATTTCTTTGCTCTGTAGTTTGCATCTAGACCTCTGGCCAAGATATATTCCAGTTCCTTAATACACTAAAATTAACTAAAATGCCTGTAACTTGTGTGCTTTCTTTAGAAGAAAGTAAATGCTAGTATTTCAGGAAGTCAATATCATGCCTTTAAGGATTTCTTTACAATTTGATAGTAAAAGCTTTTTCAGTTTAAATACCTTGAAAATTCTGACTTCAATTCTGTACAAAATAAGCTGAAAGTGACGTTACATTTTAAATTAAAATTTTATTCTAAATACTTCCATTGCTTTTTAAAAGTCACTCCAAAACATTTCCAAGTGTTGCTTAACATTATTTACCTGTAAGAGCAGTCAACATGTGGAATACATCCAGTGTATGCATTTAGGCCTTTCATTTAAAATTAGCATTTTATAACACTTTGCCTGCTAGTTAAATGACAGTAGAAAGTTAATGTCTTTTCCATGTACTCCTCAAGAAGGGTCAAATCTATGTGTACTTGTGATCTTTTATTTTCTTCCTAGAGAGTGATAGTTTTCTTAATTCTGTCTGAAACTACCAGCAGTGGGATGTACATATATTTATGACCAGTTACTCAGTCACATATTTTCCACCACCCTAACCCTTTCAAATCAGTATTTCTAAAATTTACTCCAGTATTTGATGCAGACAAGGGGAAAAAAAGCATCAATTGTACTGACGTTGAGTGCATAATTAATTATTTTGTAATGCACAATTGATTATGTACTCATCTTGCACCCTTACACTCTGAGAGCTACTGAGAAACTGGTGCCAGCAAATATCTGCTAAATTCATCACCATTAAATCACAATTTGTATTTTGAAAGTCAAAAATCAAAATACAAAAGAGCTGATAAAAATCTGATTCATCTGACATAAAGTAATTCCATTGTGTTTTCAGTATATAGTCTGAAAGGTTAGAAAATTATGCTTGTTGCCCTTAAGTCTGAGTTAGATCTTCTTAACTAAGTAGTTCTACTTTAGTGCCCTGGTAAAGCCTAATCCTTTCATGGGTAAGGATTATTGATAGTTTTAAGTTCCAAACAGCAGCTTAATGTATGAATTTTGTTAGTCACGTTTGCTAACAATGGGAAGACGATGACTGCTAATCTGTAGGTTCCCCCTTCACCAGCCCATATTTCTCAGAATTTGTATTTCATTAAGAATTAAGTGAGCTTAACTCACTCTAAAAACCTTAAAGAACCTGACATTTCTTCTGAAAATAGTTACCTCCTTGGAATGTTTGCCTATTTACGTGGAGCTGCTCACATATCTGACTAGATTGCCCGCAGTTTGTTCTTGATTGAAAGTTTGGTTTACCATTAATTTTGTCTTAAGGGTTTAACCCAAAACGTTTTCAGCTGTGTTGTAAATGTGTTGTAGGGGTATCCCTTTTTGCGAAGCTGGGGAAAAATCAGTTTATTATACCTTGCAAGACATTTGAGTAATACACGGTTCTAATCTATTGCAGGTCTGGTTTGCATTTGTCAATGGCTTTTCTGGACAAATTCTTTTTGAAAGATGGTGTATAGGTCTCTACAATGTGGTAAGACAATTTGTGTGCCTTTGCTTACATTTAACCATGAATTTTTCTTGAGTAAGTAGTCTTTAAGCAAATCCTCACCTCTAAATTTCTGTAATTTTTTCTTTTTAAACCATCTACTAGATGTTTACAGCAATGCCTCCTCTAACTCTTGGAATATTTGAGAGATCCTGCCGAAAAGAAAACATGCTGAAATACCCTGAGTTATACAAGACTTCCCAAAATGCACTGGACTTCAATACTAAGGTAGATCTTTGTAAAAATCAAACATAATAAAGCAAAAATTAATAGGAATTCAGTATAGTTACCCTTTTTGTTCTATGCTGCTCATAATTAAAAATGGAGGGGATTTTTATTATTCCTATTTCCAGATATACACTTGTCAATAAATGGTACAAATCATGTATTTGTGTATATATATTTATATATGTGTGTGTGTGTGTTTTCTTTTTTACCAAGTATGGAAATGGACAACAAGGATTTAATTTTTTCAATCCTTTTTTTTCTTTCTGCTGGTAATAAAGCTGTCTTCTGTAGGCAGAAGTGATTAGACCTCACTGTCACTGAGCTGTATGTATTTGTACTGTTATATGGAAATGGATTACTGAAGCCTGTGGAGAAGTGTTGCAGAGGACAATAAGAACTGTCACTAGATTTGTAGAGGGAGGGACGTGGTGCTATTCTTTGTCAATTTGGAGTTGTGATTTTATGGTTTAATTTTGAGCTTTGGGAAAAGATACTTGGAGTCAAGAATGTGTCAGTGTGGATCAAAAGCAATCTGAGACTACTTTTGGTGGGAAGTAAGTGATACTCATCTTAGAGAGACTAGCCTAAGTTATAGTAAAAAATGTAGGACTCTCTAATACATAAAATACACAAAATTTCTACAGCATTGACCATAAATAATCTCTTTAAAAAACCTAAGTTATACTTGTGCCTGAACCTGTGATTTCATGAGTATTTGACTTTTATAAGAGTTCCTTTTGATTTTATTTTAGTAAAGATAAATAATGTCATTTTATGTTGAACTTGAGGACATTTTCAGTACGTCCTTAAATTAACAATGCCTACATGTGATGATCTGTAGTAGATGTGCAGAGCTGATTCAGTATACTGAGCTCTTATATCTGTGCCACTTGTGTTGTATAACTGGAGTTGGCCCAATATGTATATAATTATTTGTCTAAACTATCTTTGTTCACTGAAGCAGATGAAATTTTTCTCCTTCCTCATTTCATTCCTCCAAAAAACCAACCTGAGGCAACCTGTTATCAACTAGGTAACAGAGTCTCTTGTGTCACTGTGTTACAAATATGAGGTTTTTCATGGTCCCATAAATACAGAACCTTTTGTGTTGTGATAGTTTTAATAAATAGTGTAGGTAGGAGATAACACTTGTTTTTTCTGTTTTAAAATACGCTTTTATTGCACAGATGCATTGTTGACTTAATTGGAAATTTTGTGGCTGTTCCCATACAACATTTGCTATGAGGAAACGTCTACAAACTCACCAGCTACAAAATTCCCACCTATATAAGTTGAATAGTTGGTGTTAAAGATTGGGAAACATTACTGCCTTGAATATTGATGCAGATATTTGTTATGGTAAAAGGGATCAAAGGTTATGAGGTCATGACAGAGGTTAAAGGATTAGCATGAGACAAAAAGAATTGGTCAGGAAAATGGAAAAGTAGAACTAATTTTTCTTGCACCCACCTGTGCTTTCTGTCAAATAAAAACTTGTGGTAATGACATAGCAAGAAGGAGAGACAAAGGTTAATGAGTAGCACAAGTTTAAATGTACAAAGTATTGGAGTGTAAATTGGACCATGCAACCTAGTGTTGCTGTATAATCTAACAAAAGATGTTGAGACATTGTGGAAAATGTGAGACAGGCAACTTAATTTCAATTGTTTGAACACCTTAACATTCAAGATACACATCAGTCAGTTACAGTCAAAAACATTGTTAGTGAAAAAACCATAATTGCCATACTGAAGGAAATGGGCTACATTTTTTTTTTTAAGTCTTTTTATGTCATTATGCAATATATTATGGAAAGAATTAATAGATTGTTTCTTCTTAAACCTAGTACCATTCTTTGTGGAAGGCATTTTTTACAAATAAAAATAAGTTTGAAAGGAAAACTTCAATTTTTAGCAAATACATTAAAGGAATTATAAATGATCCTCAAGAATGGAGTACATAAGGAGAAATTTAAGGAAGAAACTGGTATTTGTCCCTTTTTAAATTTTTTTGTGTGTGGGAATAGATGGGTTAGGCATATGTGTAACTGAGGTTTTAATTTTTCAATTATCTAAATTTATTCGTATACTAAATGCAAATTAGAAAAGCTAGAGTCCTTTTTAATTTCCCACTTATAATGTAGCAATTGTTATAGGTGTCTGGTTTACTTCAGTTTCTCTGATGATAATCCCATATGTTTATATTTTCATTTCCCTTCTGAATTGAAATTAAGAGGAGATAATACATGCTTTTTTCAAAGCATAAAAATAAACAAATGACCCATGAAGAGCTAACAGGCAGAAAGTGCCTGTCAGTTATATTACTTCACAGTGGTGGCCTAACAAAAACACATTTTGTGAATCTAACACACAGATAAAAAGAAAGGTCAGGGTTCACAGAGCTAGTTTATTGCAAATGGTTCTCATGGATTTTCTGTTTTCTCTTTCTTAGGTTTTCTGGGTTCATTGTTTAAATGGCCTCTTCCACTCATTCATTCTGTTTTGGTTTCCTCTAAAAGCCCTCCAGCATGGTAAGTATTATGAGAAATAAAAATGTAAATGTTAAAAAGTACAAAATTTCTAAATATTATCTTTTTTCTAAGGGAAGATTTATAAATGCTGACAGTTCAGCGTGGTTAAATTTCAAGATACCATTTCTAAATGGTAGAACTAAACCAGATGCCGTGTACATAAAATGTTCTATTTAAGATCTGTGTAAAAGTAGGAATAATGTTACGTGCTTGCATATTTAACTATCTCAATCATGTTTATGTAAACTGAAACAAGATGGAGAAAAAGAGATTGCTATTTAATTATGCTATTTTTTAATAAAATACACTACCACAGTAAATACCTACAAGATCCTAAAACGCTACTATCCCTTGCATTGTCTCCTACATTTTGTCAACATTTATTTTTATTGTGTGTACGTTCTGTCTTGTTACTCCAAGACCGTACAAACCTGCTAGTATGTTTCTGTGAGCAGAATTGTGGCAGAGGAGCAGTGATGTCTTAGACTGCTCAGTCCTGTCCATCTTCAAGTTCAGCTGTTGTATGTGCACTTGAGCTGCAGAAGGAGGTGGGATGGTTGAGAGGAGAGTGGTATTAGTTAAAGGAAACTTGAAAGCACTGCTTCCATTTTGTGCGAATGTTTGAGGCTGGAAGAGCTCTCATAAAGGTGGGGTTTTGTTTTGTTTCCAATTTGTGGGGAGAAAAAAAAAAAGTATGTACCTTGCCACTCTTCTGAAAATAAGTCTCTTCTCTATTTTGGTAATGTAACTAAGTAGTCTGCCCTGGCATAGGAGACAGAAATGTTCTCATGGACATTTTGAAACTGCTGAGACTAGATAGTGAGAGGGTTGCAGCTGCTTGTGCCCCAAAAGGTTAAGGGAAAAACACTTAGTGACTCCTAATGGGTAAAGAGAGGTATGTGGCAGCCTATTTTCTCTGAAAGGCCGCTCAGATCACACTAAATGTGAGTTCAGTGGCAACAGTTTGCATTGGAGAGATTTAGACAGCCTAGGAGGAATGAGATTCCCAAAATGTCAGTGCATACTCTAAAACCATAATCTCAAATTCAAACTGAAATCCCTGTTCAAAGCTGTGGCCAATCCATGTGAGAGATTTCTGCATTACACCATGGATAAGTGTTGAATGAGTGTCTGTGGTGATGCAGAGTAGAGTTCCATATGTGAATGGCAGAGATACCTGTACAAGCACTTGTGAGAGCTCAGCCTTCTCAGCCCACAAACCCTGGGCTAGAACTGTCTCTCTGCCAAGTGGCCTCTGTGAGTCTGAACAAATTGCCTGCTACCTGCCCGTTTCATTGCTAGAGTAAGGATGGATAAAGGAGCAGAATTGGGACCTGGGAGAATTGTGTACATTATGAGGTGATACAGCCAGAACCTGGTGGCGCTCACAGTTTTGCATGAAGGACATACAAGTGCAAAATAAGATATGTTATTAATTAAATCACTGGTGTCTGTGTGTGTAAAGAGGAAAAGGAAATAATGCTGTTAGTTTCCTAAGGAGTACCAGAGACACGGACTTCTGAGAACAGGTCCCTGCTTTTGCCTTCTGTTATCGAAGAAGGGATGCAGGTAGACCCTGAAATACGAAAGGTACAGCTCACTTTGTGCATTAGAGTGCTGAGGGAACACTCTGGCTGGTGGAAATAGACTTGGCTGCCTGCCTATTCCTCTGTCTTACTCTCATTGTGCTCTTTACTGCTAGGTATATATTGTAAAGCAGTGCAGTGCATATATTAGCAGATATTTATTAGAATGTTGAAAACCACATCTTGAAGTTGATAAAAATCTCTTGGAGCCTTCTCTTGGTCAAATTCTCCTGTATAGTCTTAGTCTTGCTTGTCCACCTTTTTCTTATCTTAAGTAGAAAATTTCAAATTACATATGTCATAGTAGAGTCTATCAAGAAATGCATGATCAGAAAATAAGTGTGGAGTTGTAAGAATTGTTTGTCAGAATTGGATCCATGGGACCCTACCATTGTACAGTACACAGAATTTACACTCCATGTACTGTTGTGGATAAAAAAGTGAAATACATAAATCTTTGCAGAAGCTTCTTTGGATGCAACTTTGTCAACCTAAATGGCAAAAGCCAAACTCACATGTACTAGTAAATTCACCAGGTGCTGCCTCTTTTGTATAATCTTTAAAATAAGATGTGGTTTAAAATTAGCTCAGGGATTTCTGTCAGGCTTCAGGTCCCGTAGCCCTTCCTTGGTATGCTATGTCCAAGGGAGAAAGTTAAATTTAAAGTATCAGAAATAACAGCCAATATCTCTAGAGCTAAGGATGCAGCCATTGTGAGCTCCTCATCATGGAATGGGAGACAGCTAGGTTGAGGACTTAAAATATTTTTGTGTGAAATTATCTCATGCTGGCTCTTCCAGAATATCAGTAAATACATAATTTACTTCTGTGTTAAAACTGTCTTCACAAGTCCTGAAAAGCTTTTAGAGAGGGGCGCTCTTCATTCACAACCAAAATGGATTTAATTTCAAGCATATAAAAAGATGATATGAAGGCTGGAAAAACATTCAACACAACTATGAGAACATACTTAATTAGCAGTGTTTAATATACCATATGCCAACTGAGGTAGTGGAAAATAAGTGTTTCTAACTACAGGCCATTTTTATCAGCATTTATCACCATTTTTGGTCACCTTCCTCTGTCCAGCCTAATCAGAGGAATTATAAACCCATACCTCAATGCGCCTCACAGAAAATTACCTTTATTCTTCTCCCACACTACATCTTTTTTTAAAATACTTCTTTATTATTCTTTATTATTTTTATTATTTTTTATTCTTACTTGATACATACACACCATTTGATTACTCTGTATAATGTGGTAAAAAACAGTATCTCAGTGATTAGAACCTCTACAGCAGAATGTTATAGTTTAGTTTGTTTAGTTACAGTATATGAATGCTAAAAACATTGCAAAACTGAACATGTGAAAGTGTAGCCACCTTGGTACTTTTAATTGAGAATGATGAATTTCCTCATAATAATTCAGTTGTCAGTTATCCCATGTCTAAAAAGGAATGTGACAGAACTGGGATCAGAAAAGTCTATGCTGTAAAAATAGTAATGAACATCTGATAAATAATGGAAAATTCACTGCCTTAGAATCCTAAACTTAGGAAACACATGTGGTTTTTATGAAAATACATTTTTTTATGAAAATGTGTCTCTTGAGAGCTCTGACTCCGCATAACGGATGTGTGTGTGTGTTTCCATATGTGCTCAATGGATATGTACTTATATGAATCCACATATTTGAGTTGGGTAAATTTTGAAAATTTTATGAATGACAAGCATCTCAAGAATTTAAACTGAGTATATTTTGTATTTTTACTAAAGTTGAATTCAGAAATATGGATAAGAGCAAAAAAGTTTCCATACCAAAAATAACAGAATTTGTGGAGATCTCACTCTAAGCTTCCTGCTTACTTACATGTTATAATCAAAATATACTATAACCATTATATTTCACAGCTTTTTGAAGATAAGATTGATATTAAAAGAAACTCTAATTGTACTGCTGCTGAATACACAGTTGGTCTTACTGGTATGTGGTGTCACAAAAAGTTCCTGTTTCCTGCATAATCCCTGAAGCCACTGGAAGTTTTAGAGCACTAAACATGATGCAAGTCATAGTTCTCTAGTGTTCAGTGCAGTTTTAGATGAAATCTATTAGTACTCTGTAGAAAGTGTTACCATCTGTTTTGTATCAAAATTAAGATCATATAGAGTGCTGTTGTGGATGTTTAAATGTTTTTATTTTATCCGTTTCCTTTTCCAGGTACTGTATTTGGCAATGGCAAAACTTCCGATTACCTGCTCCTGGGTAACACTGTATACACTGTAAGTCTATATTGGCCCTAACTATTTCAAAGATATGGTACTACTATCACTATTAATTCTCTTCATAGCAGACTTAATTCAGTGCAGGGCTTTAAGGAGTGCCTTAAGAGTAAGAAATGGCTCTTGAATGACTCTTTGAGAAGTTTTGAAGTGCACTTTGTGTTCTAATTCCCATTTTTCAAACAAAGCCGTGTAATAAAGATGCAGAAGATACATTTGTGCTTACTGTCTGGATTTGTAAATAATGGGAATTGTAATTCCCTAGTTAGCACACATATTAATTTAGTTTAAGTTCTTGCATTGGAGAAATCTCAGGTTATTGATTATAGAAGTGCTTTGTGGACTTCTGAAAATACAATCCTGTTTTCTCTCCCTCTTAATTTACCATGAGGCCTTAAAAGAGGCATTGAACCATACTGTGATCCCATCACAGGTCAGTAAAGGATCTATACTCACACTGTGCTTCTCCTTTTATAGAGACAGAGATCTGCAGTGTTTCTTTTATGTATACATTTTGTCTATGCAGTGGGAATGTTTGATCTCATCCTGAAGGATGTTCACTTTTCTTATAACTGACCTAAGTAGTGAACAAGTATACCAAATCATCCTCATTTTTCTTCTAATTAGATTTCACACATGTTTTCGATAATGAGATTGTGGTGGCATGACTTTTTTTTCTTGTTTTCTTGTTTACTTTCTTGGTTTTTTGGGTGATTTTTTTCTTTTTTTTTTTCTTTTTTTTTGTGGTTTTTTTTGGGGGGGGGGTGTTTGTTCGTTTGTTTGTTTTTGGTTTTGTTTTTTTCTCCTTAGTAGCACAGTTGAAATAGGAGATTTCAGGATTTCAGAATTGAAAGTATAAGCTTATAGGTGAAAGCTTTCTGGCAGTATTTATATCCTTCTGTGCACCAAACATAGTGAAAGATTTGTCATACATCTTTACCTAGTTGCTTCAGCTTCTGATTGAAGCACATTTCTTCTGAATTTCTGTGGCTGCTTGAACTTTGACACAACTCATTGACAAACAGTTCTGCCAACTTGTCCAACAAACTAGAATTTAAACTATAGCTGTAAGAGTGGGAACTTGGTCTTTGTGACTCCTTTTTTCAGGCCTCATATTCTTCAGATTACATGAAAAGCAAAACTTGTGATAGACATTCACCAGTGAGTTACAAAATGTAATAACTATTTCTTTGGTAAACAAAAAACTTGCTTGAGTGAATTTCAAAGGAAGGAGATAAACAGTTTTCCTGGATCAGCTAGTCCTTGCTGCAGGATTATAAACTTTCTACTGCTGTTCATCTGTAAGTTAAAATGGAGCATGTCCTACGAACTTCAAGTTTTCAGAGACTGCTCCATGAAAAATGTAAAGATAAGAAAAGAGTAAAGGTCAGGCTTACTTAACATGTTATTTGTATGCAGAACATGAGTCTTATATTACCAGCATTTAACTCTTGAACTTTCCAGGTTTTGTTGCAGATGATTCATTTACTGATGAAGTGAACAACATTTTTGGTTGTTTTTTAAGTTTAGACTAACATAAACTTGAACAATTGCAAGCTTTCAGTCCAGCATCTATGTCTTTTAAATCTGTCTTGGTATAGAAAGTTATAGTCATCCTGTCTGTAACTAGAGAGTCTTCAGTCACTACAGAAGAGTACAACTACACCTTTCGCAAACCTTTCTGTGTAACCAAAATATTGTCAGTAAAGATGCCAACACCTTATAAGAGCCAGACTTAGAGAGTTCTGAGAAGCAAGGAGAAGATTTCTAATGCAAAAGAAAAGTTTTCCAAATCAATTGAGTGGCCATTATTAATGGAAGCTTGTAATTCTTAATGTTCTATTATTAGCTCATTACTGGGTTGTATCCTTAAATCTTCTGGTGGCAGTTTGCTTTTTCTTGTCTCCTCCTGAAAGTTTAACCAAACTAATAATTTCTGCATGTTAAGATTCCCATATTAAGAATTCTCTCTCTGTCTTTCTCTCCTTAAGTTTGTGGTTCTGACTGTGTGTTTGAAGGCTGGATTAGAGACCTCATATTGGACTTTGGTAAGCAAATGTCTTTACCATATTCTCAGATGTTCTTTGAAATATGATGGATGAATAATTGTATTGTTTTCTTATCTTATTTTGCACCTTTTAACAGTTTTTCAATAGCAAACGGTGGTTGCTGTGTGAAAGGACAGAATATCCTCCTACAAAAAATAATGCTCAATACTGAAAATTAGGATAAATGTAATACTTAAAGTAGAAAAATCAAATTACTCTGGACTTACTGTAACTGAATTTAGATTGACTTAAAATGCAGTAACATTGCTGCTGATAGTATAATTTTCCTTTAAGAAATAGCTACTGAAGTAGTAGAGATAAATTAATACAAGGCATGGAAATTTAATCCCATATATCAAAATAACACTGTAAATATTAGATAGCAAGGGTGTTATTTTATGTTATAATGCACCTGTGATAGTTTTTCTCTTTTTTGTTTGTTTTAACAGTTCAGCCATATAGCAATCTGGGGAAGCATTGCACTTTGGGTAGTGTTTTTTGGAATCTACTCTTCTTTGTGGCCAGTCATTCCTATGGCACCTGATATGTCAGGAGAGGTAAAAATATATTTTAACTAACAGCCAAATGTGTGAAAAAAAATACTGTTTCAGTCTGTTGTAAGGACCTAATCTTTACTGGATCCTTCTGCTAACTAGAGGTGCATATGTCATTCTGTCTTTTATACCTTCAATATGGTAGCCATGTTTATTTAAAATATAATCAGTTCTTACTCTTGTGAAAATGGAGCTCAGCTAACAGGCTGTGAGTATGTGGTCTAATGAGAAAGAATAGACAGGTGAGCTGCTTTGCAGTTCTTAGGTAAGCTTCAATTTTCTAAAGAAAAGTCTTACCAAAATGCAGTACTCAGAATTACAGTGCTTATTTTTCTGGAACATTTCTTTATAATGAAGTAACCAATAGTAACCTGGTTAAGACTACTTTTAATCTTGAATTTTACAAATTTGTCAAGTACTTGAAGCTCTAAAATGCCTAAAAAAATTTGAGGTGCCATAAAATTGCATGAACTGCTTGTCATGCACACTTCATTTTCTATTAATGAGCTGCTTGGAATGCATTATTGTAATGTATCTTTAACCTTTTGACAGTAATTAGTGGTTTTTCATTAATTTGTAATCACATTTGTATAAACCTGCTATGAATATTCCAGGTTGGATTGAATCCATATAGGATGCTTGTTTTGCTGCCTTATCTGATTTAATAGAAACTGCAGTCCCAAATTCTCAATACCATTCAGTTTCAGAAATATCTGAAGTATTGATTTCCCTGACACTAATGTCTGCTTCTGGGCATGACCAGTACCTCCTGAGCTAAGAAGTTTGGTGTGCATTCTCAGTGGGAATCAGAAACTGAGAATACTTGCTTGTGTCAGAAAGATACTCTTCTAATGGTTCTCAAAGCTTATCAACTAAATCAAGCCTTACACCAGTAAAAGAGTGAGTCCCTTTAACTCCACCACCACTGAGATATAATTCAGCAATTTAAAAATTCATGGAGGATGTGGGAAATGTAGGTGCATATCTCTCCCTTACTTGAAAGTAATTAAGACAAGGAATTGGATAAATCCAATCTCCTATTTAAATAGTTACATGGGGAAAAAAAGGATATAGGCATTTGTGTAACTACTACATTTTAATGGGAAGCCAAGGTGTTACCTTAAATTCTTGGACACCTAAGGAAAATAATTTGAAATTACAGGATTTCTAGCTGGTTTTCCTCTCTATCATAATGTCTTACCTATGTATATATTTAGATTTTGTACATTAACACATTGCCTCCACTACTCAAAACTAATTCTGTACATTAATTATAAATTAAAGTAATTGAAGCTATCGTACTTCAGCATTTTTCTTACATTGTATTTTATAGAAGTAACAGATTTATTTTTTTGGAATGTGGTGTTTTTAGTGATTTTATGAAAACTTTATGACTTTTAAAACAGCAGAACTTTAATGGTGATAAGCACAGTGGAAACAAAATGATGTGTTATGACATAAGGGTGGCTACTTCACTATCGAAATAACAATGTTTTAGTTAGTACATTTTCAGACTAAAGTTACTGTGAAAACACCTAGTTTTGCAGGAATATACTTCCTGTGATCTTCTAGAAAAGGTTTGTCATTAAAGAGCTATAGCTGTCAACAATAGTAATACTCTTGGGGTTTGAATTCAATATTGTGCCAAAGTAGTCTGACATAGGAACCTAAAATCATGTATTTGTTGCTATAAAACTTTACCTGTACTTGAAATTGGTAGTCTTATTTTGTTAGTGTGTTTGTTTATGCATGAATGTGTATATAGTAGTTTTGATGGATATATATGCATTGAGTTGTTTGAAGGAGAGTGATGTTTACTGAGGGGTTGTTTTTTTTCTTTCTAAGAATATATTTCAGTATCTGTGATGTCAAAATAAAGTCTTCTAAAAGTATCATAGCCCATTAAAGCATATGTTTAAAACTCTGGTCTAGCTTCTTGCGCTGCACTCTGCGTGACTAAAAGTCCTGTTGATGCGTACTGCAGCTCAGACTGGAAGCAGGATTTTTGTGTGCTTTCCTGGAAGCCCCTCTGCTGACTGAGTGGTCTCTGGCAGGGCAGAATTCACTGAGTTTTTCTGTAACCAGTCAGGCCTTCCATATGTATTGAAAAGATTCAGGGATTTACCTGTGCAAAAAAATTTTGATGTGACAGAAACAAATCCTTATAAGCATCTCTGCTTGCATGTGCAAATACTGCTTGCCTGATTCCTTCAAAGTGTGAGTCAAACTTGAAGAATTCATCCAACTATACTTGGCAGAAGTTAGAGCATGTCAAAAGCTGTCTGCTTCTTAGTTTTTTGTCTATTTTAGCTGGTATGAGCTGAGAAGTTATGCTGAAGGGGACTTTCATACATTTTTTTCCCAAATGCCCCCTTTTTAATAAACTTCAGATTTATAAGGATATATAGTTGTAGTTATATAACTATAGTCCTTAGAAAGTTTAAAGGTATTATTTCTTCTTCTCGGAGCTGCTAACAACTCTGTCTTAGTAGGTTTATAGTCTTTCCAGTCTGTATTCTTGACACAATATTCATCCAACAATTAAGTCCTAGCTAGATGATGTCTCCTACAAATATAGTTTTCATGTCTTTTTTGAGATAGAAAATAACTTTATCAAACATTTTAATCAGGATTCCGTCCTTCTTCATATTAATGTCATGAAAATAGTAAGATTCTTCCTGTCTATTTGTGGTTCTACTCCACGAAAATAAAATTCTAATGCTCTTGAATGGGAGAGAAAAAGCATATGGAGGTGAAGAAAAACTCACTGGATACAGAGGAAAGTTTTCATCTAAATATTTTGATGTGTCATTTTTTGTGTCCATTCCTATAAAATATTCAACTCTGATAAATGTATTTCAGTGGAGAACACTGCCAGGTAATGACTCAAGAAAAAATTGAGTAAGAGAAGAAAAGTTAGTTCATGCTACTAATACTCTTCATGTCTGAGCATTAAAACTAATTGCCCAAACTTGAAGCATAAGAATTGTTGGTTTGTGTTCATCTTTTACTATCCAAGCATCATCCAATCACTTACTGAACAAAGAAGCAAATATTTTTGCAAGTTTTTCTGACTTTTTACACTAATTGTTTCCATCATTTTGTGTATTGTTCCAATTTTATAGAAGATAATTAAAGTTGGCTTTTACATATAGGTTACTGTATGTTGGTATCACAGAAGGAAAGATTGCAGGATGCCCTGCGCTAAAAGAAAATATAGTGAAATTAAAAATTATGACAGTTATAGCATTTTTTCTCTGTTGTCTAGGCCACTAGACCCCTTTCTTTGACGTGTTCCTAATAGTGTAATCAAGTGTACTTTTCTGTCTCTCTCTTTAGCTCTGAGTTTTTCCAGAAAAAAAACACACAGGGCCCCCCTTAATCCATAGGTTCTAGTTGTTCTAGCATGCTGAGGCAATTCTAGCATCAAGACATTTTTTTTCTGGTTTTTCCATATGGGTTGATCTGCACTAGGCCAACTCATCCACCTATACAGTATTATATCTCACAGTTTAAAAACTATATGGCTCTCCATGGGATGGTGATCCTAAGTCCTGTAAGTAGTGGTAACTTGTTGCCAAATAGGTAGTGCACCCGAAGAGCTGAGATTTGACTTCTGACTCACATAAGTAAGGTATCCTGACACAAGTGTTCTCCTGATATGAATAACTGGTAGTTCTGTAGCTGATTATCTGTTAGAGATCGAAAATAGAAGTTTGGGTTATAGTAGCTGAAAAATATTTCCATATTAAAATTCTGAAACCAGTTACATCCTGTCAGCCTTAAAACAGTTTCTTTTCCAGGTGTGGGGCTATTTCATAAATAAACAAATAAAGTTCCAAGTGAAGAAAGCTTCATTCATTTTCCTCAACTGATGATGTTCAGATGAAAACTGTCAGTTCACCATTGTCTCTTGGCAGACATAGGCTAGGAGGAAAAATGGCTAGAAACTATGAGACAAGCAATGCACTTTATGAAGCTGAAGAAAATGGAAGAATAGGCCATAATACTGAAGAAGGATATGTGATAAAAAGGGGTGATAACCTAAGAAATTAATTATGTAGTATAATACCTGTAGCTAATTCAGATACTGTAGCAAATCAACTTCATTTTTAGTAGAAAATTAAGCTTCATTTCATTTAGTCTTTTAGTAGAAACAAGACATAAATATTTCATCATTAATTAAGTGGAACCTACCTTTTTTCATATTATTTTGCTTGTACTTTAGAATCACTCATTTAAAAATTACTTTCCTTGAGTTTATTCTAAGAATTAGGGACTATATTCTTCTAGTCTTGGACACAGATCCTAAAAGACTAGGAATTCAACTTCTATCTACTTACAACAAAATACCTTTTCTGCAAGGAGGATTTTGGTAGTAGTAGCAAAACTCTGTTTCTGTGGGAAGGAATGGGGATGCACAGCTTGTGGGAAAAAAATACTGAAAACATTTCAAAAACTTTCATTTATTTTATAACAACTTTACAGCCTCTGTAGCATAGTCTTTATTGTCTTACAATTTGCATTACATCTGGAGAAACGTTTATTCATGCATTTGTTTTCTGCCTGTACTGACTTAGTATGGAAGCATGTGAACAAGGAACTTTATGGGTTATTTTCTTAATATTTTACTAGTAAAGACTGTGCTTTTAAATATAGATGCACAGGAAAAAAAGGGAAAAACCAACATAAAAATTCTTTGTAGGCATTTTTTGGTTAGGTTTATTAAGACAGTGTGCTTTGACCCATTGCATTAAAGAAGTTGCATTTACAGTAATTTCACGACCATAAGGCGCACCGGACTATAAGGCGCACCCCCCGGGAGTCGGCAAAATTCGCAACTTTGTAGATCATATAAGGTGCACCGGACTGTAGGGCGCACCTTTTTTTTGCAGTGAGGCTCTGCCCCCAGCTCCCCCCATGCAGTTACTGCCTGAGGCCCCGCCTCAACCCGGCAACCATGGGCCCCCGGGGCCCGTCTGGACCCGGGAGGGGCGGTGCCACGGGCCCCGGGCCTGCCTTCACCCAGCTACCACGACACTGCCAGCTCCCCTCACGGCTCACGGCTCACACTTCCGGGGTGGCAAACGTCGCAACTTTGTACATCAGATAAGACGCACCGGACTATGAGGTGCACTTCTGGGTTCGGGAAAAAATTTTAGTCCAAAGGGTGCGCCTTACAGTCATGAATTTCAAAAAAAGGTGTCACTACAGACCAGAACAAAATTTTTATTATAAACTTGAAAAATTCAACTGCCTGCGTCCGTGTTTCTACTACATTGATATAAATTACGTTGATACTTCTGTGTATAACATTAACAAATAGATAATTGAAATACACTTTCAAAATATTTTAAACAAATTATGATATTTTCTGTGTAAGACAGATGAAGTTTGCGTAAGTTTTTAAAAGTAAATGGCAAGTCTGTTCATATTTGATAAGGTATTTGCTTTGTAGGTGTATTTTCTTTTTTCTTTAAAACTCTTCAGTGCATAGAAAACTGTTCTGTGATACTGAACAAAATGCATTTTTGATCTGTGGTTCAGGGAGTTGCCAGACATTTCTTGTTGTCCATGTTTTGTCATATTGTGTATAATGATTGCACAAATAAATGAAGCTGTGTTTAAATTGTTGTATGTTTTTATATGTGTGTAGTCCTTTTGCAATAATTGCATTAACTAATTGAAATTTCTGAAACTTACATCACCTAATAAGAGCAGCTTCCATTCATGTGTCAGTAGGCTGTAAAGCTGCTAGAACCTTCCATTAGTGCTTCCATCCTTGCAGTTAATAAAAGAAGACTTTTCCTATAAGTCCTCTTAAAAAAAAAATCAAAAACAAAAACAGACTGAATTTTAAATTATAAAAATAGATACATTTCTAAACTGATATGGTTATCTCTTTCTTGGTTGCAGTCTCAGTTGCAAACCTGTAATTGAGGAGTAGTGAAAAACAAATCAATCTATTGTGTATTTCACACTAGTAAAACTCCTTGTTATGTGCTCTGAATTATTAAGCTTCTTTTTTTTACACCTATGTAATTAATAAGATAGCTTAGAATAATAATACTTTACTTGAAAGGGAAGTAAGACATTGATACTAAAGCAAAAGTTCTGTAACCACAAAACTTTTAAATTTATTGTGGTGCTGTAGACAATGCACTGTAAAGTTCTCCAGAGCACCATCTGTTTCTGCTCTGTCTGACCCAGGGGATTTATAAAACTACTGACGGAAATTGGAGTTAAGGTACAAGCATGTATTTTACAGAATTTTAGACCATTTGATTGAGGTTTGCAGAAGTCTTGTGAAAAACAGTAATATTTCTTGTGGGAAGATTTATCTGCACTGTGTAGAAAAGGTCTATTAGAATATACTATATTGACAGCATTGATTTCTTAAATGTTGCTTCTCTCTGTGTTATGCCAAGTATCCTACTTATATGGAATCATACTTATTAAAATATTAGATGTGCATCCTTTAATGCGTTTACTGCATTGGAGTTTTTTACAAAAAATACCAAGTAACTTTTTTGAAAATGTAGTTGTTCAGATACTTCAGTCTCTAATGAACAGGTTTTCTCTAATAAGATGTTTGTCTAAAGTTTGATCCAAAAGTAGGAATTAGTTTTAGTGTAATGTAGAGCAAAGCTTACAAAGCAAAGTATTTAGAACAGAATACTGTCACAGAACAGCTGAATGGGTCTATGGACATCATCTGGTCCGATGCTTCCAACACTACACCAAGTTGCCCCAGACCATGTCCAGACAACTTCTGAATATTAGCAGGGATGGAGACACTGCAACATTTCTGAACAACTGGTGTCCCTGTTCAGTCACCCTCACAGTAAGAAATGTTTTCTTGATGTTCAGGTTCAAGTTTTAGTTTTCTCTCCTCGCCCCTTGTGCCGTGACAGGGCTTCACTGGGAATAGCCTTGCTCTGGCTTTGCACCCTCTACTCAGGAGTCTGTCTCCTTCAATGAGATCCTAAACCTTCTGTTAGGCTGTAGTCCCAACTAGCTCAGGTTTTTATCTTGTATGAGAGATGCTTCAGGACATTGTACTAATTTGAGTATGTCTGTGTTTCCTTGTACTGGGGAGCCCAGAATTGGAGACTTCCCTAGGTGTGACCTCATCAGTGCTGAGTAGAGGGGACCTGCCTTCCCGACTGCTGGCAATACTTTGTCTGGTGAAGCCAAAAGGTACCACTCTCTTTGTCACAAGGGCCCGTTGCTGGCTCATTTTCAACTTGGTGTCCATTGGGACCAAGTCCTTTTCCACAAAGCTTCTTTCCAGCTGGGTGGCCCCCAGGATATACTGCCAGGGCCTGTCCCTCTCCATGTGCAGGATTTTGCATTCTTCCTTGTTCAACTGCATGGTTTTCCTGTCAGCCCATTTCTTCAGCCTTTTGAGATTTCTCTGGATGGCAACACAACCCTCTACTGCATCTGCCAGTCCTCCCCCTGTTTTGTGTCATTAGCAGACTTCCTGAGGGTACACTTCACCTCTCATCCAGATCTTTAATGAAGATGTTAAATGAAACTGGACCCAGTATTGACCCCTGGGGTATACTTTCAGTTCCTGGCCTCCTGCCAGCCTGACACTGATCACCAGCTGCCGTTCAGCCAGTTTTCAGTGTATCTCACAGTCGTTCATCTAGCCCATACATCAACAGCTTCTCTATGAGGATCTTACAGCTTTTGCACCCTGCTGTGTTGTCCCTCCAGCTGTAAAAGGTGCTGTTAATGGATGTGTGTCTCCTGAATTTTTAAAAAACAACTGAATGATATTTTAATAACTTTTGCAGAATACAGTATAATAAATAAGTTTAAATGGTTGTATATTTAAGAAAAACTGCTGTGGTATTTTTCCTCAGTTAGCAGGCAGAGTTATAAATAATGCCTCTAAAATTTGGGGAGTAATGATTTCTATAACTCCCTCCAAAGAATAGAATTACTGTACCATGCTTTTAAGGGAACCTGGTGGGTAACTAAGTTGGCAATCTCTGTTTCTAAAAATTGCTTTGAGCTCTGTATGGTAAGCAAATACCAAAGTCTGTCAATTCTCACTTCATTATCATAAAATTTGTGGAATATAGTCATTCTTCAGTGGCTAATATCTAGGGTAGTTGTTCTATCATTTATTTCCCTTTTTTTTTCCTGTTGCACTGCTTTTCTTACCAGTCTGGATTAATTCTGTGCCTTCATTTTAGGGGGAATAAATGTTGTACTAAATTTTCAAGGACGTTGAAATAATTCAACAATAAAAACTATGCTTTTCCTTCACAGTCCAAAATATTTCTCAAGCCCATTCTCAGCAGGTGGCCCCTCTAGGCATTGTCCTACAGTTTTAGCACATTTTCATCTCTTCCAAGTTTTCCCAGCTTGTCTTTTAAGACCTGTGAGTCTTTACAAAACAATAATCAGGAATGTGTATGTCTTCCTTTCTATACCTATATGAACCTCTTATTTAGAGAAAAAAAGTTTCAGTGTACATTTGAGGAGAATATTATTACTTAAAAAAAGGTCAATGATTTATTGATGATTTTTTAAATTTAATCAGAATTCATCCCATAAAACATATCCATTTTAGTTATCTGTCCTCAGCCTAAAATTATGTTAACATTCTGATACTAACATACTTCATTTAATAATTTATATTTAAAGTTTGCCTTTCATCTTTCACTTGAGGAATCAAAAAGTATTTGTCTAAGGGGTTTTTCTTTTTCCATTTAATTCCTGATAGGTAGTTTCCATTTTGATTCCTCAAACCTTCACAGTTTATTTGTACTTGGTCTAGTAGCAGACATTTATTTGGGAGCCAGAATCTATTCTTCCCAGATATACTTCAAAGATCCTTCTTTAGATTCAGTAGTTACATTCTCATTCTCTCAGACAGGAGCAACAGAGCTGATCTTTGAACTGACCAATTTATCTTTTCTGCTTCCAGTGGTCTGTCTTGGTTAATATACCTAATAACCATGGATTCTAATAGAGAGAAACTTAATTCTTTGCAATTCTGAGGAACACACTTCTTAATTAAAAGGAGCTAAAAGATGTTTTTTTAAACTCTACATAGCAAAGAATGACAGAGGCAATACAAGAACTTACTTGTGGGAATTTCATTGCACTGGAAGTTAATGCAGATCTGTTTTAGTACTACAACAGTAAGTACTTTGGCATATATGAAGGCAAACACATGCACGTACCTACTACTAATGAAGTTTTTTCTGTAGGTTGAGAAGAGAAGCTTTGGCTAGTTTGATGTTGTTGAGGCATTTTATACCTTTGCAGTTTACAGGAAGGAGATATGTACTTAGATGATACTTGAAATAGATAAACTGAAAAGGATAAACTTTGCTGCAGCAAGAATTTTTCCACTGTTTTCATCTATTTCTTCTTATTTTTTAAAGGCTTTTTATCTGAACTAGCTGTTTTGGCAGATCATTTCATAATGAGGAAAAAGTGAATATTCTCTGTTCATTCTGACATGTAATTTCCTAACACTACATCTTCAGAAGTGCGTAAAAAATGTTATACAGCTGAGATTTCTTATCAGCCAGTAAGTCATAAAAAGGAGTATTTCTCAGCATTTTTTTTCTTTTTTGAAAAATGAGAACCTATATAAAAATCTAAGCTGAAAAAAATACTAATTTATTTTGAAAGTCTTAATACTGAGTATGAGCTACACATAGAACAAATTATTTATCTCCCTTTCAGGATTTGTAAGTCCTACAATAAACTGGGCTTCCCAGCTCTCATTTTGGATTACTTCTGAATTCCCCTGGGAGCCACTTTTGTGGCAGATTCCATTTGGTTTCACAAGGCCTAAAGGGGAAGACTTGGCATAGACCACAAATCTCTCACATTAGGAACAATTTGTAAACCACAAACAGAGGCAGCCAGAGTCCTTCCCCAGAACAGGCTGCTCCTGTTAGTGCCATTGTCTGAAAAGGATTGGTTTGCCATTTCCCAGATGACCTGCCTATGTGTAGAGAGATGTGAAAAGTTAGAGACAAAAATGTTTTCTACAGAGTGAGGGGGGAGCTTTCTTGTACAGAAAGGAAGGAAATACCTCTGTGGGATTTTATTTTTTCCCCTCTTCGTCCAAAAAATACAAAGAGGGCCTCTGTCTTTAATGCGAATGTCGGCTTTAAATCTTTTAGGTTTGGATTAACTCTGTAAAAGAAAAAAAATCTGACAGGCTTTCAAATATGACGCAGAAAAACTTTTTTTTTACCTCAATTCATGTTGTTCATTTGTAAAGCCAAAGGCTGGATGCAGTGAATAGTAGGCGCCAGTTGTTCCTTCATTCATAGTTAGCATTACAATGGTCAGAATTAACATCCTAAGACCTACATTATCACTTTTGCTGTTTCACCAGCAAACATTTAATACCGGGTGGCTGACACAAGGACAGCTCTTTGCTATGTTCTTATAAATAAAAAAATGTTGTTAATAATAGGAGGTAATAATCATAATTAATTCAAGTTGTATTTTTATACATTTTTCCTGTTTTTAAGGGAACTGTCTGTCTAATTGCTACTTAATTATAAAATGTCTTGCAAAATGCATTTGTGATAGACATTTCCTATTAGCTGCTGTTCTAGAAAATGAGTATTTCATCAAATATGTCAAAAGTCAGGTTTTGCTTATAAAGTGACTGCTAATACATATTCTTCGCTTGCACATTTCCTCTACTTCCTGATACAAAATTTTCTTTTTTTTCTCCTTTGAAAATACAAATTGTTTTATTTTGAAGGTGCCACTGCTCAGTGTTTACACCTTTACTGATAGCTGTTGACAGAATTAGTTAGTAGAATCTCAGGACAATATCTATGTCATTTTAACCTAGCCATGGTAAGGCTACCACATTTTTGAAGTACATTCTAATGCTTTCCAAACAATCAATATCATTAGGAATTTGGATACAAAAACGGGGTAAATTGAACTTTCTGATTATATGAGAATTAGGCGTTTTTTCTGAAAATAATTCACTTCTGTTTTCATATATCAACATACTGAATATAATTCTAAAATGTTCATGTATGCATATTGAGAAATTAGACTTCAACTACTGCAAGCTACCTACTGTTTGTCTGCTAATTAAAACAAGTAAAATTTGAACTTATTTATTTTCATACTGAGGCTTAATCTGTGAAAGAAATTAGTCTGCAAGTAATGAAACAAAATATTTGAAAGGTTGTTGTGGTGTAGTGATGTTGCTTTCAACCTCTTTACAATCTAATTACATTATAGAAGTATTTCTACTATTTACTGTAAATCAAACCTCTAGTACTCTTTGAATCCATAATATTATTGATGTAGACATTTGAGCATGAATTGCAAGGGTGAAGATTTTTTTCCTTTGATGTCCATATAATGGGTTTTTAGCCATTCAATATGTTTTAGTTTTTAGTGTTTCTACAGACTAAGTTATGAACAGAAGAAAATCCTATGTATTACATATAGTGGTGTATAGAAAACTATATGGATAAAAACAACTACATGGTTTTCAAATATTTCACTATGTAGTAATTTGTTAGATCTGCATATAACAATATGTTGCACACTTTCATAATCACATAAATAGTTTTTTCCTTATATCTCATTTTTAAGCAATCTGTTTAACAGGAAGCTGTGGCAGTGTGGGAGCTGTGGTACAGTGAGTTCTGTGGGAGATAACTTTGATCCAAGTTATATTGCAGGATAATTGTAACATGTCCATTATCCATATGAAGGGTCAAAAACTGTTACATCATGTTAGAGTAGATAGCAAATTGGTAAACTGTGCTCATAATGTACTGAGAAAGTTGGGAAAGGGTGGATTTTTGATAAAACCGATTTTCATGGAAATGCCTGTAATCAACACAGTGGTATAGAGCAGCATTGTGGAGGGGTGATTCCCCATGCAAAGAGCTAAGCAGTGCGTCTTTCTACCAGCGTCTCAACATGAAATAGTGCTTACTATTTACTGGATTTATGTTGCAACTCAGGGGATTTTAGAAAGGAGTTCAAGTTCTATTTCACATTAGTCAGATGAGAATGATTCATTTAAATCTGCTTTTGATAGCCTCAACCAACTACTTGATATGTCTCAGATTTTTTTTCTAGTTCTTGTCATGACATCGCATTTTGTGCATTTTCTTTTCAGGCAGCTATGATGTTCAGCTCTGGAGTATTTTGGATGGGACTTCTGTGTATTCCTATGACAGCTTTACTTCTGGATATAGTATACAAAGTGTGAGTACGGAAATGCCAGGGTTTACAGGAGAAAGTACTGGCTTCAAAATGTGTGTTCTAATTCCTAATATAATTTTTTAAAAATTAAGATCAATTCTGGTGATTATATAAAGTTGTTTTTTACTGTCTTTTTTTTAAAACAACTTTATTACAAAAGTTTTTACTATTTTAAATGTTTCAATAATTGTAGTGTTTTATTAATAAATATTTTTTGTCTCTAATTTGCAAGAACAGATGATAAAATACATTCTTTAGATTTGTTTTTTGATATTTCTACTTGTAAAGCTTAGTTTTAAGTCTGGGGAAATGGATTTATAAATTGAATATTTATATAAGCATTAAAAATATTTCTACTTTCAGGAAGTGTAAATCTGGCAGTATTTTTTATGCACTTACAGAGTAAAGAGAGCTACTTACAAGACACTGGTTGATGAAGTTCAGGAGTTGGAAGCAAAGTCTGAGGATCCTGGGGCAGTTGTGCATGGCAAGAGGTATGGTAAAAATCTGTAGAACATTGTCTTTAAAAAAAAAAAAGCTAAATATTTTTAGCTTTATCCATGTATCAGAGACAAAAGGTTATTTTTCTAAAGCCATACAAATGAAAGGCATCTGTGAAGGACTTCAGTTCTACTGAGCCTATGTGTTTTTTCATGGGCTTACACAGAGGTTTTTACCAAAAGCTTTAACTGATGTGTTTCTTTGTAGCTGACTGGTTTCTGATTCTTATGCATAGAACAAGCTTGAGGTACAGTTTTAATTCTGTCACATTTTTCTGTGTTAACAATTAATTCACAAACAAAATAAGAAGAAAATAGGTTAGAATAAAATTAGTTTAAACCTGCATAATTTTCTAGTATAGCCGTAAACAGGGGCCTAAGCACAAAAAACAAAATTAAATTCTTTAAAAGCTGCTCAGTAGCTTTTTGGGAGGACAAACAAAAAATGTGTCTAGGATTTTCTGAAACTGAATATAACCAGCTGGCTTCATATTTAATTCCAGTTCAGAGCAAATTAATTTGATTAACCTATATGAGGTAAGTAAAATTTCTTACTTAAGATTGCACAAGAATTCCTTTGTTACGTCCTCCTTTATGGACTAGGCAGATAATTTGAAAAGGGAGAAGGTAAAACTGAACAATTAGACATTTTCTATATGTAAACTCAGCATAAAGATGTGCACTTAAGTAAAATATTTCAGACTTTTTAACCCCAAGCTGTACTTGTAGCAAGTACTCGCTGAGTGTATGAGATGACAAAATCCCCCTTCCCCCCGCTTCCAATTCATTAGAGCCATTTGGCTGAACTAGAGCTTTCTTTTCTTGTCTTCATTTTCATGAGTTTTGTGAAATCTAAAAAAAAGCCCAAACTGCTGATACTTGATTTTCCTGTTCTTTCTTTTCTTTGGACTGCTGTTTTTTTTAGTATCTTCATGGCAAAAAGCATAGTCAAGAAGGCTTTTTTCCTATCAAGCTATGCACAGAAAGAGACCAGAAAAAACACAGCCACTTCTTTTGCTACAGGTTCAGTTTTCAGCAAGTACCTTTCATTCATAAAGATACTTTAGCAATCTTATTGTATCCCTCCTCCAGTTCCAGTGGGAATCAGTTTACTAGGATTCACTAGGTTGAGATCAAATTACATCAGATACCAAGGTGATAACCACCATTTTTAATGGGGGAATATCCAGCTTGCGTGAGAACTTTCAAAAGAACGTTTTGCATCTAGTTGGGTTCCTCTTTCCTGGTAACAAGGAACAGAGGAGGTGCCAGGAGGCCTGGAAGCTTAGCCCACCACCCATGGAACACCTAGTCTAGTGTGGTGGGCTGCAGAAGCGGGCATACCTGTGTTCAGCCTCCTCTCAGGCTCTAGATGCTGGCTTTGTAGCAGCAGCTTCACGATGGGAGTAGTGCAGAGTCCCCTGGTTGGTGGCAATTCCTACTTTGAGCTTACTTTCCCTTCATCTCCTTCATTCCCTTCATCACTGCAAGACCTAACCAGTGCTTGCAAGAGTAAGTTCACTTGCTTTTAAAGGTGGTGTAAATTGATTGCTACAGATGCTTTTCTCCATTGGCACTGGTCATTCAAGCAGATTGAAGGCAATATTTTCCTCCAGATTACCCAACTCATCTATCAGTGTGTGCTGAGCTTTGAGGTAATGTATGCTCTGTGCGCTTTTGCAAAGAGCAAAAGCTGTAGAAGAAGGAGTTGCAGAAAAGAAAGCAGACATTAGTACAGGATGGTGCTAAAAGTGGACCATCTTGTGGGTATAGAAAAAAGTAAGGTAACCTACCTTTTTAGTATTTCATACTTGGATTCCCAAGACTTCTCTTGTATTCCCTATTCAGCTGCTTTAACTTCAGTTGTCTAGGCAGCATGCTTTTCCCTCATTGTATACACATCATGTATAGAATTCCAAATCCCTTATTGTATACACAAAATAAACTTGGTGTTTTCACCACAGGTTCTGTAATTATCTTTTTATCCCATAGTTGAATAGTTATGAGAGCTCCATGACAGCTGTTCAGTTACCTGCCAGAATATCTTCCTTAGATCTAATTCTTCTCTTCTCTTACTTTTAGACCAGTATTTCTGAAGGATACAAGCATCCGCCTAATATGCTAATCACTGGATGCTACAAAATATCGCTTAAGATTTTATTCCCTCCATTATTTTGTAATTAATTTAAATCCAGGTGATAGAGCCAAAACTGAGAAAGTGTTCATTGTTAAAGAAATGGTCTGATGAACTGACTTGCTTGCATCTACAAAAATTTGACTCAACTTTTGTAAACATTTTTGAGTCTCCTAAATTGCAGAAGCCTGGTTTAATTAGTTACCAGTATAGAGTAAGTAGATAAATAGGTGAGGAATGTCCTCTACATCTGTTTAAGATATGTACATGAGACTTTCTTATTCAAGAGTGTATACCTCTGGGAGTACCTTTTTCTGTTTGTAGCAGAAGAAGAGATTTGTTCTCATTAAATGCCAAAATAACCTAAGAATATATAAATTGCTGCATGAGTTAAAGGTAACTGGAAAATAGTGAAAAAGGTAACTCAGAAACTTTTCCACTGTATCCACTCTCATCTTAGAAATACTACAACACAAAATAGAAGTCCCAGCTTCTGCAGATAGCAGATCAGGATTCTCGTATTGGATAGTTGCTGTAATCAGTGTGTATCAGTGAATATTTACTGAGAAGGGGGCCTACAAGAAAGGCAGGAGAATTTGTAGAGGCATGTAGTGATAGGACTGGAAGAGGGTTGGTTTAGTTTAGATATTAGGATGAAATTCTTTACTGTGAGGGTTACAGGAATACATAAATTAGTAATTTTTTTTCTAGAACTGTGTTTAATTGCCTGTGAAGGTACATATTTCATGTTCTAAAATAGTTAATATTCTGTTTGTCCATATAGGTACACATAATGAGCACAAGCATTTAATTACTGTGATCTAACGTTGGTTAATTATGAAATCATGTTTCTTGGCTTCATGTGGAGATATTTAAATATGCTTTTGAATGGCAACAGGGTGATTTAGAGGCCACAGTATTTCAAGTATAGAAAATAATTTAGTACTTGATTAGCTGAAAGCACTTTTCTCAAATGTATTTCCTATGTATTTTGTATTTTCTTTACCAGCAATAAGATCTGTGCAGTGACAACTTCATTATACATAAACTAAGAGAGGTGCATACTTCGTGTTCTTGTAAAAGTTTAAGGTAGTATTTTCACTACTTAGAATTTAAGCAATGAAATGTGGTGAAATGAGGAGGAACATCAATAGGACTTCTATACTGGACTTCCATAGGGCAGACTTTGGCATATTTAGGAGATTTATTCAGAGAGTTCCTTGGGAAGCAGCCCTTAAAAACAAATGAGTCTGGGAAAGGTGGGTGTGCTTCAAAACAGAGATCTTGAGAGCACAGGAACAAACTGTCCCTGTGTGCCAGAAGATGGGTTGATGAGGAAAACGTCCAGCCTGGATGGGCAATGAGATTTCAAAGGAACTTAGGAATAAAAAGAGGATGTATCATCTTTGGAAGGAGGGTCTAGTGTCTCAGGAGGTATTTAAGGGGGTTGCTAGGGCATGTAGGAAAAAAAAATTAGTGAGGCCAAAGCTCAGCTTGAACTTAATTTGGCAACTTTTGCAAAGGATAATAAAAAATGCTTTTACAAATACATTAACAGCAAAAGGGAGGGTAAGACCAACCTCTGTTCTCTACTGGATACGGGAGGGAACTTAGGAAGTGCAGATGAGAAGGCAGAAGTGCTTAACTCCTTCTTTACCTCAGTCTTTAGTGGGAAGACAGCTTGTCCTCAGGACAACTGTCCTCCCGGACTGGTAGATGGTGTCAGGGAGCAGAATTGTCCCCCTGTTATCCAGGAGGAGGCACTCAGAGAACTGCTGAGCAGCTTAGATGTTCGTAAATCTATGGGACCAGATGGGATCCATCCCAGGCTGATGAGGGAGCTGCCAGATGAGCTTGCAAAGCCTCTCTCCATCATTTACCAGCAATCTTGGCTCACTGGAGGTTCCAGATGACTAGGAGCTGGCCAATGTAACACCCATTCATAAAAAGGGTGGGAAGGAGGATCCTGGTAATCACAGACCAGTTAGCCTGACCTTAGTACCAGGTAAGATTATGGAACAGTTTATAGTGAGTGCCATCACACAGCACTTTCAGGATGGCCAGGGTATCAAACCCAGCCAGCACGGGTTTAGTGGGGGTGGGTCATGTTTGACCAACCTGATCTCCTTTTATGACCAAGTGACCCGCCTGGTGGATGTGGGAAGGGCTGTGGGTATTGTCCATTTGGACTCCAGCAAGGCCTTTGACATTGTCTCCCACAGCATTCTCCTGGAGAAGCTGGCAGCCCGAGGCTTGGACAGGAGCGCTCTGTGCTGGGTTAAGAACTGGCCCAGAGAGTGATGGGGAATGGTGCTGCATTCAGCTGGGAATCTGTAACCAGTGGTGTCCCTCAGGGGTCTGTGCTGGGGCCTCTTCTGTTCAGTATTTTTGTTGACAACATGGATGAGGGTTTTGAGTCTTTCATTAGTAAATTTGCAGACAACACTAAGCTGGGAGCTGTGTCGATCTGTTGAAGGGAGGAGGGCTCTGCAGAGAGATCTGGAACATTTGGATGGATGGCAGAGTCCAATAGCATGATGTTTAATAAATCCAAGTGCCAAGTCCTGCATTTTGGCCACAGTAACCCCCTGCAGTGTTACAGGCTGGGGATGGTGTGGCTGGACAGTGCCCAGGCAGAAAGGGACCTGGGGTGCTGGTTGACAGCTGATGGGACATGAGCCAGCAGTGTGTCCTGGTGGCCAAGAAAGCCAATGGCCCCTGGCCTGTGTCAGGAATACTGTGGCCAGCAGGAGCAGGGAGGTCATTCTTCCCCTGTACTCAGCACTGGGGAGGCCACACCTCAAGTGCTGTGTCCAGTTCTGGCCCCTCAGTTCAGGAAGGACATTGAGACGCTTGAGCACATCCAGAGGAGGCAACGAGGCTGGGGAGGGGCTGGGAACACAAACCCTGTGAGGAACGGCTGAGGGAGCTGGGGTTGTTCAGCCTGGAGAAAAGGAGACTCAGGGGTGACATCACTCTCTACAACTCCCTGAAAGGTGGTTATAGTCAGGTGGGGGTTGGTCTCTTTTACGAGGCAGCACTGACAGAACAAGTTTTTTACAGAAAGTGATAAAGTACTGGAATGATCTGCCCGGGGAGGTGGTGGAGTCACCATCCCTGAATGTGTTTAGAAAAAGACTGGATGTGGCACTCAGTGCCCGGTTTGGTGCATGGTTTCAGTTGAGGGCTTAGGGTATGGGGTAGACTCGATGATCTTGAAGGTCTCTTCCAGCCTAGTGATTCTGTGATTCAATCTGAGTATTTCATTTGGGAGCACAAGCAAGGAATGATGGTACCAAGAATGCAATAATATGCATGCTAATGTTTTAAATAAAATATTTTTATTAGAAAATAGCACCTGTCAGAAATTTCATATTAATTTGCTGATTTCAATTCACATTAATAAGGATTTCACAGATGCATTGCAAAGGAGATACATAAGTGTACTTATGGTCTTCCACCTCCTTGGCCTCCAGTTTTACATTAACATACTGATTTATTTATTCATTCTTTCTATTCTTACAGTTTAGATTGCAATCCCTAATTTTTTATTAATGTTGTTGCTTAAACAGTTTATAGCTCTGAATTAAAACAGAAGGCTTCTACACAGTGTAGAGGAGCAAGCAGGATGAAAAAAAAAAATCCCCAGTTAGTTAGCTTAGGAAAGCACTGAAAGTAAGATCTGTCTCAGTACTTCAGCCTTTCCATTCTTGATTCAGCCAGCAGATGCTAACTACCTTCCTGGAATTGGTACCTAATTTTTCCTTGCAAGAAAGTCTCATTCCATCTTCATTTAAAATGTGGCCACAGAAGCAGTTTTCTCTCCCTATCACCTTACCCTGTAGATTTTCCAGTTAGCATTTCTTTATGGAAGTAGTAGGTTTATTTTCCTTTTCCAACTTAGAAAAGCCAAGCTTTCACCATATGCTTTAACCACCAGACTAGAGGAGAACAGAAAGATGAAATAAACCATTAGTCTGTCCAGCTTAAACAGTGGTTCAGCTTCATATATAAGTATATAGTCACTTAAGAAAGAATGAACATTTCTAATTTATTGGCTCGAGTGAAAATCTAGTAAGGAAAGCAGCCTAGTTCCCTTCCTTGCACCACTTAGTCTGGTTGATAGCCTGGGAAGGTAAGGCTGTTGAGCTAATTGACAATAATATTAAAAAGTAATTTGAGTAATCAAAACTTGGTAACATAAGGTGTGTGAAATCTGTTTTTCTTACTACATCATTTCACAAGAGACAACTTTGCTAATCTAGCAAAACTTTAGCAATAACAAATCACTATGTACTCAGATTGAACATAAGATACATCTCTTTTTTAATTGAACTAATTTTTAGATGTTTACATTGAGAGAGGGCTGCATTTTTCAGCATTTGAAATGTTTAACTGATAGATTGGTATTTCTTGAAACACAGGCTGTAATTCACAGTGAATATCAAATCAAGAGGATACTGAAGAATTTGGGTGTGGGTTTTTTTAATATAGTCCCTTGCACATATTTAACATGTTACTAAAATTGTCAGATTTTGCAGTTTTTTTGAGCTGTGTCTCATCTACCTGGTATTTATTTAGTAATGTGTGTTCCTATTAGAGAGAAATTTAGTGTAAGAAAGAAAGGAAACCAAATGCCCTTGCTACTCCTTTCACTACAGTTTGCAGCATTTGGCTGATGCTTGAGTCTCAATTTTAAAAATGTCTAATGCTCCTGTGTACCACTTGGGGCTGAAATGGGGAGTGTACTGAGTCACACTAAAGCACAATAAGCATACAACACAACAAATTCAGTAGTCCTGGGAAGGAAGATGGGCTGAAGTGGCCAACCTTAGCAGCAATAGTAGCTGTTATTGGGGTATGATCTCCAGAAAATCACCTTCTAGAGTTTCCTGGGGAATGCTCCTTTCTAGAACACATTTTATGGAAATAATGTTTCTGTACAAATAGCTGATGACCATGAATGTGGCTTTCCCTCCACTCATTTCCCATCCCTTTGGGATACTGTTTCAATAGAGGCTGGGAACACTTCCTGTGTAAGATAAAAAAAGACTTCTTCAGCTTGGCACTATTCAAGCTGTGCTGCATAAAGAAAGACAGTGCCTTCACCTTTACATTGTATTTTTCTAAAGGAGTCACACTCAAAGGTTCACATTTGTATGTGTTGTTAGCACACAGCAGTGTTTCAAACTGATATTTTGCCTGTACTGTGACAAGCAAGATAATTACACGGGGTCAGAATTTAATAATCTGTCCTCACACAAGCTTTTAATCATCATCTTAATAATTCATCAGGCACCATTTAAAAAGAAAAGGGAGGGTGGACACTTCTCATTTAAATTAGTAAGTAAATATTTTTCACGTGTCTACTTTCTTTCTAGCTTAACTGAAAGAGCCCAACTTCTGAAGAATGTTTTTAAGAAGAACCACGTGAACTTGTATCGCTCTGACTCTTTGCAACAAAACTTGCTTCGTAAGTGTTTGCTGACAAAAATTAATATCCATTAATAACACAGCAGTAAAATTCTGCCTTTCACTGCATATATTTATAGTAAAGTGCAGTATCCTAAACTCATTAGACTCTGTTCTTTGCCTGTGGTTAAGTTGCCCTTCATAGCTAAGATACTGCGCAGAGTTCTTTCTACTATTTTATAACTGCAAAATTCTGTAAGAAATGGCACAGGATTTTACTAACTGTTGAAAAGAGGTTTATTCCTCTCTATTCACCTTTGTTAAGTTGCTTTTATTAAAGCTTTAAAAGAGTAAAACCAATTAAAACTTCATTTGTTTCTCTTTTGCTTTATATCTGCAGATGGCTACGCCTTCTCTCAAGATGAAAATGGAATTGTTTCCCAATCTGAAGTAATAAGAGCTTATGATACCACAAAGCAAAGGCCTGAGGAATGGTGAAGGAACACAGCTGGAGATTTAGGCCTTAGTTGTTACTTTTGTGAGACAGGCTACTGGATCTTTGGCTGTGGGCTGTGAGCTGTGACCATGGTCCAGTTATCAGACATTGAAAGATCTGTGATGGTCTTGTTCCATAAAGTTTGGATTTGTGTATTCAGTAGACATAAGCACTGTGCAACTATACTGTAACACACCATCTCTAAATTTTTAACAAGTATTTGCTTAGCCTTTGTAAACAGATTGGGATTTACCTTGTATCTTGCCAGCTTGCTTATTTTACAATGAAATTGAATCAATACTGGTCATATACTAGAAGGGCAGTGGTCAGATTGCTAAACATACTTTACATTGACAGATCAACCAGCATCTGTGAAGGTTTTTAAGTGTTAATATATTTAAATGCAGTTGACAACAAGCCTTTGATTTCAACAAGTGCTGAAAAAAGCCCAGTATCTTAATGGTGTTAATTCACCTTCTTTAAGAAAGATTTTGAGTCAAGATGCTCATAGATGTTTGTGTCAAACTAACCTAAAAATATTTGCCAAAGAAATTCCATAAATGTTTTCTGTTAGAAACAATTTGAAAGGAAACTATCTCTGGTCCTGATCTCAGAACTGCATGCTTGCGTCTCCACACAGGAGAAAGTACAGTGAGTCTAATTTTGAGTGGCCTTTTTGGCATTTGCTTTCAAAACTGCAAGTCTTTGCACCTTTGGCCTTATACAAGCTTTCCCCTTATTTTCATTTAGTATTGCATATGTTGAATATGGCTGCCAACTTGTATAATGGAGTAAAAATTATTCAATTTTTAAGAATTTCTCTGCCTTACTTCCCTTTAGCAAACTTAATTATTTTTGTGATGCTTAGTTGTATCTGCTTATATTGTAGGTTCAAAAGAAAGTTTGTTTAAACTTATTTTTTAAAATTAATCAAATTTTCAACATTTTTATACTAAGATTATTTGAAATGCATACACTGAAATACAGAGCAAAGCATGCCCTTCGCTAGTCTGTGGTATGTACTGGTTTATTTGCACTAAAGTCACTTCCTATAAAGGTGTGAAATACATTGCAGCAGTCTCTTTACAACTTATTGGTCATGCAGAATACTTACATACTCTCACCTTTACTCAAAATGGAGAGGAAGTGACTGCATAAAAAGATAGATACCTGGTATGAGTGGGAAAAAAAGAGGGAAATATTAAATGAGAACATTGTGATACATTCTTGAAGTAGTTACACTTGGTATTTCTCAACTTACCATCCAACAGCCATCAGGTTTCAAACTAAGAAAAGCTACTTGAACTTTAAAATTCAGTTAATTCTTGCAACTCTTTAGTCCATGTTTAATTCTGGGTTTAAAAGCCACCATAATTACATTAAAAATACAATTTTCTATAGTAGCAGTTGGCTTTATTGTTAAGTAAATTTTTAATGCATTACATAGGAATGATCTCTTTTTTTCTTTCAATGGAGATCAACCAGATGGAAAAGCAGAACAACTATATCCCCAGTGATCTGTAAATTAAGTATTTCCTCTTTTCTCTCCAAATCCTAACAAGTCATCCAGTCCCATCTTTTCTCTGCCCTCCTTCATATGCCATATACTTACTAAAGATGACTTTACCTCCTTGTCTTTCATCCAGCTAAATGCTTAACATGTAGTTAATCTCACTATCCAAGTTTCTTATTCTCCGTTCTAAGAGAAGCTTAAAAATACACAGAGAAAGCCCAACAAAAGGCACCATGTGAAAGTACACATTTAGGAAGGTGTATCAGTGGGAAGGCAGTCTGCATTTCATATGCATGTTACTCAGTGTCTTCCTCTCACTTGCCCAGAGTGATCTTTAAATAGAAGGCACAAGGACAAAGGGAACGTATCCCACTAGAAACAGTACTGCCAGTCAGTCATGCAGACAAGAACTGCCTTCAGAAAAGCCATTGCAGGCATAGATAAATAGATGCATCAATATGGGAGGGCCAAATCACTTGACCTAAGGCAAGAAAAAATTTGAGGGCGTGCCCCTTCCCTAAAATGGGGATCCCTATTTTCTGTCATCCAAGGGACAATGACCAGCTTCAAAACATTTCTGAAATTAGCCATGATACTGTTGCTCATTTATAATCTTTCAGTGTGCTTAACTCATATAAAATTAATCTGTACATGCTCTCTTCATGGGCAGTTTTTTTTTCTCTTCTAATTGGTTGAATTGCTAATTATGCAGATGCGGATTAGAACACATTGTGAAATATATACAGTGAGATATTTACATGATCTCTTATTCTTTCTATTAAATAAAATTCTGTCTTACCATTGTAATACAGTTTGAAGAAAACACACAGTAGGTCCCGAATTAACTATGTTAAAAAAGAAGAAAGTGACTGAAACAGCTCTATAAGATCCTAAATTCAGACTAATTTAAAGGTTTGTAAGATAATCTTATCACAGCATTTCATGCTTACATCCTTTCAGAATTTGAAGTAGTATTTCCCAAAGTGCATTTTTTACTACTTTTGATGAATTTTTCTCCCATCTCCATACTTTTTCTGATAATTAGTGGTTGAAAGATACCACTTCTTAAAAATAGCAAAAAAGACAAATGCGGCAAAAATTGTGGGGTTTGATTGCTCATACAATTCCATTTTAAAATACAAGATTATCTTAGCTATGTGTGCCCATTTTAAATCAGGCCAAGTATAAAATATGCACTTTATTTTCATGTTAAGTACACAGTAACATAATCTGTTTCCATCCTGTTAGTCATATCTTTGTTAAAATAAGGGGATTCTACTGATGTTTGTTTAAAGGAAAAAAAAAAACAGTTGAGGCAGAAATGCTCAAAACAATGCCTCTGTTCTCACTGTTAGAAAATTCAAAAGTGTATTAAATAGAGAGTTCACATGGATTTTTCCATCTGTTTAATGTGCACTGCAAGTTATTATTAAAAATTTCCATCTAAAAGATGAATCTGTGCCACTAAAAATCGGGTATCTTATATAAATACTTTTGCTTAATTATTTTTAAATATATACATACATATATATATATATAAATTATTCAGAAGAGTAACTGGAAACAAATTTTAACAAACCTATTGACAATTTGTATCTGGAATTTTTTCTTGCCATTTCCTAATTTTACACATATTTTTGCAAAGCAGTTTCAACAGATTTATACTTAGTCATCATTCTATTTGTATAAAATTATAAATAAAATATTTTGAAACACTAAGAGATAGCTGAAGATTCCTATATGTCCACATGCATCCATAAAATTCACCTTGTTACAGAGATGAACTTTAAGTGTCTTAAGATGTATATCATGGCATTTGAACCCATCTTGAATGATAAGTAATTTGGAATATGTGTTAAATTTAAAGACAAAAGTCTTTTCCCTTTTTTTCTTGTGTATTGTGTAAAAGCAGTTGTAGTTCTGATGAATTTATCATTCTGTCTGCATGAGGCACTATTTCTAAGTGTTCTGAGGCGATGCATGGTGGTTGTTGATCCCTGTTTTTTACTGCCTTCGTTAAAAGTCTGCTCATAATATATTGAGAAGCTAGTGCTGTGTAAGCAAATGAGTTTGTCAGTTCAGCTTCCTTGGTACTGGATGTTTTCACTGGTTACAAAACTCAACAAATGAGTTTCTCCTTCCCCCTCTGTGCCCTCATTCACCCAGTTTCCTTGCTGTTAACCAACAGATCTTTATTAAACAAAGGAATATTTTAGCATTCCAAACCTGGTTCCTGCTTATGCAAACCACTGCTCATATGGGGTTCAACTGGACTGCTTTTGAGTATGAGGAGTACTCATCAGAGCAATGATGTGCAAAGTTGGGTGCTTTTTTTTAGGGTGAATAAAATAAAAGCATTTCCATGTAGAGTGTGATTTGTAATTGCAAAGCTGTGACCAGAACAAGTTTTATTTAAAGTCATATTTTATGGTCTTTCTTTAATGTAGCATAGAAGCCATAAATGCATTAATATTGTTTTTCTACTTCAACAGAATTTTTCATTACAATTTTCAGTGTTTGATATGTATGAACCGCTGCAGAAAGCGGTCAAACAGCAAACAGCAAAATTTGCATTCAAGATAAGGTGAGGTTTTTACAGCTCCACTAAGCCATTACTGCTGAAACTGTTGTGGAAATATGAAGCTGCATGAATGAAGATTTTTTGACTCAGTGTTTATGGTAGTTTCTCAGGTTTAGTTTTAACTGGATGTTAAATGCACTGTGTTTTTTAAATAGTTCTTTTAGTAACATATTCAGTTCTATGCAGTGTTAAATGTCTTTTGGCATTTGGTGAATGTGCATGTTTTGAACTGCAAATTTTAAATGTTTTGTCTTTAAATTGTTAAAAAATGAATAAACTTTGCCATTAAATTAAGAAGTTTTGTTGACTTGACTGGTTGGAAATGCTTGGGCTTACTTTCCCAGGAAAACATACCTCATCACTCTTTATGAGTTTTGATTCTTCAAAATGAGATATAGTAGAAATAGTATTTCACAAATATAGAGTTCTTATGTAACCTGAAAAAGTATAAAATTTGTTTAAGGTTTCTTGGGTTTTTGTTTTTTTGAACAGCTATTTTGAAATGTCTTTTTCAGTTCTCATGTGAAATCTAGAAAAGTTAACCAAACAAACAAAAAAACAAACAAAAAAAAACCAAGGAGCACAGGAGTCTGCAATTTAGAGACTTCTGTCCATGCCCTAACATACTTTGGTGGTGATACCCTATTTTGAAAGAGAAATATGCAGTACAAGAATGATAAGAGTAAGAATAAGGAAATGTGGCCATGCTTTTCAGACAATAGTGGTAAATACTGTATCCTTTGGCTTTGGTAATAGCTGGAATTTCTTTCCTCTAACAGAGCCTGCCTCTGAAAAAAAATCAATGTATATCCAAACCATAATTGAGTTTTGGTAGTAGATGGGTGACTGATTTCTATATATACACTAGACAATTAATTTATTTTGTATTCTGTCAAGCAGGTTTGATAATACATGCATTTTAGATGGTGCTAGTTTCACAAAATCCAGTCTGTAGTAGCAGAGCTGGTTTAAGGATATTCCACCTCATAATATTTTACCACCTCTATTATACTAGCAGTCATGAAGCCTCTGAAATTATTCAGTTTATAATCCAGTTTATAATGATCCAGGCTCTCTTGTCAAATCCTTTCCATTCTTTCTTACAGCAAACATTATTTTTAAGCTAAAATCACTTCACTAACCTGATTTACAGTACGGCCCCCTGGATTTGCACAAGTCATGGATTGAAAGAATAAAAAGAACAGAAAGACATTTCCTTGTCTGCCTTTACTAATGAAAACAGGACAGCATGGAATTATAACCTCAGTGTAACTGTGAGTCAAAAACTGTATGTGATATTGTGGAGCAGTGGCTCCCTCAAAAGCAGACGCGTTGTTCAGAGTTCAAGTCCAGACAGCACATTGCAGTAGGCAGCAAAACAGGACTGAAAAACAACTTCATCTCCTCAATGTTCCTTAATGTCCTTATGTCAAGCTGCAACTGAGCAGTAATGACAAAATACTTTTTAAATTGACACTTTTTTTTATTCCAGTAGGATTAGTATTAGAAATAATCCATGAGTTTACATAGCCACAAACTGTACTGCTTACCTAGTTTCAAACAGAATCCTTCAGACATTCTTGCAAGTACTTGTAATGTTTTTCTGAGCCCTGGAAAGTCTTGATGCATTTTAGAGATACACACTTCAGAATCCCAAATTGTGGAAACACGCAACAAATGGCATGCTGCTATTGCTCATTATCCACAGAAGGCTTGGGTTTCATCTAACTCATTACCAGTTAATGGCAATCAAAGTATTTGTTGCACCATGTGTGAATGACAGTAATGAATTTAAGGAGTGTGAATATTCTTTCCTTTTGATTTTAGATTGGTGTAGTGCTAGTAAAAGGAGTATGAACTGAGTTCAGAATTCCAAAAGAAATAGTTAAATCTACTTTGTTAACATGGCAGTGAAGCAAGTACTGCCTGTAAATGTTACTTCTGATAGCAAGCAATTGCTTCATGCATACATCCAGCCCTTCAAACCGTTTCATTAGTCATTAAAGTGCTATCACAATTCATTTCTGTTCTGTCTGCAAGTTTTAGGAAAATTTCTTGTTCCTATAAATCATAGGAGTATCTAGTGCCAAAAGGCTCTTTCCATTAGGAAGAAAATTCAGCATTCTCTCCTGCACACCAAATCCATCTGGGTCGGAAACTACTGGCACAGGCAAAAGCGTTTCTATCCATGGGTTGTACTCTGGTCACCTCCTTTCCCTTCAGCTATATAGGTCACTGCTACTGTAACTACATGAACAAACATTTATTTATTTATTTATTTATTTATTTATTTATTTATTTATTTATTTATTTATTTATTCGTTTAGTTAGTTAGTTAGTTAGTTTGTAGTTTCTTCTTTGCAGGTGGTGCACAATCACCACCTCAACTGTATTTACAGTAGCCCAGTACAGCTATTTGAACTACACCTGATCTTTCCCACCCTAAGAACCACATCTGCAGGATTTGTTGCAGTCTGGCTACTGACCTGCGAAGTTCTTAGCAGGCTATAAACTTACAGATCTATGAAAGTCTGATTCAATGAAATTATTCCTGTGTGTCAAGTTCACCTGTTCTATCAGGACAAACACATTAAGCAGCATCAGGGGAAGAAAGGAGGTGGCTCAGAGGGGTCTTCCCTGCTAGGCTGAGTTTCTTGCTGCATGGCAAACTTCACAGCTCTCCTTAGGCTGAATAATCATTAAAATCTAAGGGTGTGTGCAAGTCGCAAAAATCTGTCTCTATGTTAAAACACTAATAACTGCAGAGCGCTGTGAGACTATCAAGTGAAGCAGCCTGGCCTGTACAGCACCAAATGGTAATGGGCAATGACTCTGCCAAACTCATCACTTTGCTGTGTACTGTGTACTTTGTACTTTGCTGTGTCTTTGAGGAAGACCCTGAATTTTGGCCACTCTGCACCTGTGTCAGTGGCTCTGATGACTAATCATGCTTTAAAGGTACATCAATTGCCCCTTAGTTAAAACTGATCAAGTTTCTGCTTCCAGAATGGGTCTGTGTTGCCTTGGTTTACTAGATAAAGATTTCTTCTAATTGGAGACTTACTATAATTTGTAAAAAAATTAAGTTGGTTTGCTGTTTCTGCTGTATACAGGAGTGATCAGCACATCTCACAGTATGCTTCTGAATAGGACAGCTGAAATATTCATGTATCTTGAAATATTCAATGATTTTTCAAAAGTTACTTGACAAACAGTCCCATTCATAACCATTCAAAATACACAGTGAAGAGTCCTATGAAACCTCATCAAAGGCAAGCAAAAATTTTCGTACCCCCTTCCCTGAAGATTGTTTCTACAATAAAATGCCAGGCCAGAACACTTAGTTTTCAATTAATTTTCCGAATACTCAAAATCTGATTTTTAGTATCTTGCAAAACATATACACAGCTGTGTATCATGATTTGGGATGTAATTAATGATGACAGCATTCAAGCTAGGGCCTATTACTTACATCATATAGAACTTGTCTTTCCGCTTAGAAACTGCATTTCCAGCAGTAATGTCAGATGGATTATAATGCTAATTGTGTGGTAAAAAAAAACTTATTTAAAGGGTTATTTTGAAATAGTTTTTATCATAACTACTGATTGCTAGATATTTGCTATGAAAAAAAAAAAAATATTCAACTCTTGAGAAAGAACCAGTGAAGCTTTTCTAAACTACTTGTTAAATAGGTCAGCTATAATGAACTTCAACAGATCGTACACACACGGAGTTTGTGGCTGATAAAATAGGAAAGCTCAGCCTCTGATATTGTAGATTCTGACCCACAGAATGACTTCGTTTTTTCACAAAAATAAGTGTACAGAGAAGCCCTTTAATGACTGCAATTTTTTTTCTTGTGTATTTTCCATTTGCTTACTGCATGTATTTGGTTTAGATGCTTTTTTTTTCTTCTTCCATTTGGTTTGTTGGTTTACTTAGGTGAAGGAATGTAGAAGGGCAAACAGAATTTATTCCTAGTGCAGGATGTTTAATCTAAAATACCCAACTAATCAGTGTAGTTTTCACCACTTTTTCACCACAGCTGCATGTAAAAGACATAAGTGAATCTGTGATTTTGCTATATAGCCAGAATTTTGTATTATATTAAATCTGCACAACAGGTGCAGTTAAAGTTGTAAATAATTTTTTAAAAAGCAGAATAAACAATTTTAACAGGAAAAATTACAAAAGAGTTACACCAACTAAATTCAACAAACACTACCTGTACAGAGTCATACTGATGACACAATATTTCAACCACACAGTTTATTGGTAATTTTTTTGCATGTTACTACTAAATAATTAGTGATGTCAATGGTGTAAATACATTTTAAATTACAAACTTGTCTTTACATTTTATACATGGCTAATTTTACAAACAAAACTTCATGATCAGTTTGTCCAACTTACACTTACTGAGCAAAAAGCTGACAATAAATACTTCCTTCTGAAGAATGCTTTAGTAGAACACTATTTTTCAATTTTATATGGAGAAGTTATTGGTGATACTGCTGAATACATTCTGCTTTCCTCATAGATAATTTGGCTATGTGGGACTGTCTGATCTCTAATTAGTACTAGTTTCATCTACCATCGTTAAAGTTTACTAATACAAATATGCAGTTTAAGTTCAGGTAGATTATGTGTACTTTTAAAAAACCTCTGTATTATGATATCTAATAAAATTCTTCCTCTTAGTTTCTTTGCTCGTGGAAGTGGTAAGCAGTCATGTTTTCAAGGATCCTCTTTAGTGTTACTCCTCTCTTACTTCTCAGGCTTATTGCTGCTTTAGAGAACTAGTCTGATTATTATCAGTGGAATGCAGCCACTGTTTGTTAACTAAGTTAACTGCATTTAGGGTAAAATGTCATTTGTAACACTGAGTACCTTTGTCCCAACACGGTTCTTTTACTTGTCTCTGAACACATTCTGCACAAATTAGGCGGAACAGTCCAGTTTTAGAACAACTGTTTGGAGTGTATTACAATCCCATTGTAAGTGTGATCCAGGTTTGGGAAATGCAATCTCAAGTGAGACCCCTCACTTTTTCAGGGCAACTCACCCACAGGAACAGTTCTGAATTCTGCAGCCACAGAGCACATCAGTGTGACACCCAACAGCAGCAGTCCCTGTGATTGCAAAGGCTGCATTGCTTCTCCACAGCTTCTTTCAGCTCTGAGTAAAATCAGAGCAGCTCTTCCCAGCCAGGGCAGGCTCTGGCTGGAGAGGATACCCAAAGTACGGCGGAGACACCAGAAATCCTGATGGCTGGGTCAGGTGGACTGTATGGGCTGTCTGGAAGCAGCCAGATGTGTATGGTGGAGGTGAGGATGCCACCAGGCACCCTGGCTCTGCGCGGGGGAAGGAGAACCTGCGAACCGAGCTGCCGGTCGAGCTGGAACTTGTGGCAGTACTGGACTGCCTGGATGGCGTCCTGAAGCTTGTGGAGGCCAAGATCATGGGAAGAGTCTCAGTCTGATAGCTCCGCAGAGAAAATCGTATTGGCTGTGATGGTTGTTTAGGTCTTAAACATGTGCAACAATAAACTGCCACCAGCGAGCCCACGATAATGAAGGCAATAAATATTGATCCAACAATGAGGAATGGAACGTAGATTGGTTCTGGGAAAAGAAAGAAGAAAATTCGTGCAAATTAGCCCACTTGAGCAACAGGTGTTCTGTGTAGAAATAAAACTCCACAGTGTTTATGAAGCCCTACATCATTTCAGCCCCAATAACATACCAATTGGCTCAGAAGAGAGAACACCATTATCATTGAAACAAAATCAGAGCTTAAACCCTGTAGGTTCCAGTTAAAGTTTCTTTCTGACAGTTTTAATAGTTACCAAAGGTCCCATTCACTGGTTCTTGTTAGGTATAGCTCAAGAATCTCACTCCTCTCCCTCCCTCATCTCCCAAATCGCCGGGACTGTCCCGTGTAACAGCTTGAGTCTGCAGGCGAAGCTCAAATGCCGCAGATGCTGTTAAATCGCTTCCTTTCCTAAGGTGGAAGACAAGCAAAGAACGTGTAACTTGGGAAACCAGACTCCGTATGCGCTGCCGGATTTCTTCTGTTTGGCAAACTGACGGCCACTCACACGGTGGGGCTGTGCGAGCAGAGCACCGGGGCCCGCTCGCACCTCCAGGAGCAGTAAAGTTAGACAGACGCAGCAGAATTTGCCGATGCGAACTTAAAATACAAGTACGCCTCCCAGTCATGAGGGATGCTGCTGCCGGTGCTCTCGGGAGCGCGGAGCTGGGCCCCCGGCACCCCGGGCTCCCGCTCTGTCCCGGCGCGGGACCGCGGCGCGCACCTGGAGCCGCGCCCGCCTCCAGCCCACCCGCGGGACGGGACAGGACCCCGCAGCCGCCGCGGCACCGGGGGGCACCGGGCTGGGCCCGGGGGTGCTCCGCGGGGGCCGTCTCCCCCCGCCTCGGGACCCGCGGCCGGGCACTCACGGGCGGTGACTCCCGGCTCCGAGGGTTCCCGGTCGTTGGTGCAGCCGCCCTGCTCCAGGCGAGCCTCGGCGGCGGCGCAGCAGTAGCGCAGAGCGCAGGAGCCGCAGCAGATGGTGGCGGCCGCCGTGTCGAAGCCCTCGGGGCACTGGAAGCCCTCGTGGTAGCCCCCCTGCCCGTCCACCCAGCCGTGGCAGTACTCGCCGCCGCCGGGCTGGCCCCCGCCGCCGCCGCCCAGCAGCCCCAGCAGGAGGCAGCGCAGCAGCAGCCGCGGCAGCGCCCGCCGCCGCCCCGCCATCTCCCCGCCACCGCCGCCCGCCCGCCCGCCCCGACGGGGCGCGCAGGGGGCGGCCCCGGGTGCGGTGCGGGGCCTCCTGCGCCGCGTGCGGAGGCTGGGGGGCAGCTCCCACAGCACACACACCTCAGACACCCTCACACTCACTCACTCACACTCACACACACACCCCCTCAGACACCCTCACACTCACACTCACACACACACCCCCTCAGACACCCTCACACTCACTCACATACACACACCCTCAGACATCCACACACTCACTCACACACACACCCCCTCAGACACCCTCACACTCACTCACACACACACACCCTCAGACACCCTCACACTCACACACACCCTCAGACATCCACATACGCACGCACACACACACCCCCCCTCACACACCCTCACATACCCACACACACACCCTCAGACACCCTCACATACCCACACACACACACACCCTCACATCCCTTCACACTCACTGACACTCTCGCACACACACACACACCCTCAGACACACTCACACACACACACACACACACACACACACACCCTCAGGGCCCCCAGCCGCTCCCCTGCCGGCCCCGGCCGCCGCCGCCTCCCGCTCCCCCGAGCCTCGCTCCGCACCTCGCTGGCCCCGGCCCCTGCGGCCCGGCCGGTCCCGCTCTGGACCCGTCGGTCGGACGAGGCCGGACCAGCCTCTGCTTTCCGAGGGCTTCTTCCTCTCGGCGGGCTGTGCCCGGCCTCTGCGAGAAACGGGCTGAGCGGGCATCTCCCGTCCCAGGCACCCGATCGTGCCTCTGCCTCCCGGATCTCTGCACTGGTAATTTATTAAAGCGGCCCTGCGCTTCTAAGGGTTAAAAATCCAAGTACAGCATATGATTTATTACAAGGACTTTTTGCTTTTTAACCTGTTTCACTTCCTCAATACTTTTTATGTGCAAAGATATAACAGCATATCCCCAGAAGATTTATAGCCTCTTTTAGTCAAACACCAGGCCCGTCACCTCTATTTTCCAAAGGGAGAGAATGAGTGTGGGGCTAGGGAGGAGGAACACATCTGTTCATATAAGAATCCAATCCTTTTCCTGCTGGAAGAATAATAGCAAGTCACCAAGCAAAAACCACAAAAGGAACTGCTTATTCATTTATTCTTGAGGAAAAAAACATTTTAAATGAACTGAGCAGATTTAGACTTCTGGTTCAAGCAAAGAAACATTTCTTTAAATGATGTCTCCCCTGTGTGCTATCTAAGAGGCACTCTTGCTCGAATGGTGAAAGTGCTTATGAAACTTCTATTAAAGCTATGCTGGACGAAAGAATGCATTTTTCCTGCATCTGAAACTTCCTGACATCATTTACCGCTGGGGTATGAATATGTATATCAGAGTCTGACCACTTGTCCAACATTTTGAATGCCCGTGTCACTAATTTCCAAAGTTGGCAAGTTTAGTCAAACAAAAGGAACAAAGTGTGCTGTGTACCAGCAATAAAACTGTGCACTCAGAACCATCTATCAAGACATTAGACTTCTGGCCAGCTCCTAAATACAGTCCACAAGCACTATATTTGTGGGGTTTTTTCTTTTAACTAATCTATTCTATTTTTTTTCCCTCTGACCCTTTTTTCCTGTTTTGGTTTCTGTATGTATAACCAGTACCACCAAATCGGAAAAACAAATTAAAAAATTTTATAAATGAAAAATATTTTTCATGGCTATTTAACAGATATGGCTATAGAAATAACAAAACAGGATATAAAAGAACAATAAATAAATTTTGAAAGTGAAAATGTGATATTCTGTCCTTCTTTGCATTTTCATTTTGAAACGATGATGTGAGTTAAACTTTTACCAGCTGTCCTGACTACAAGTTTGTAGTTTTTATAAGCCAATGTTAATACAGTTTTGCATTTACTTCACTGTGGTTTTAAAGCAAACATAACCTTCATGGAATGTTTTAAAATGTATGACTTTTAAAGGTCTAATCCAACTTCCAGGAAGGTCAGAAGGAATCTCTGTGTTGACCAGGATGAGGCTTGCAGCAGGAATTCAGTAAGGTCTTCATGGTGCATTTAGCTGTCTCAGGTGCACAGGAAAGAGAGACAACAGAGCTATCCTCTCAGGTTTGCAAGAAAGCTCCATTTGAGTCAATGAGTAAACATCTCACAGCTCAGTTGATTTTGTTAATTAATTCATCATCTTCCCCCAAAAAAAGAAAAGAGTGATCTGAAAAAGTTTTCTGAGATATTGAGGTATTTCAGATCCTAAGATACCGTAGGAACTGCAGTGACAGAGCTCTGGGTGGAGCCGCTGAGAAGGCTCCCAGCTCACAGACATTAGGAAGGCTTTGACTGGGGTTTACTTGTCCTTGTTGGTTCCATCTCTAGTGCTTGGATTGTTAATAAAAATGTCCATCTTTGTCTTCTTTTATGCAGAGGCTATTCTCTGCTATCCTCTGGTGATGGCAGCTGTACAGGTTCTCCTGCAAATGGGCACAATTAACCTTCTCTTTATTTGAATCCCAAATTTCTCCATCCTGCAGGAAAATTCTTATAAGAGTTTCTTGAGTATGGATTTTCAAGTGTGTGTGGTTGGTTTACTTTTTGTGTGGCTAAATGGCATTTCAATCACACAAGTGGATTTATGTCCCTTGTGCCAAATAAGTCAGGGGCAGATTTCAGACTGTTCCTGCAAACACTGCCAACCTGGAAAGCTTTGAAGATACATGGGTTTTCCTATAAACTGCTGAGGTTCTAAATTATTTCTTTGGTCTTTTTCCTTTCTCTAAAATATTGACAGAGCTTGTAGAATGTGATGTGACTGTAGTGAATGTGAGCTGGATTTTTCTGACCTAGACAGAAAAAACCTTTGTTCTGCTCCCTTTTCTGTGAAGGTACAGTTTGACAGATTCATTTTGCAGATTCATTTGCATTGATTTTTGCCATTTGCTTTAAATTAAATCCACAAATAATTAAGAATATGGGAAAAACCTATCATGTAAACTGTTGCTTGGCATCCTACATCTGTAGTTTGAGGACATTGGATGGCTCAAAGTAGCTTGCTTTTAGACTGTGTTTTTTTGGGTGATGTTCCTGCAAACTACCAGTGTTGACTTCACTTATTATTTATTCCCAGCCAAAACCCTCCAGCCTCCAGGTGATGTGTCATAAACTTAATTACATCGCATTAATTTTCAATGAGAAACATTGTTTTAAAAAACTCATATAGTTCTGATTGTTGTTGTTTATAAAACTCAGTATTAAAATTAATGAAGACAAGATCAGTCATATAATAGGGAGAGAAGATACTTAATTGTATTTTAAGGTGTTATTATTCACCAGGCTTTTTTTACTGTCTCCACAGCAAAGCTACAGGCAGAACACATTATAACACTCCTCATCTGCTTCTGTGCAAGATCAAACAATTTTTCTTAAATGACTTCTGAAATCATTGGCTGCCTGCACACAGTAATTACCTCACTACTGCCAAACAGATCAACTGCAAAAACAGATATTAAAATCTTCTTAAACATGCTCATATTTCCTAATAACAATTTTGCTACATACCATTTTCTGGATTTGGCCTTTTTTTCTTGGTCTTTCTTTTCCCCCTTGATTTCACTATTACACTTTTAGCATTCTTTTGGACTTTAAAGCAAGCCAGTGACCCATGAAGCTCTATCAAGAGAGTAAATCCTGATATAATTTCAGGCAGGCACTACCAATGTAAGTTAAGTCTCAGAAGTTTGGCTTAGCTACTAGAGTCCAAGCAGAGACAAAATCTCCCAAACATTCCTAAATAATGTCAGAACTCTGTCTTGACTAGGGCAATAGCAGATAGGCTCAGCTCATATCTTTCTTGATGGTCATATGTTGCAGGATCAGTCATTTCACCCCAGCTCTTCATTAAATTTTGTCTTAGAAGAGTAAAAAAGGCCAAATTGAGGTACCAACTTCTAAAAACAGCCTGATGCAAGCAGATTTCCCTTTAAAAATAAAACCAAAAGATTTTGCCACCTAGATTGCAAGCCTTTGAGCTACAAGATTTGCTTCATTATGCATATAAAGACTGTGTTGAATAAAATCCTGCATGCTGCTCTCTAAAATGATACCCTTGTTCTTGGCTGGTTGTGAGAATGCCCTTCCCACAGCTGCTTTGCTGGGAGAGCCACCTGCCAGGCCACAAGCATCCCTGTCACCTGCCAGGGTGTCCCAGTCACGTGTCCCAGACTGGAAGGGCTGGCAGGAGCACTGGGAGATGCCCCAGAATCAGCCCCACATCCCAGGAAGGCTCCAGCTGCGTCTCTGTTCCTCCTCTGGCTGCACAGCCTCATCCTATTGCCTACATTAGCAAATTAAAACAGCCCTATGAAGCCTTTAAAGTGCAATTTGGTTGACTGAATCAAGGGAAAATGTGGTGCTTTTCTTCGTTCTTTTTATTTGCTTCATTTTCAGTATTCTTTTGTACTTTTCTGGTTTGGGTTGGAGCCTGCAGCTCTGACAGCCAACCTTTTATGATTTATTCCTGGGATTTGACCAGCACTGCATGGTTTTCCACCCCAGTGAGGAATATCACCATGTTTTCTGAAGTCTGTCAGGAATATTTGAGGGGTAAGGTTACATAAGCCAGCTGTTAAAGGCAACACCACTTACTCTTGCCCACAGGTAACCATTGAGAAAGCTGGTTACAGCTTGTGGAGAAAAACGTAGAGGTCATGTTATCTCAGCCATGTCACAACTGTCAAAGTAAGTGAGATTAATCATAAGAGCCTGAGGGCTCACTCAAGAAGCAGAACATTTGATTACTGGTATCTTGATCCATGTGTACACATGTCACCGTAATGGCTCCTTATCTGAAGTCTGCTAGGTAGAGGAGTTAGGATCAGACCTCAGGAGTCATCATTCTCCTCCTAAGATGCCAAGAGTAGAAAGATATTTTTAAGCCAGCAATGCAGCCATCCCTATTTGAGGAACATATTATCCCAGCCATCCCTACCTACCCTTTAGAAGATCAGTCTTGCCTTACTTTTGAGCTCTACAGAGACCATGTCCTGAAAGGTGATTTGGTTTTGGTCACTTTCAGTAACTCAGGTGTGCTGAGTATATATACTCTGTACAACCATAGCAGTGCTCTCTATCTCCTCATCCAGGGGGGTGCAGAGCTGCTAGAAGTAGAAAAGCAGGGACAGATGTCTAGAATAGATAGGAATTTCTGATCTTACATGATGTGCAATTACCCTTTCTTCACTCCAGCTGTGGCTAAAAATAGCCTGTCTTATGGCTACCAAGCAAGGTTTTCTGAAAAAGTGTTTAATTTACTTTTAAAACAGAAGTTCCTGTGCTTTGGAATTCAGAAACAAATTTTCCAAGCAACGATTCTTGATTCTAAAAAAAAGCTCAGTATGTAATTACACCGACCACTAATAGAGCAAGAGCTAATAAAGCCCGAAATAAGAAGTAAAAAACAAAGTATAAAAATGACTGGTTTTTTGCATTTCTAACAGCTGTTTTCAAAGCACTGAACATGGGGAAATGTTTTGACAGCCAAAAACAGATTGAAAAATGGTCACATTTTGACCACTGTTTTACCTGAAAACTGTTAAATCGTGATTTGGCACAGAGCTCCTTCTCTGTAACTTGCTGTGAAAAAAAATGAGTTATTGCAAGTAAATAACCATACTTCCTAATAATCTTAACTGCTGCAGTCATTTTTAAACAGTACCAAGCTTACCAACAAGAGATGAAAAGCTTGGTATGCTATTACCAGGCAATTCCCTAATTCCCCAAACAGTCATATTAATGTATAGTGCAACAGAAAGGTCAGAGGAGAGCGATAGCATCAGACCTGCTTTGCTCTGTAGCAGAGTGTGCATTTCTTTTTCCTTGAAACAGAATGAATGACCAAAAAAAGGTGAAAGGATGTGAGAGAACATGACATTTGAGTGTAGAAAAGTGTAGAAAGAAAATGTGTTTACGAGGGAATGAAGACAACTGGGTTGGTTGGTTTAGTATTTTTGTTTTTTCACTCAAGCCAGGAAAAAAAAATAACAACATTCATAAAGAAAAAATGAATACATACCGGTGTTTTTTTGGTTTTTTTTCCAAAATAAATAGTGCTGCATATGAGGGCACTGTTTCAATCCTTAACTGAGTGCCTAATAAACATACGCCTAAGTTTAAAAATATGAATTTTCCTTTTTTTTGTTATTATTAAATTAAAGCATAGAATAAATGATAAAAAATGCACAACAAAATCTCCAAATAGACACATTATGGAGTATCTTTAAGTAGGATACATCCTTTAAAAAACTAAGGGAGAGCTTGTTTTGTAGGATGTATTAATATCTAGCACTAGAAGTTTGCTTCTGACACATGAAGGTTGTACACAAATAACTCACAGGCAACGGAGCCTCTGGATTTAAAAGAATAATTCCATTATAGCACTAAACCTGGTAAACTAAACTGGTCCCTTACACTTGAATCAGCAACCAAAGAGATAATTTTATTAAATATTTTAATAGTGCAAACAGGAATTTTTAAAAATGCTTATATTACTGCTGCTGCTGCAAATTTATCGTGGGCATAAAATATCAGCTCTCCAATGCTAAAACAGAGCCAAATTCTGCATCTTTGGACATGGGAGCATATCCCTCAGCTCCTCTGGCTCAGGTCCTCAAGACTGTCTTCCTCAGGCTACATTGCACCCAGCTGAGGACCACCCATCCAGGTTTGTGTTGCTATCATTGCATGTTTACAAAGATAATTGAGGGGTTTTCCATTCATTGAATTTATCCTGTCTGCGGAATGGCCTCTTGACACTTCCTACAAACAGCAGATTTCCCAAAGAAGCTAAGACATTTTAGGTCTGAAGAAATCAGCCTTTGGTGACATAAATTAGTTCTATATTTATTATGATCTAATCAGTGAATGACAGATTAGGTGAGATTAAAGACTGAGATCCATATTCTTTGTTTTGATTGCAGGTGGGTAGGATTTAAGGAAGAGCTCTACCTCAACTCCCATAGCTTAGGTCAAGTCAGGGACTGGGTCACCTTGGCACCATTTTTAGCAGCTGCAGTGTTGCTGCACTCAAGTGCTTGCTGCTCCTGATATGCTGCATTTCCAGATCCTGAGCAAGATGGGTCCTGCCACTCACCTATTCCAGTCTCGTCTCTGTGGCCATCCAGAACTGTTTCAGAAGAGGTAAGAAACCCTGCACAATGCCACCTCCACCTCCCCATGCAGTGAGCAGACTGTAAGGCACAGGCTCTCTGGCTGAGCAGGACGTGCACAGAGGAAAATTTGGGGATCCTGTGCTGAAGTGCACCATCCTAAATGTTATTCAAACAAGATTTATGTGCCAGAAAGAGGTCTTATCTGGTGAGACCAATATATAGTAATTTTAAACTTTGTATCAGTAATAATCGGGGACTGGCCTTAACTCAAAGCCTAGAGGAGGCACACTAATACTCTTTTAAAAATATTTTGCTGGTAATTTTTGGATGGCAGCTGAAAATTGAGCAGATGTCTCATTGAGCTGTCCTTTTCTCTGGAATAATACTGTGGACCGAAAGTCCTGTTAAGTGCTAAATAGAAGTCTGAATGTGCCTTGTTCTCTACACCAACTTTCCTTCTTCGGAGATTCAAGTTTTGGGAGAAGGAGCAAAGCTGTATCTCATGCTCACCTACATGCTTAGTTGTAGCTATCAGGAGCCAATCCTGGAACCCAGCTTTAAGGAATAAAATTCAGCTCAAACCCTCCTGGTTGGCATCAACTGTACTTCCATGACATTTGGGAAAAAGTAGATATGTGATGGTAATGTGTTCTAGTAACCCAAAAGGCCAAAAACATCCTGGGCTGCATCAAGTGCATCAGGGCCAGCAGGACAAGGGAGGTGATTCTGCTCCTCAGTGCAGAGTGCTGTGCAGAATGCTGTGTCCAGCTCTGGGCACCCCAGCTTTAGAAAGACGTGGACCTGTTGGAACAAGTCCAGAGGAGAGGCACAAAGATGATCAGAGGGATAGAGCTCCGTGAGGACAGGCTGAGAAAGCTGAGGTTGTTCAGCCTGGAGAAGAGTTTACTCCAGGGACACCATATAGCACCTTCCAGTACCTAAAGGGAGCCTGCAAGAGAGCTGGGGAGGGACTTCTTACACAAGCAAACGGTGATAGGGCAAGGGGTAAAAGTTTTAACCTAAACAGGGAGTGATTTAGATTGGCTATTCGGAAGAAATTCTTTACTGCAAGTGTGGTGAGGCACTGGAACAGGTTGGCCAGAGAAGCTGTGAATGCCCCATTCCTGGAAGGGCTCAAGGACAGCTTGGACAGGATTTTAAAGGAACCTGATCGAATTAAAAGTGTCCCTGCCAGTGGCAGGGGGTTTGGAATGACATGACTTTTAATGTCCTTTCCAACCCAACCCAACCCAACCCAACCCAACCCACTTTATGATTCAATGATCCTCTGACACAAACAGCGGGGTCCACACAAGCCCATTTCATCCTTTGCAGTTTAGAGCATAACCACCACATGGAAATCAGTGCAATTGTGAAGCCTGATTGTTACTCAAGGAAAAATTGTGTAGGAAAACATGTACAGGTTATACTCTGCCGTGTAGGAAACTAAAGAAGACTAAAACTTTAAAGAACTATGAGGAGATTCATAAAATGAATGTGAACACATTAGTTGTTTTGGAGACCAGTAATGTTGACTTAAAATATTTAGCTTTTGAATTTGACTTAAAGTATTCATGTAGACTGAATGTAGTCATGTGCTTGGGGAATGAATAACTTTATTTCTAAGTATTACTTATTATTTTTATATACAACAGCCTGAGGAAATTTGCTTATCAACATTTCCTTCTCTTTGCTTAGATTTCTTCTGGGATCTGACCTATAAAAACAACTGGATTTATAATACTCTAAAGTTTACAGCAAACACTTAACAAATACTCCTATTTCAGATATGAAATTTATAGTGTTTAAATATAGTCTTCGATGTTATCATTTTTGGTGTTTACTGAGTGAAGTAGTTTTCCAGCAAATGTCAAGAAAGTGGCTAATACGTAAATATACCACAGAAAGTAACTGCACGCTGCCATCTACAGAGCAGGCTAGGGATATGGCAAGAGCGGTTTATCGCCAGGAGACATGAGAGAGGGTATTCATAACCAAAAAATGTCATGGCTTTCGCCTTCTGGCAGCTGTTTCTGTTAGCGCAGAGCATGCGTTGCAAAAGAGGCATTGTGATACAGACTGTGCACGACTGTTGTGTGAGGAATGAGAAATGGCCCAGAGTGTGGAGAGTAATTATTTCTCAGAATGATGGTGTTTATGATATCAAGGCTGTGTTCAGAGCAGTCAGGGAAAGCCATGCAAGAGGGCAGGAGGAGTGCATGTCCCATCCTCGGTGGGAGAGCTCCAGGGGGGATGCCAGGTTGCAGACATCACTGCAGCCCAGTTTGTGCAGTGCGTGGCCAGAGCACTGTGTCAAATCCCAGCTCTGGTGGATGTTTCATCCAGCAGTCTCTCTGTCTCCACTCTTTACCTGTATCTATCTCTCTCCAGTAGCCACTCACCTCACCTCCCTGCCAGTTGCTGTTACTGCCCAGTGCTTTTGTCTCCTAAGAACTGGAGGACAGTCTTGGTCCCACCCTCCAGTTCATTCATCCACCCAGCAAGGCTGCAAGCCCCTGCTTAGGCACAACCAGCAGTTTTCTCCACAGTCCTGGAGGAGAGAAGCAGGAGGGTGTACCAGTGTACCACACACAGAGTTTATATTAGTAACACATCGGCAGCATTTGCTCTCTCTCACCAGCTACTTTTTGCAAGTGAAAAAAAAATCAAGGGAAAATAGCTCACCCTAAGAGTCCTCCTTCATCTTCTCTCCTGTGTCTTCAGTCCTATGCACAGCTGTCCTTTTCAAGAAGCTTTTGAAGAACACTAGGTGGATAAAAGAAACTGGGAACCATTGTGCAGGGCAAAAGCAGCCCTAGAGGAAGAACCAGGAATAAGCTTTTGCTTTTACCACCCACTTCTGTGGGCCTTGCTGATCTCCAGCAGCCACAGGTTGTGCCTTGAAAATCCCCAGTGCCCAACTGAGCGTGCTTTGCTCATAGCCTGGTTTTGAGCCCTTTGCTGCTGCTATGAACTAGAGCATCCCACTTGTGTTTATCACTTTATAACTGAGGTTGTTTGTACATCTCCTGTAGTAATCAACCACTGCAGTTTAGACTGAGGTCAGTGGAGCAAGTGCTGGGACTAATATGTGCAAGTACACTGCCTATCACAACTGATCCAACAGCTGGGTTTGATAGCTGGCATGTCTATATAAATCTTTGACAATAATAATAGTCAGTAGCCTCAGCCCTAAATTACTGTTAATCCTATTATAAGAACCCAGTCTGACTTAGCTGAACCATTAGCCTCCCTCTCAGAAGAAAAATTAACATTTACTGTACAGACTGCCTGTAGTCTCCTGTATTACCCATGTTTGGCTTCCTTCAAGGAGCTTATCTCATCCTGAATTGATGATGAATTATTACAAACTTGCTTTGGACATCTTACTTCAGACTTTTGGCTCAGGGGCCTAGAAATTTCCTAAGTGCCAGATTGTTGACTTCAGCCTTAATTAATGATCACTTTTTATCAGCTTAATTCAAATGTTTGGTTTCTAACTTTTGTTGGGTAGTCTAAACATTTCCAAACCCAGATAGACAGCTTTAAATTAAAATGTTGTGATTTTGATACTGACTTGATGCCTTCCTGGCTGCGGGAATATTTTATTTTTCCATCACTTTGATTAATAGACCTGTTACAAATTCTATGCTTTAGAGTACCATGGAGTGAAACAAACAAACGCCATGTAGATTAACCTAGTTAAGACCTAATCTTACACTTCCATGAGAAGTTTTTTTTTAATTGTTAAGCCAATGCACTCTCTAGTGAAATTTTCATAATTTTGCAGTTATGAATAATTGCACTTCTCTTCACCCACCTCTTTGTCTTTTTCTTAGCCTACACTTTTGTTCTGCTGATCACATGCTGTATGGTTAAACATCACTCTCTTACACAAGAACTTCAGAGTTGAAATTAAGTATCAGAAAATTATTCTGCAAGAGTCTCTGCTAGCAAAGTGCGGATCTTTGCCGCCAGTAATTAAGATAGGATAAACATTTGTGTCTTCACATGAAACACTGGTAGTTCTGCTGTCAATATCCAGCCCTCAGGCATTCTCGGCTATGGATGCTAGACCAGTCACAGATTTCATAATGGCTTGTTCCCCTTAGGAATTAAAAACACACTACAGGAAATCACAGTCTTTAGCACAGTAAGAATAAAAATGCTCAGGTTCACAGTTACTAATAATACTCATTTTGTCATACTGGTTCATAATCAAAGATGCATCCATATTTTGTAGACTTACCCTAGTACCCTTTTATTGACTAACCAAGCAAATTTTAAGAATTTTTTTCCTAAAAGATAATTTAGTCAACTTCCAGTAAACAGGAGATATGCTTGAAACTGAATACACTTTTTATATTCTGAAGTTTATTGTACCACTTAGGGCTTTTTATTTAGTTAGAGAAGTTGAATTGAGACAGGGACACTAAAGCAATTATCAGTCTTGAAAATTATAAAAAAGCACTTTATGTTTTTTTTGTTTGGGTCATTTAAGAATCTAAAAATGCTCATTAAGTTTATTAATGTATGTTCTGCTATGAATATATGTATATTCCTTGCATTTGCCAGCAATCATAAAATGGAATTAACATATTGTCCTAGTGCATACTTCAGATTTATGCAAAAAATGGTGCCAAGTATTCCCATCACTTAGAGATAAAGATGTGCTTTCAACAAAAAATAAATATATTCTAATAAGTACACTAGCATTTAGTCAATGCTAAATTCACCACAAAAGGTTAGATACATTTTTGAAAGCACAAGGAGTGAAGGTCAACTTAGTTCCTTGCATAGCCATGTGGACACTCAGCACAAAAAAGGATTGGTAAATATGCTGAGACTTACTTGAATCCTAATTGAGTTAAATAAAATAGAAGCATCCATGGGACCAAAGCTGTGCATCCCATTGATGAATTAATGGCACGTGAGCACCAGAGAATGGGTGATGCAAGAAACTCAAAAAACTTGGAAAACTTGTAGGTGCCTGGATCAGCAGTTTCCTTACTGTGATAGAGCCAAGATTTCTTTAAAGCAATGCCCTCTTGTGACCATTCTCCTTCACAAGGAACTTAATCGCACAGATTATTTATTTATTTCATTCTCATCTCTAATAAGTTTATACAAATCTTTGACTTCTGCCCACTGTCCAGGTCAGGGACATCAGATACTATCTCTTCATGTGGGCAAAAATCATGACTGTTATCTGCCTATGAAATGCCTGCCTTACTATCAGTTGTCCTGATTAATTCCATGATGAGAAGTGAGATGGCTGTTAAATCCTGCCTTTATTGGAGTGCTTAGGCCTCTGTGCATAGGCAAGTCATAAATGAAGGATTATTTTGTATCCAGGCTGTAAGCATGATTGCTCTGGCAATCACAGTTTTTGTATGAGTCAATGTCTTCAAGAGCAGATGTGCAAATGAAGCTCTGGGCCGGAAGTTAAAAATTTTGTCACTCAGCAAAAAGTGCAAAGTTACAGCAAGGTAAATTTAGAGATAATTTTCCCTCTATATTTATGTATTTTTTATTGGACAGCTGAAGAGGTAAGAGACATAGATAGTAAACTTAAAATGAAATATAAGTCATGATACTTACCTGCATTCTTTTTTACTCATTCATATGTCAGTTTGAATATCATAGAACTCAGGAGGTCCCCTCTGAGATAACTTCAGAGTCATACGTTCTTGGTCAGGTAATGTGTTCTGAAACAGTTGATAAATTTTCATGGCTATCAGATTATTTTTCTCCTGGCTAGCTGTACCTGATACTATAATAATACCACTGGGGGTAGTTAGCAAATAGACTTTGGTATTGATAGCTGAATACTTTCTAAATCTCCTTGACTAGCACAGCAGTATAATGAAATATCTGATGTCTATGAAGTTTTTCCTACAAAGAGCTTTTTCTATCCTACTGGGATGTCTTTAGAATAGAGCAAGTTCTCTAAAATCTAAGCCATTTGCAAGCTCCGTTCTTTTCTGCAATTCTTCCTGAGGACTCCATGTCCATTTTTAAAATCTCTGTCTCATATTTACCACTGGGAATTCAGTTTAACACCAGTAACATAATGAAAATAATCATCATTTGCAAAAGATGGGTAGCTCTGACCACATGTATGTCTCTGGTGCTGCACTGCTGACAGTCCTGCCTCTCCCTGTGTGTCATGGGGAGCCTGGTCAAGTGCCCAAGTGTGCTCAGGACATCAGCCAACTAATGTTTGCTAATGTGCAATGAAACAATCACCAGTCCTGGAGATGTGAATCTCCTTTCCCCAGTCACACATCTTAGGAAAAGTCCATTTACCCTCTAGAAATGAGAGAGTTAAATGTCTCAAAATATCTCTGTGTATTCATCCAGGCCCTCTCTCCCTTGCTCCAACAGGACACTTCCTTAGAACGGACCTTTTCTTTGAAAAGTAGCCAGAGTTCTTCTCCCATAGAAGACTACAAGGCATTTCAGTAGAGACAGGCTGGTTAATCAAGATTGGCTGCTTTTGGGATGAGCTTCCTGGGGCTGCATGTACTTCTAAGGTGATTCTGAGTTTTGGGGGAAATCATATACTACATACTCCATCAATAATGATGTTCTTTGGACCAACTGTGTCATAAGTCTGGAACTCTCAGAGAAATTGAGGGAGACTTCTGAGTTATTTGCCTCAATTTCAGTGTGACAGAGCCAATGTGATTACAGGGAAGTATTCCACCACTCTCCAGAGTGGATATTCCCTGCAAATTTCAGTTAAATTTATAGCTTCTCTTAGACAGATAGCTGTGAACAAGATAGGTGCTTTCTGACTAGATACAGACAGAAAAAAATTTGTTCTCAAAAAAAAAATTGCAGCTATCCATCATCTGTATCTCATCTCAAGAGTGGTCTGCTGCAAGTGTTCTCCTTGGGGTAGTGTGGGAAATACTATTTGACTCTTCCAGAACCTGATAACACAAAAAATTATCACGACACAACTTGATGCTGGATACCGTCATTTTTGGCCAATGGGTCTACTTGAGTTTCTGGGTAGAAGAAGGAAGGATTTTTTTTCTGACTTATATTTTTCTCTCTCCTCATTCAGCTCCAGCTCCTAAGATGGTCTTTTCTCACTCAGGCTGGAGCTCTCTAAAAAGAATGCCCTCATTTCTAGAGGAGAAGAAGAAAGATCCTAGCCAGGGCATGGAGAAGTAGGATGCTCCAGGCATCATGCCTCTACTGCTGGAACATCATCCCTGCATGAACAGAGCAGAAATAAAGCCCAGCCAGGCAAAGTGGTGCAAGGCCTGGGACAAGGAATGCTGCCACTTCATGGGATTTTGGTATCAAGAAGTTTCATGTTTGCTTGAAATCACAATGCTCCCAGAGCCTCTGTGCACCCAGAGCATTTTAAACTGCATTGTAAAGGTGCTCAAGGGGGCAGTTAGTGATGGCACATGGGCTGGCAAGGAATGTGACTGCACCAGAGCTGTGATGCAGCCTGGCTGCTCTCCCAGACCCTCTCCCAAGGTCCCTGACAGCACCATGGCTTGGCGAAGTCAGTGGGAAGCTTCCCACAGGCTTGAGTAGGCTTCACATCAAGCACCCAGAGTAGATGTGGCTTGGGAAGAGGCTGACCCCTGACTGACTACAGAGTGACTGTCGTCTGGTGACAACTAGAATGATTTGAGGAATGTGAAAGAATAATTCATTTTGCTATATTTTTGGCATATGTTTGTGCACCATAATAACTGATACCTTTTACCATTCTCTTGTCTGCTTTTACTAATTTGGATTTTTTTAATGCAATGCTAAGTACACTAACCTTTAGTTTCAAATCTTACTTCCTTTCAAAATTAAAATCTTGTATAGATTGCCAAATTAAATCCAAAATATTCTTCAGGCAGTTCAGTATTTACTTATTTTATTTTTTTAATTACTCCAGCTAGAGGCATGCTATTGGATTTGTAGGTGTTTGGATAACTTAATTTAAAAAAGCAAAACAGACTAGACTAGATAAGAGAAACTTAGGCCAAATTATTCTGGTTGTGACATATGTGATACATAATGCTGTGTAATTAGATATGAAAATGGTTTCTGTACAGCAGGATGTTTTATGAAAATGGGACAAATGTTTTTTAAATGTACCATTGGAAACCAGACAGATGGTAACCTATATCCCCAAGGAGGATAGCTGAATTCCACCAAGTTTTTTATATTAATTTGAACTGTAGTGAACAGGAAAGGAGGGAATTTGCGATTATAGCCCAGCTCACCATTAGTCAATGTTTGGCTGAATGTGCAAAGGATGCTTATATGGTCCTTAGTCTGGACAGTAATATTTTCTGGGAATTTGTTGTTTCTTGAGCAATAGCAGAGCAGATGGTGACAAAGCAGATCTAGCAATAAATCATGGAGACAGGATACTTGAAGGAAGCAAGATGATCTAGAGGAACTAAACAGAAACTGAGGGATAATTGTAACACAAATGCAGAGTATATTCCCAGTAATTCTATTAATGCTGGGGACAGTACTTAAAGGCTGAGCATTTTCATGTAGCCTGGCTGTTAAAAACCCTATTAAAACTTTTAATCAACATCCTTTGGGAGTACAACTTTTCAGGGCACATACAAAAAAGATCTCTGCTGAAACTCCTGGTAACCACACAATTTAGAAATGCCTGACAATCACAAACTGCAAGATGTTTTTTGAGACTCATTGGGTTTGTGGCTACATGGATTTAGTTCTGAAACCATGACAGCCTTCAGGACAACCTCATGCACATAATAGCAATGGGAAAGATGCCTACAAGTACAAAAGAAGAAACAGCAATCCCAGGAAGCAACATCTCAGTTGAAAAATTTTAGCCCACTAGCAGCTGGAGGATAGTGCTCTCTCTGCTCCCTATTTAGGAGGCAGCACAAAGCCACATCTCTGCCCAAATCTGACACTTCTTTGTCAGCCAGACCTCAGCATGACCGTGGGAATGGTGCTTCCGCATAATTCCCTGCTGTTTGCTCTCTTGCTGTCACACCAGCACCTGCATCAGTGGTGACAGTGCCTGTCTCTGTCAGATCTGCACTCACACTTAATATTTCATTGGAGTGTTGATAGTTCCATTCCCTAGGTTGGAGGCTGCTGATACTGAGGAAGGCAATAGTGAGTGGTTCAATGTCCTAGATAGCAGAGTCCCTTAGCCCTCCTTTCTTGCAATAAAGCAACGCAGAACCTTGGCTTCCAAGACATGCAGTATGATGAGCTGTCAATTCCCAGCTTGCCAGGCTCAGGCAAAGGACTACTGTTACATTTGGTACTTGGATAATCCAAAAGACAAACTATCCATTGACTCAACCCACACATCCCCATATCAGATCATTCTTGGTGCTTTTCAGGGTGTGCCAGGCACAGGCAGCATCATACAGCCCTGACATGCAGCCAAGCCCAGCTTACCCTGAAGTGATTATCAAGTGGTTGGTACTCATGCATCCCCTTGGATCATTTGTTGTTCACTTTAAGTTAGCATGTCTTCTAACCTCATCTCAGTGACCCTCTGAGACAGTCCTACTGCAAATAATGGCTGAACCAGGTGTGTTTGTATGCTGCACAAAGGAGCATCACACAAAGGAGACTCCTCCTAGCAGATGAAGGACTGAGCAAACTAAAGGCAGAAGTATGCAGTGGGAAGATCGGCATTTTTGATGCCAAATGTATCATGAAAACATCTTTCAACAGCTTGCAGAGAGAGTACAGTAATTTCACGACTATAAGGCGCACCCTTTTGACTAAATTTTTCCCCCAAACCCAGAAGCGCGCCTTATAGTCTGGTGCGCCTTATATAATGGACAAAGTTGCGAAACTTGCCAACCCGGAAATGTGAGCTGCAATGGCGGGGCGGTGCCACGGGAGCGCCGAGTCGCGAGGTGGGGCGGGAGCGGGCGGCCACAGCCAGCAGGAGCCGCGCGGGGAGGGAGGGAACCAGCGCCGGCCCGGGCCCCGGCCTCTGCCGCCGCATGGGGAGGGAGGGAGCTGCTGCCAGCCCCGGCCTGGGCGTGGGGGGAAGAAGAAGCCGGGCAGCGCCTGGCACGGGAGGAACAAGAAGACGGGCAGCACCAGGTGCGGGCAGAAGAAGAGGCCGGGCGGCGCCGGGCGCAGGGGGAACAAGAAGCCGGGTGGCGCCGGCCCCGGCCCGGGCGTGGGGGGAAGAAGAAGCCAAGCTGCACCAGCCGGCGCCGGGCAGGAGTGCCTGGGCCCGCAGCAGCTGCGGTCGCCAGGCAGGGGAAGCCGGGACCCGCGGCTGCGTGGTGGTAGCCAGGAGTTGTGAGCTGCATCAGTCGGAGTGCAGGGGCCCGCCGCACGGGGAGGGCACCTGGGGCTGCGTTTAAAGGCTATGACAGTCTGTGAAAAATGTTTGCAAACGGAGTACCTGCTAGTAAGTCGTTACTTTGTTGCACGTGGCTCAACTCCTCGCTGCAAAAAAAAAAAGTGCGAGCTGTGAGCCAAACTGCGAGGGAGGCGGTGCCACGGGAGTGTCGAGCCACGAGGGGGGAAAGGAACAGCCAGCCCCCGGCCAGTGGTAGTCACGCGGGCTGAGAGGGACTGCCCAGCCCCCGGTCCCAGCTCCCAGCAGCCGTGCAGGCTGTGCTGGACCGCCCAGCCCCCAGCCAGCGGGAGCCGCATAGGGAGAGAGGGAGTAGGCAGTGCCACGCTGCCCCGAGCCACGGATGGTCCCGAGCCATTACTAATTCATTACTTTGTTGCGGGCGGCACGGATTTTCGCGGCAAAAAAATAGTGCACCTTATAGTCCGGTGCACCTTATGGTCGTGAAATTACTGTAATTTTCAATCAATAGTTGTAAAACTAGAACTATTAAACCCAGATGAGCAGTTTTTTGGTATTGTAATGCCTCCCTTTTCTTTTTCTGGTCACATATTAGAATGACTTGTTGAAATGTGAAAACTGGTAGAAAAAGTAATTAATGGAAAGAGTTAAAAGCATAGCATTTTGTTTGGTTTTGCAGTAGCTTGTACCCAAGTTTGAACAAAGAGAGTAACAAAGCTTATGTCTTCTGTCTGCACATGTTCTTGCACAGTGGTTGGAATTCAGTGTTATGTTGTAGACTTTCAAGAAAAAACAACCTGATTTCCCATGTACCCTTATATACCAAACTCTACAAAATCAAGGCTTTCATGGTGAGATCCGTTTGAGATGTGGTTGTTGATTTGTCCATTTCTGATTATCATAATTTATGTGTTAGCTAGATACTGAAGAAGTATCATTCTTTGAATACTAGAGTATGTGTAAGGAGGCAGAACTTCTGCTCAGTGATACAAACAAAATTAGTTTGATTGTAAACTATGTGGTGCGGACATATAAATAGCTAGAAAATTAACTGATTTTAGCACAGTTGCTGTGTTGGCTTTCCTTGTCCATTATCAGTGATACATTCTTCTCCCTCAGCTTTGTTTACGTCCCCCTCAGTCTGAGAGAACACCTGCACAAGAGCACCACCTTTAATTTACCTCAAGTTACCTCTGTGCCTTATCTTATAGTCCAAGCTCCAGGTATCCGCAGGGGCATATTCAGGGGAGGGCAGATTCCATCTGTCCCATAACTTGGGGTGATCTTTGTTTTACCAGTGTTACGCATATGAGAACTTGCTTCCTTAAACAGTTTGCCAAAGCAGGAATTTTAGTCAGTATGCATGACCCAGATGATCTCTCTTCTCCTCCTTCCTAGTAAAGAAGGGATGAGAAGATAACGTGAAACAGAATTTACTTATGTCTCTTCAGTTGTAAAAAACATTTATAACAAATGGTGTTGGAGCAAATCGTTTAATGAGTCACATTTCAGATGACTTATAGAATGTTTCCTTCCTGACAACATTAGAAGATCATCAGGGTAAGAAGGCTGAAGATCTTGCATCTGAAATGTTATACATTGGTTATAATTTTATTCTAAAAAGCCAGGGTCATACTAACACCTTTGATCTTCTAGAGTAATTAATTCTGTCAAAACCAATGCAGCCAGACCTACTAAATCTTGACAATAGGGGAAAAATTACCAAACCAGGAGGTAAATGCATTGTAACATGGTAGTGCAACTTTTCCAGTTGGGAAGAGAACTAAACTTCAAGGGCAGAGATGTCTTTATTCTTCCTAAATTTTAATTCTTTATAAAAGTCAAAATAAGGAGAGAAACACAGTATCTGGATCTATATTATCTGTTAGAGATAGCTCTTTGTTAACAGGGTTCCTTCCATCTTAAAGCAAAGGAGGAAAGTCCCAGGGACTCCAGACCTGGGAGCCCTCCTGCACTGTTCACCAGAGGGGTTTGGGTAACACCTGCTCCAGTAACAGAGAGAGCATCCCCATATTATTCATGAATGAGACTATTGACTTGCTCCTTATAACAATCTCACATTGCTGTGAAGTGGAGCATAAAAATTTTAAAAAGAGAGGCCATATAACTCATGAGTTTAAAAATACTCTTTTAGTTTATGAAAATTGTTCTGCTAGTCTGAGACATAATGATGACAGAGAAGCCACTTGTGCACAAACAATTTTACTAAATAATTAAACTTATTTAATCTTACTGTTAGCAGATGGAAGCATGAAAACTTCTTTTGCTTGAAGTTAGTACCAAGGTTTGATTTGAAATGTGTTGTTTCAATGAATAAGTAGTACAGTTACAAAATACAAATACAAAATATCCAATGAAAACTGTTCTTAAGGTATGATTTAATAAGATAATAGTTACTGGTATAAAATTTTCAGTGCTATCTTGTGCACAGCTATTATTTTTAAGGAGAAAAAGCCCTTCTGGTGCTAAAGTTGTGGAAATGAGGCCCTTTTCATGTCAAGAATGATGTATGAACTGATAGCTCCTGAAAGGTGAAGACTTACTTATCAGATGTCTACCTTTAGAGTTATGGCTGGCTGAAGTAATTTGACCAATTACTTTTACTGATGTCCTGAGCAGTGAGGCTTGGTTTTGTTATCAGTGACAGTATGGTCCAATTTGATGCCCTCAGACCAACATAACTAAACAAATTATCTTTCCATTCCAAAGAAAATACAACCTAAAGGAAGCTGTAACTTACGTGAAACAAATGCTGGCTACAGCCCTCAGGGTCTGCAGTCTTACCTCCAGCCAAATTACCTTTAAAACCACACAGGAAAACTCTGAAATTCAATTATTGAGTAGGGCTTACTACTAAAAAATAAATTGCTAGGGCCTGTGTAGATACTGGAAAAAATATCAAACCTTCCAGAAGTGCAGCTTTTCATGAAATGTTGAAATGGTTTGAGAGGTTGGGGCACCAGGGTGGGCAACTCTGCTCCATAAGAGCAGCAGAGAGAGGAGCAGCACAGAACATGCTGCTCTGGGTTGACTTTCCTGTGACACCACATATCCTGCAATTAAAAACACAAAATATGTGTGCCTAACTGAAAATGTGTCTGTTTTTTTTTTTTGTCTGATACAGAAGGAGAAATCACTTTACACTGTTCAAATCTCTTTCCTTTTCCTGTTTTCTGATTTATGGGAGATGGTGTTCTGCCCCTCAGAAAGTGGAAGGTTGGAAGATAAAGGTTAAGAAATAATAAACCATTAGAGTTACAAATGAGTTAATTTCCTTTATTCCACATTACCAACTCTCTGTGTTTCTGAGGTCTGGTCTCAGTAACAACAGAAAAAACAAAGACACCAATCCCTGTTGTCGTTTTTCACATTTGATATAAACTAAATCAAAATAAAGAGAAATAAAATTTAAATATTTGAAATGTCTGTATAACATGCCTAATATGTTTAGGAAATGTGAGAAAAAAATGCATTTCTTGGCACTGTGAAAGACTTGAGCTATTTTTCCCACCTGTTAGGAGGAGGATGAGGAGAAAGAGTATGGACTATGACTTTTTTAGAGCTCCAGGCCCTGGAATTATAGCACTTTGAAAATAATATATTTTATTTATTTTATTTTGTTTTCAAGATAGTTGCTTATCCTTGTGGAACTAGGCAACTCCTACAATAGTTTGCTTAGGATAGAAAACAAGAGTCTGAGTAATTATTTTTTAAGAGGTGACAGAGGTAAGATACTCTAGTGTCTATTTTCCCCACCTTCCTTTGACTCCTGAGCACCTCCCTGGAATTTATACATTTCTTCACTACTAGCAACAAGAACTGTTTTAAGCTCCAAGATCAGAGAGATGTACACTCATGTCTCTTAGGGTTGTTTAGCTTTACATAAATACAAAATGTTTACTTTTGTTGCTATAGTTACCAGAAAGAAACTCATAGTGCTAGTTGTTCATCTTGTTTATTCTCATTATCCTGGGCTTGATAGCATGATATCAAGATTATCTGGTTATATTTGAGGATCAGAGGACTCTTACCAATACCTGTGTAGACTGAGATGTCAGGTTGTATTTTCTTATAATGAAAATACCCAGTTGTATCTTCTGGGACTCCCGTGACTGTCATCCTTACTTTGGGCCAACTGCAGTCACATGGATTTACTCAAACATGGGATGCTGGAGTGTGCAGCAGGGGTAATTCAGAAACTACTCTGATGAAAAGTGTTTGAACTGTGACTTTGATTGTCCTCCAGAAATTTTCCTTTTACAGGGACACTGTGAACTTCAGCTGCAGCAGCGTTACAGAAGAAAGAATAGCTTTCTCATAGATCTGCCTGTGTTCTCCAGAAATATGGTGTGGCATTTACCAAACACACAAGGTATAAGTTTATAGTTCCCATTTCTAAGAGTAAATATGCTTGAGATTTTGCTTTTGACAAGTACCCCTGATGGATTTACACTTGTGGAAATTGGAACTGGATTCCTGCAGCGAGCAAGTCTGGCTTTACTGCATATAGAAACACAAATGTATTTCAAAAAATCATGCAAGAAAAGCTCTAACTCTAAAACAATTGCAGACTATATTGTCACCCTTTAAGTTGAAGACATACTTTTGAAAAATCCCTTGTTGTTTTATTTCATCACTCTTCTAAATATGGAGACCCAGGTTCAGACTTGAAATGGAATCTGGGATCCCATCTGATTTCTTTCTATTCATATCCCTGCTGTAAAGGTCTGTTGGTTAAATCAGACTTTTAAAATTACTGCTCTATAATTCTGTGTCTTACAATTCAGCCTTTCCCAATCATCTTTGTAACTCAACTGCCCTCCAAGGATTCACAGAGGAGTGACTGACTGGCATTGAGACTAGATAAATTATTCTGTTGATGGTGCCTAGGAGGTAATAAAATTCACTTGAGTCCCTCAGATCTGGAAAGCCAATGAAGTCAGAAGATGGAAATAGCAGTAAAAGCTGTGTTTTGTCAAAAAGTCAGTGAGTGTGTGACTGTGAATACCTACAAGGAGTAGTCTCTAGAAAAAGAAGTCACCATTTCTGCAGACATCTTTGACACAGACAAAACCTAGAAATAATGGATGATATCTCCATTACCTAGGACTGTACCTCATTCATTTGCTTTGTGACCAGAAGAATATATAGCAGTTTCCAGCCAGGGAGCTCAAGAAGCTTTAAAAACTACAATTAGTCTCACCTCTGAGTTTGGGCAGCGCTATCTCTATTGCACAGATGGAGCAACATTAACATGGGGAAGCTGTTTATCAAATGAGCAAAACCAGCCTGTAGAGAAGGTAAAGTCCAAGCCCCAAATGCTTGCTCCCTGTTCCTGCACTTTGTCCATTTTTCTGTCAAAGAACCTTAATGAGCTTTATATATGTATAGAAATATCAATGCATAATAATCTGCCTTAGCATTCTGAGGGAGGGCTAAAAAATGTAAGAATAAAACATAAATCATTGATTAAAATGTCAGAAGTGATGAGAATAAAAGATTGCTCCTGCCTTTGCTGAATTACATGTGCAAATTTGCATACACTGCAAAATGAATATCTCTAAATGAATGAATTAGAATCTCATGTAGAAATGACTGAACCACATTTGCATACAACATTTATTAGGGGGAAATGTGCTTATTTTTGGAATAAACAGTAAGAGCAAATCCATGGAATCTGCTGAAGCAGCATGTGCCTGCAGTTTTTCAGAGGACTCTGTCTGCCCTGCCAGTGTCTGCAAACAAATATAAATTGTGCCCTGAAAAAAACGTAACTAGAAGAATCAGGAAGACATTAATGCATCCTAAACATTTGCAGGAGTTTACCACATTGTTTGTAGCCTGAAAAAAATTAAAACCACTGAGTTTTTCTTGATATTATTTTCTTTCCAGACAGCCAGATTAGTACTTTGGCAGGTTTGACTTCACCATTAGGACAGGAGCATCCCTATTTATTTGAAGTAAACTCTATATTCTATTAGCTAAAAGACAGGTAACTTTTCAGTAAGACCCATCCCAAAGGTATTGATGCAATTAAAAAGTATTGGAATTGGAAAGTACAGCATACCCTGCCTATGCATCCAAGACCCCCAATTAAAAAGTATTGGAATTGGAAAGTACAGCATACCCTGCCTATGCATCCAAGACCCCAAATTATCTGGCATAGAGAATCATGAAATAAAAATCCTATCTGAAGCCTATGTTCTTATTAGATGTATTAATTCAAAATATTGTACTTTTCACAAGATTTCATGAAGTACTGTATCTTCTTTGAGGCTTCATTTGACCCACAGCTTCTTTTATTCAAAGTAAAGGTGAGTACACTCGACATCTGCATTTTTATCCACCATAAAAACTGTTCCAAGTATAGGAAAGTCTCTTCAGCTCATTATAGTTAAAGCACCAGGGGAGAGAGGAGAGCAGGGGAAAGCATGTCAAACCCATCCCGAGTCCCACCCGCAGGCATCCCACAAGAGACCCAGACCACCTCTCTTCCTTTGTTGCTAGTTACTTCTTAAAGTGAAGAGCTTATGGAAAAACACACGAGCCACTTTTCCCTGGGCTCCGTATTTGCAGCAGTGACCCTACAGCTATTTCAAACGCTTTGTGTGTTCACGTCGTGGTTTAACGCCGGCCGGCAGCTCATCTTTGGTGGGCTAAGGGAGAGAATCGGAAGGGTAAAAATCCCCGTACCAACCACTGTAACTGCACCTCAGCCAAAAGCAGCACAGTTTATCAAAACAGTGCTGCAATGAAAAGATGAAGAGAGAGGGAGGGGGAAAGAAAAAAAAAAAATGCTGCTGTCTTTTTCCTGGCAGGTCTGTCGCCGGTGCTCTTGCCTTTCCTCGTCAGGCCCGTGGGAGCCGGGATAACGCGCTGGAAGCGCTCCCGGGATGCGCGGTCGGAGCGGCTGCAAAAGGCGGCCGGGAGCGCCCTCTGCAGGCGCCGCGGGTCCCTGCGCTCCATTCCCGGTGGGCGAGGCTGGACGGACCTGGCAACGCGCTGCCGAGCACGGGGAAAAGCAGGGACACCTTACGGCAGCCTTACAGCACGTAAAGGGGGCTTACAAGAAAGATGGGGGCAAATTTTTTACAGGGTCTGTTGCAGCAGGACTATGGATAATGAGTGTAGAAGTTACAGAAGTTATAGAAGTTATAGAAGTTAAGTTAATAGAAGTTGTTACAGAAGTTATAGAAGTTTGTTATAGTAGTAGGGTTTAAAAGAGTTTAGGGTAAAGTTTAAACCTGGATTCTGCTTGCCAAAGACATTTTCCTGTGACATTCCCAGTTCTCAAGAGACATAAAACAACACAGTACCTCGGTACAAATGAATCTTGGACAGCTGGCTACATCGCCAGTTACACTATGTACCAGATACCTCTTGAGGAAAACTGTGTGAAAAGGCACCATGGTCATTTGTAGCGTTTCTATTTCTCTGTCAGTCTGAAGTGTAGGACACAGGACATCACTCTGTGTTAAGTAGGGTCTCAAAACATGCCCAAAAATCAGAACAACTGTCTGGCTACATATCCTGGCTCCAGATCCCTCAGAGTTTCCTTCCAAACGTGTGAAGTAATATCATCTCACACAGAACAGCCTTACCCTTCTTGGCAATTCTGTCTCACTTTTGGCAAGCTTCAGTATGTCAGTCCCTCAAAGCCCATAGTTTGAAAGGACTGATTTTTTTTTTAATTAGACCAAAGCATAAGTCTGAGCAAGGAACATGGCATTTCTTTTCATCTCTGTAGCACTTCAGTGCTTTCAGAGGCTTGGTCATAACCTGGAGTCCTCTGAACAAGCCACAGAGCAAGCACAGAGAAATAGGATGGCTCCTACTCTGGCTCATTGACCTTCAAGGGAAACAATTTTAAAAGAATTAAGTTCAGAAGTCTTGGGGAGTCCACTTGCAAACAAGCCTATTTGATTTGATTTGAGTAAGAGGATATCTTTTAGATTTGGTCTTAGCCATGTCACAAACACACCTACTGGATTTCTGAATTGTTTCTCTAGGCAAGGTGAAGCCTGAGGAGATTGTCCTAATCCTTCATAGTGACCAGATTTTACATTTTACTTTATACCAATTGAACACCTAAAGACTCTATCCTTCTTATCACAAACAGGAAAGGCTTCCTAGAACAGACTGAAACAAAATAAAACTTCCTCCACCAAGGGGAAACTTCCTCATCTTACAAATCCAAAACCAAGAAGAACAAAAAAACATATCAAAGCAATTTATCTTTAAAAGATAATCATACTCTTGAAAAATATGCATTGCTCTGCATATATTTTGGGGAAAAAAACAATATGTGGCAAATTATTTTCTCCATCTTTGGTACAATCTTTTACTGCTGGAGGCCTGCCAATCATCTGGCATAACAGACTGAACATGTCCCCAGAGTCATTCCTCTCAAGTTATACCCTGGAAGGATTTATCCCTTTGTGTCCTTTCATCAGGTTTCACCAGACAGCTGCTAACAGGAGGTCAGAAGGAAATATTGGCAAATGTGTCAAAAAGTGGTCATAGCTATTTGACCATTCTGAGCCTGAATATAATAAGTATTGATTTTTTTTCTGTTTCTTTTGTATTAGGTACCATTAGTTTAGCATTTTGTTACCATAAAATTATTAACAAAAAAACAGAATCAATATAAATACAGCCTTTCAGTTCTTAATTTTCAGAGTTATCTACACTCATTTGCACTTGGATTTGGATGCATTTTTGTTTAAAATGTTCTATTATCATTTAAACAAGAAAAAAGGCAAAAACGTCCAATCCTATAATTCCAGGAATTTCTGTTAAGTTCAGTAGGGGGGGTACTAAGCATTTACAGAGAAAATCAGATTCGTGCTTCAGGAGCTTCCTTCCCAGTCTGGAAATAACAAACTGCTGCTTATTCTATGGAATTGCACAAGACAGATCCAAACTGATGGGATTCTGACCCAGCAGTCATCCAGGAGGTACTTAAAAAACAATTATTTCACAGCAGAAGGATCTTTCTTTAGAAACCTATGTAGAAATAAGTGAGAATTTTATGCAGTTTCTGTTCTCATGGTTTTGTCTGTCCAAATCACAAAACTTTTAAATAAGTCCCAGCAGCAGGTACTGTGTTATCACTGTCAGGAAAGTCCTGCACACAGGAAAGTCCTTGAGGCACAGAGAAGATGGAAAACTCTCTCTCAGAGAAAGATTATGGAAGATACCATGAACTCAAATCACAAACTTCTTCACATTACTTTATTCAATTTTGCACTTGCCTTGAAACACTGATGATCAAAAAGGGACTTCGAGGTCTTGGTTTTCCCAAACTGATCCAAATTTGTCATTGTGGCAATATATGGCATTAAATACCACAAGTCTCCTAAAATCCAAAGACACCCACCCAGTATCCAGCTAGCCAAGTGTAACACAGCTCTTGGGAAAGCTCTGATGTTCAGCACACATTGGCCTTCTCTGTAAGAACAATTAACCACCAAAAACTGGTCACTCTTCTCCCTACAACCCAAAGATCTCCTGCTCACTAGCCTCTGAACCTGCCTAATCCACACCATCAGGCTCAGCACCTCAGTTCAGTCAGCACTGGGTGTTCTGTCCCATGGTCAGAACCAGAGCAGTTCATACCCAGTGGCCTCGGAGGTCAGTCTTACCCCACACCTCCCACTTCTCCTGCTGCCCTCTCCAGCCACAGAGTACTGCTCAATAGCAACCCCTCTGACTGCATTTCATGCTCTGGGGGACATGAAACTCACAGTGAGAAACCATGGTAATAACCAACAGCCCTGAATGGATGAGCTGGTGATCTGGCACATCATTTTTTGAGGGACTATTAATGGCTTTTGGAATCACCCTGTTGGTCAATACATCCCCCCTGAATATTCAGTGTTTTTCTAAAAAATATTCACTTTATTTAGTTGCTGAACAGCTAGTGTCTGAATTTCCAACATCTGCAACAAATCTACCAAGTCTAACAAGTAATTACAAGAGTTTCCCAAAACCCTGAAAACCCTGCTCCTCTGTCAGCAACAGCTGTTCCATTAGTTTAATAGTCTGTATAGTGCCCTCAAGATCCTCAAATTGCTGCTTTATATTTCTGCCTTGGCAGCATTGATGTATTTTGAGAGCCTTTTTGTCACCAATCTACTCTACTCTTTCTAAAGAGAAATACATGAAAACAGGAAACTCTCTACTATGGTTGCAAGCAAATGGTACCAATGGTCCATGAGATGTGAAACATTCCCAGGAAATTTCCCCCTCCTGTTTACTTCAGCATAAATTAATGAAAGCACTCTAACATCTGAGCATTGTATAAAAGAAGGGTGGTAGTATTTAAAAGCAATTACTTTTCAGAGTGAAACAGTAGGAGCGTACAGGCCATTTTAAAAATACTTTCTGGGTTTGTGTTGCCCATCATTGCTAAATATTCCCAATCCCAGAAAAAGTTTGGTTTATCTTTAAAATTATTTTTAAATTTTCTTTGAAATTATAAAAGTACATTGAAACCACTTAAAAAGTGCATTCAAAACAGAGTGTGCTTAAAGCACCCTGTCATAATATGTTTCGACTAGAAAAATTCCCCAACTCGATAATGAAATGTCTTGCAGGAAGATTTTCTGTAATATTTTGCTTCAGTTAGTAAAACTTTCAGAAAGTTATAACTTCTGTTGCAACATATTTGATCTAGATTAACTTGATTTCATCCTCAAGTTGTTTAGTTCAGAAATTTTAAATCAAAAATAAATTTGTAAATGTGATTCTTGCCGATCAGAACATTCTGCTCTCTTTCTCCACAGGATTACTTTTTTTTCTGTGTCTTCCACTAGAATTCCACAGAAACAGGACTCTCACTAAAAACAGCAGTCCTACTATCAACTCTGTGGGAAGGTTCTGTCCCTAGCTCCTCAGTACCACCTCTCTGCTCCCTTCAGTAGCAGTATTAATGAAGATGTGGTGTCTCAAAGATTGATAGATTTGAATTTTGGGCAGCACTTTATCAAAAGGTTTCCAGGTTTTGGAACTTCAGGGTTGGCTCCAGCCCTCCACGTAAAGACAGATATCTGAAAGAAGATATCTTTGGATGCCAGCTCAGCTGAGTCCATCAGCAAAGCCCATGAGCAAATGCAGGCGGGCTCTAGAGTCCATTCCAGCTGAGTCAGCGTGGATGGAGATGAGGAAGAATTCCAGCCCCTGGAAACCTGTCAGAAGGGTGCCTTGCTTCTCCTTTGGATTGAGATCCAGGACCCTTTTCCCAAAACAGAACACTGAAAATAAGGTGTCCTAGGTTACAGTGTAAAGATGTGCCCAAAAGTATGCATTCTATCACCATCTGCTAAAGCCAGCTGGGGCAGGGATCCTTATCTCTGTGGGGGATATCTTCTGTTAATGGGTCATCTGTTAAGAACCAAGTGGGACAATGTTCTTTATCTTTCCCACTACCCACCCTCCTCCAGGGAAATATCTTCTGTTAATGGGCCATTGAGTCCCACTGTGACTGACAAAATTACATCATCCCATTGGGAGATGCTCCACCTAGGGGGACGAGTCAAGGCTTTCCTACCAAGATAAAAACTGAGATTTGAAACACCAAAGCAGCCTTTTTCCACTGGAATCCAGAGAAAAACTGGACCTTTCCACATCATCACTGGACCTTCAGAGGAAAAACTGCACCCTTCTACAGGAGCACTGCTTCAACTGAACCACATCTGTCACTGCAGGAGGACTGCAGCCACCATTTAACTGGACTGCTACCACAATGCTAACTAGCAGGGTATCAGGTTGTATTCTGACTCTGTCACTGGGTTTTTTGGTGGGTTTTTTTTTGTACAACTGCATGTATTTTATTTTTCTCTTTTTTCTTATTAAATTGTATTTCTGACTTGGAGTCTCTCGCTGGTTTTGCTTTCAAAACGATTACATGAGGCTTTTCCATGTAATCACATTTGCTGTGGTGCCATTCACCTCTCTCCAGTTTCTCTCCTCGTGAGTTCTGGGAAGTAGAATCTGCCTTTCTAAAGTGCTCAAAGTACAAATGCTCAGAGAGGTGGGATCCATGGCATGGCCAGAAGCAGAGCAAGGGTAGCCACACCTGGGTCCACCCAGCCTCTGTCACTGAGTGGAGACCCTCCCTTTGTGAAACTGATGTCACCCCTGCAGGACATTGAGTCAGGAGAAAGGGCGTCAAGGAAATGAACAACCTTGAGATACTAACAGGTTGTTTTAACAAAACAATGTAAAGAATAGAGTATGTTGACAAGACAAGTGCTAGCCTTAAGCAGGAGTCCCCCTGGCACTTGCTCAGGAGAGGTTAGCAGCATTGCTGCTCTCCTGCAAGGATGTGCCAATATATTTTTCTCACCAGGTTACAATAAGGATCACCAGTTCTGTCCACTGGTGATCCCCTACAGGCATGAGCTGCCTTGACCTACCTACAGCTCTGCAGCTCACCTATGCATAAAATCATTCTGTTTTACTCATTATAGTTAAATCTCTGTATTTATCTATCAATACATTAATTAAAATTTAGCCTAGGTTTAGATTTCCAAAATAAGGCTTTGTAGTTGTCTTAAGAATGTAGTATACAGAAAATAAAAATGACAAAGGGCTGAGAATAAACAAGAACATATTCTACTGCAATACAGTGGTACAAACTCATGATATACAGGAATTGTGAAGACTATTCAGTTCAAGTCTTAGTAAGGAGATAAATGGAAAGGTAATATGATAAAGCCATCTTCATTTACAGGCAATCATCATACACAGTGATGCATGATGACCCAAAACTTCATTGATAATGTACATCATGCAATAAATCATTGTTCTGACGTTCTCATATTGTTACGTAATTAATCTCTCTATTTCTTGTAAGTGTAAATTCTGTAAGAACTGGGGAACTACTGCTATTCCATTTTGGCAGTCATAACCTTCAGTTGTTCAGGCCTTTGGCATCGCACATTTCAGTGTTCACCCCCACACATCCAATCTGTGTGAGCAGCTTCATGACTTCCCTTCTCCATTTTAAAAGCCTTCTTAATTGCCATCTATGCTCATTTACAACCAAGAGGCCCAGATCTACAAAAGAAATTCTAATTAAATCGTGGTGTTTAATGTCAGAGGATGTTACAAAAGCCAAGTAAAAATGAGCTCAGAAGAGATTACACACATTCATGGACAGTGGTGCTACTGCCACCTACAAGCATGGCTTCAGAGGCAACCTCTAGCTACGAAAGTCCTTCAGTATCCAAAAGGAAGGCTCATGCTAGGTGTGCACTGTCATTTGTACTCCATGGGCATCCACTTCTGGCACTTTCAGAGAGCAAATATTGGACAAAAGCAGGTGCTCTCTTCTCAGCCTGGTGTCTCTGGTACCATTAATCCAGAGCAGGATGGACACACTTGTTCATGAGCCACCAAGAAAGGTGCAGTTCCTACTCCTAGAGCTGAAGGGAGACATGGTTCGAATTTGGAATAGAGTTGCCTTAAACAGCACTTGGAATGTCTGCAGTGCCCACTCTCAAAGCCCACAAGGCTGCACTGAGCTAGTGCTCAACAAATTTCTCTGCTTTGTTTCACTGCTCAGGGAAGATAGAGTCTGTGGCAGGAGCAGGAATTGCAAAACATGGATCAGTGGAAGAAAATCCAACTAAGCTACACATACAGATATCCACAGTCTTCAGTTTAATGCTGCTAATCACTGTATGACCAATGCAGACTAGATCCCAAATTTACAGACTCCTGTGTAGATAGATAGCTGATAACTGGTTTCAAGAAAGGATCATAGATCCAGAAACATGCAGGATCAGGGTCTAGAGAGGTTCCTGCCTCAAGACCAACATCCTCACCTTGGTGACACCTTACCCCACTTCATCTGCTTGGAAAAAGTCCTACAGGGCAACCCAGTCCCCCAGAACAGAGGAGAGCCAGCCCAGCCTTTTTTCTTATTATTTTCGTCATTCATCATTGCTCTACAAAAATATCCTATCTTCTCAGGCATATGTCACTGTGTGACCATTTCACCTTCAACTTTTTCTGCATTGGCAAAAGCTATGTATTTTAGGCTTAAAATCTTGGTATGTCATAAGCTCAGCCTTCCTATACAGAAAGTATGTCACCCTATTTTGATCTCAAATATCTCTAGCTGCAGCCTTAAACCTTACTAATAGTAATGAATAATGACAATCAATATATACTGTGTGCTTTCTTTCATATTTTCATGTATAAATTGCCCATATCCCTTAAGAATTGGTGTGGGAAAATACATTCTGTAGCATTCTTCATAACAAAATAGTTACAGCCTATGCTACATACTAGAAATTCAGCAAGACACAGCAAGAAATCAATAAAAACACAAATTGCTCCATCAATACGTACATTCATTTATACTCTTCAAGGTTATCTTTGCTATGCCAGCACAGAGACACATTTTCTCCTTATATAGCCTTGCATATTAAACTAGGCAAGAGAGAATGGAACGGAAACAAAAGCTATCAGTACAAATCTAATCTAGCTAGAATGCACATTCACAGACTCTAGGGTTGGTTTTCCTCTCTGTTCAGGAAGCAGTCTGTGATCTGGGCACACCAGCTGACACTGTCTCTCCATTCCCTTTAGAATTATCTTCTCCCAAGGCAGATATGTTTAGTCATAGAAAATAACCCCAAATTCATCTTGTATACCTATCACTCTATCCACTGTTTTAGCAGCTATGAACAGGGTTTTTTTTGCATCAGTGAAAGATGAATGTGTTATGACCAGTGAATTGATGGGTTAAATTCTGGTTGGTGGTCATCCATGTCAGAGGAGCACAAAGAGAACACACCTAAGTGTCTTTCAGGAACTTCTTGTCCATGGACTTGAGCAAAGACAACACAATGCTTGCATTCTTACTCACGTTCCCATTCATGGACAATGATGGTGGTATTTTCAGGGCAGAACTAGGTCTGTTGTGCAGAAATTCTGCAAACATTGGAGCTTAGGGACAGAAGAGGCTGTGTTCCTAGTAAGAAAATGGAAAAATAGTAGGAAAAATGTGAGGTAGGATCTTTCAGAGGTCTATATTTAATAGAGTCTAAACAAGCATAGCAGTGACAGGCAAAGCTTTCTTTGCATGAGGTCTCTGATGCAGACTAGCTGCACTGACTACCTTTCTTCCTGTAGCAGTCAGTCATTGCAGAAAACAGATTTCAAGAGACCAGCCTGGTGAACACATGCACTGCTATTCTTGCATGTTATTAATATTGCGCACCATAATGCATTGCTTAGTTGTAGAATTCCAATTCCACCATTTATTATTTGTACCAATCAATCAAAGCCTGACGTGCCATGCCTATGTCATTGGTATTTTCCTATTCTGTCCAGTCCTAATGTAGTCTCTCTCATCTCATTTCTATTTTGTTTATCATTAAACACAAAAATTCTGCAAGGTTAAACTGAACAGGCACTTCCTACTAGGAACTGACCATTACATTGCTTATTATGGATATCCAGTATTTCTGTAGGCAAATCTTCATGGTGTTCCCAAGGAGAGAAAGTGAGCCTTGAAAAATCACAGGAAGAGCTGCCTCCTTCATGCCACCTTTTTGATGTTGAGTGTATGGGCAAACAGTTATTCTTTCTACTCTTATCCACTGCTAGTGAGAACATCAAGGTATAGATGCGAATCAATTTGGTATGTTCTGGGATCTCAAATCTTACTGTAGGATCAGTCATGTCTTGCTGCAGTGTGTCATGGATTAGTTATTTTGTTTTTAATCAGATTTCCATGCCTCGAACTTATATGTCTGATCCAACTAGTTTTCTGAAAACCTGTTTAATTTTTAACTAGTATGGATTTTTCTTGTTTCATCAGATAGTCTCCTCAGATGGAATGTTCTTAAGAGGCCATAACAACACCATTCAAGAAAGTAATATGGAAGTCTGTATTCTTGGAAAGCATCTTGCTGCTCTGGAGACAACTGAATGCATCTCTTTGCCCATGCAACACTTTACTCCTCTCCTCTGCATGTGAGGTGCATTTTTATTACCCCTTACTTCAAACACAGGTAGAGGGAAAGTTTTCTCTGAGCTTTCCATGATGAAACCTCAGAGAATCTTACAGGCAGTAGCAGAAGTCTGTACCAAAGAACCCAAATATCCATACACCATGGGAGTGGCATAGCAGCACAACCTTAAAACTGCAGAAACTTTGTGTGTTGGAAAAGTTAAACAGAGCAGTTAGCAAACTTGTTTGTTTCCTTCTCTGGAGGCATCTGCAAGCAAGTTTCTTAAGTGTTTTCCTCTATGTGTGCTGTCTCAGCAATACACGTGCCCATGTTCGCCCAGTCCATGTTCAATATGGAAATCACAGTCTTGCAATTTTTGTAATCATCTCACAATCTATCTCTGGATTTCAGCATTTAGGCAGACAGGGGCACTGCAATGCCCCATGATTAGCCCTGATTGCGAAACTCCTTCCATAACCAAAATGATAAAAGTGATCAATCACCTTAACAATAGTTAATAGCTCTTATCCAAAGCCATAATAATCCCACGCTGCAGTCTGACTATAGCAAGCTGTTACCCTATGTGCCCAGCCTTGTGTCTGACACAGCACTGTTCTCTCTCATCTGACAGCCTGAAAGGACACCATATGTCATGGTTCTACAGGCTCCTTTCCACCTGCCTCCATCCCTGCACGGTAACTCCTGCTTGTCTCTGACTCTCAGTCAGCATCATAAAATCTCAGTTAGCTCCCCGGGAGGCTCTCATAGGAAGTCTCCAATCCCTGAAGCCACTTCTTGCTGTCTGGTTGTCTTTTACCTCACCATAAGTCATGTCAGTACCAGATCATTTCTTTTCACACCCATCCTTTTCCCTAGAAAAATGGGAAAATATTGTGAATTTTTAGGCATATTAGCATTTGAATTCTAACAAACAGCAGGAAAATGATCTTGTATCTTAAAAAGAGTGACCCCTCTGGCCCCATGCCAGACCTGAAGGCCTGCAATGGGGCTTACACAATCTGTAGCATCTCTCTGAAAGGTGGTACAGAGTTGCAGTGACTACATTTCCCAGTTCAGCTACTGCCTCTCTCCAGAAGTAATCATTTACCAAAGATATCACAACTTTAGGGTCATTCCACTGAACTGTCTCTAGTTTGCCTCAAACCTATATTTTCTAATTTCTAATTAAACTAAGGTAAGTATATTGAATGTTAAAGGAGACTTTTCATTTTTATAGGTAATGAGATAAAACCTTCCTAGAAAGTCAAGACTAAATTTGTGAGACTGATGGAACATGAACACGTGACAAGTTTTCATGTCAAAGTAAAGTCAGCTGGGTATCACACAGGAGGTATCACAGAATCATAAAAAAGTTTGGGTTGAAAAGAACCTTTCAAGGTCATCTAATCCGATGCCCTCTCCAATGGATGGTAATCACCATTTGTGTTTCAGGAAAAAATAATCTTCCTTATGCTGGACCCAGAAAACAGGAGGATCTTCAGCATCCTGTAACTGAGTGTTTGTTTTTGCCATCTGCATATGTACTGCCTGATATTTGCTGCTGTTTTTCACACCAGTCTGTCATTTCATTCATAAAGCCAGGCAGGGCACTTGTGATGCTGATTTAGGGGCAGGGTGAGTTTTCAGTTGCTATTACTCAATGGTTTTCTGCAGATTTATCACTGAGAGATAGTGCAGCCTATCACCAATCCTGCAGGAGTGAACCCACAAGTGGAAAAAGAAATAAGAATTCTCTATAATCTTTGGAGAGCCACACAGACCTCTGTCCTGAGACAAGCAAAGAGCACCATGGAGTTGAGAGAGGTTTGAAACCCAGACCACAGGATGAACCAGGAGCACCCACAGCCTCCCAAAGCTTGAAGAGTAGCACAGTTTCCAAATATTCTTTCATTAATTATCTTTTCATTAGTCAATTTATTAAATAGTAGACAGGAAAAAAAATCAACTTGCCAGTACTACAAGATAGGTAGTATCATAAACAAGGTAGAGGGAGGGTGAAATACTTGAGAAACTGGAGACAAATTTCTCAGCCTAGACAAGGGAATTCCTGGGTGCAGGATGGTGAGGTTTTTGCTGAACTCTCCCCAGGAGCATAACTTGAATCTGTGGGCACTTGTAATGATCTAGTTCAGTCAGCAGCTCCTCAGGAAGGCACAATGTGGGGTGAGCAAACACTTTTTCACTAAGGCTGGACAGCATCATGGTATCTTTGGCAAGGTCCATGTTTCCAGAGACCTCTCTCTCTGAGTAGCACACTTCAGTTTCCGCATCTTTATTTAATACATCAATAAATAACCTCAGGTTCTTTTTTCCCTTGCAAGGACCAGAAATTACATCCACTCTAGAGGGACACTTCACTTACTGTGATTCAGTAGCAACAACTTCACTAGCTGAGCTTTAGCCTTCTGGTTTAGGATGAGAGAAACTCTTGATTTGGAAGTGATGGAGTTTTGCTCAGATTTAGTCTGGAGTTTTTCTTCTTCCTTCTGTCCCCTGAAAGATGCCCACAGGTTCTTATCACACATATTTAGTATTTTTCACTGTAATAACCACATTTTCTTTATTACGTTGGAGTTTAAAGTTAAAAATAGATCCCCTCATCTTTGACACATCTGCAAGTCCTTTTTTATTCATTTATTATTTGCTTATACATTTAGCTCACACACTCTCTTAGAGTGATCTCTCGTAGAGATATGCTTCCCACTGTAAGCCTCAAAATTTCCAATTCCCCACTGTCTGTGGCTGTTAGATCCATGAGAATATCTGTTTTTTCTGGTTTCATACCAGATTATCTACCTGTGTCCAGCTTAAAATTCATAAAAGTTCCATTTTATTTCAAGCTAATATTCCATTAATGTTCTGCAGAATTGTCCATTGGTCAGAGGGAATTTTTCTGAGCTGGTGATGTTGTTGTCATCTTCTTTGTCCATCTTTATCTATGCACACTCTGCTGGCATATGCACTCTTGCAAAGTAGCATAATCCATTTCAACTTTGCATTTCTTCCCAAATATCAGACATTATCATTGCTTACATTGGTTTTCACTGCATATCCAAACATTTTTGTTGACCTTGACTCTCTGTCACTCTCTTTTCCTCTGACATTCTGTACTTCCCTTAGCAGCCATAGTGTCACCTCATGTACCCTCCATAAGGAAAAAATGCAGCTTTGGTTGATACTTCCAGAAATACTATTTTTTTGTCACAAATTAATTCTAATTTCTCAAACATTTCTGTGAGTATTTTGCCCCAGATTCTTGTCATGATCTTGTCCCTTATTAAAGACTTTGAACCTTAAGGATTGTTGGCCTTAAATGAGTTACAGACTTTGTTTCTCTTTTTGAGTCTTGGATTTATAGCTAGATATAGATAGATTAGATATAGATATAGATATAGATATAGATATAGATATAGATATAGATATAGATATAGATATAGATATAGATATAGATATAGATATAGATATAGATATAGATATAGATATAGATATAGAGATATAGATATATAAAGATATAGTTGTAGATGTAGATAGATATAGATAGATACAGAGAGAGATAAAGATGAGATAGATAGAGATAGAGATAGAGATAGAGATAGAGATAGAGATAGAGATAGAGATAGAGATGATAGAGATAGAGATAGAGATAGAGATAGAGATAGAGATAGAGATAGAGATAGAGATAGAGATAGAGATAGAGATAGAGATAGAGATAGAGATGATAGAGAAAGAGATAGAGGTATACATACACATTTATATACATATATGAACATATATATACCACATATGCTCATATATAATACAATCATGCAATGTTGGCATCACGTTTTTCTTCTGTGATACTTTTTATCTCTTCCCAGTCATGTCTCCAAAAGAGATTTTAATGAAAACCATTAATGAAATGAAAACATGACCTGGCTCTGATCAAAGTGTTGCCAAAACTGAAATTGCATTTTGATTATCTTCTCTTTGCCAGCACCCATATCTTGTCAATGGTGAAGTGAGTTTTAAACAGTCTGCAATCATCTACAAATTTTCAGAGACTTGCAATGTTTAATTCCCAGCCCTTTTCACAGGATACTTTCTTAGCTGCTTCTCCTTCTCCTGCCTTGTGTTATTCAGTAGCCCTGCACAGCCAAAAAGTGTAAGTCACCTGCTTTGCTCAGGGCTGAGATTACCTGATGAGCAGCAGACACCACTCCTGCCTCACAGCTGGTCTGGACTGGCTCACGCTGAAAGTTCCCTGCAGCTTGAACCCCACGGATCTTCTTGCTTAAGCTAAACAGCTGTGATGCTGACCTGAGGCCCCATGAGGCAGAACTGATTTTCTAAACCCCAGAGCTGTTCACAGTGAGCAATTACCAGCCACCCCTCTCCGAGGTCAGAGCATAACTCCAGGGCCAGCAAATGCCTTGTGACCCGTGGGTTCAGACCAGCTCCTTCAGTGCTCAGGACTTTTTTGTTTCCTCAGATCATGCAAACTTACAGCCGTATCTGCCAGGGACATGAAATGACAGAGCTAATTTGGGTTGGGCTAGAAAAAGCAGGAACTTGTAGCTATAGTGCATCCTGACCAGACCCAGTCCAAGTGGCAGGGACTGTGTGGGGAACACCACCATTGCAAGGTGCTGATTGATGGAGGGATTCCCCCAAGGTTTCAGGCAGGGGTCTGGTAGGTGACAGGAGCAGAGTGGCTGCAGGCACAACCAAGCCCCCACCCTCCCTGAGCTGCGTGACAGCAAGTCATAGAGCACCAGTTCTGGTTCACAGCATATCCCTGCCCCACTTCAGTGTCAGCTTGTTTTTCTCTGGGCTAACTTCCTCCCTTGGCTGGCTGGAAAGACTAAATGATTGTGGAGGCCACTGAAGCCCTGCTTATGTTTGTCCTGCTTTTATCACAAATGCTGATTTAATGAATAGATCATAAAAGCGGCTGCTCAGGCTTAGCCAAATGCTTTCAGAACCAAGTGATTCATGGAAATACTAGTCTTTCAATACACAGCCAAAACCATCAGAGAAGTCACTGTTTACAAGCTAATTGGGGAAGACAATGGAAACATCTGGCCCCTGCAAGAAGACTGCAGCCAAAGGAATTCCTCCACTGAAAGTTTAAGAGGTGTAACAACACTGGAGGGATAAAGACAGGAGACAAGTTAGTGCTAATGGAGGGAGTTACACACTGAGCAGTTTGTGAAAGATTCAGAAATACTTGAATACCAGTCCTCTGACCAAAAATCACAGAGATCTTGTCTCCAACAACTCTGGCTATAAACATTCTCTGGGCAAAAGCTGTTCTATGTCTGTCTACAGTTTCCTAAAAGATGTGCACAAGAGCTACTGTAAGAATTTACTGTCTCCAGAGGACTTACCCTTATTGCAGTGGTCATAAAATCTTTGAATTGGAATAGGATTGGAATGGACCTTAAAGATCATCTAGTCCCAGCTGCCCTCCTTCCCTCCCCACAATGGGCAGGAACATCTCCCACTAGACCAGGTGGCTCAAGGCCTTATCCAACCTGGCTTTGAGCACTGCCAGGGTTGGGCTATCCACAACCTCCCTGAGCAGCCTGTTTCAGTGCTTCACCACCCTCACAGAAAAAAATTCCTTTCTAATAGCCAACCTGAATTTCCCCTCTTTCAATTTTTACCCATCACTCCTTATCCTATCACTAGAGTTCCTGAGGAAAAGTTCTTCTCCAGTTTCCCTGTAGGTCCCCTTCAGATACTGCAAGGCTGTTATGAGGTCCCCACACAACCTTCTTCTCCAGGATGTACAGCCTCATCTTTCTCAGCCTGTCTCCATAGGGGACGTGCTCCACTCCTCTTATCAACTTTGTGGCCTGCTCTGGACTTGCTCCAACTGTTCCATGTCCTTCTTATGCTGGGGACACCAGGTCTGTACCTGGTACTCCAGGTGGGGTCTCACAGAGCAGAGTAGAGGGGTAGAATCACCTCCTTCCACCTGCTGGCCATGCTGCTTTTGGTGCAGCCGGGATCCATAGGCTCTCTCACACTGCCAGCTCATGTAGAGTTTTTCATCAACCATCACCCTCGAACCCTTCCCCACAGGGCTACTCTCATCTTTCCACTTTCTTTTTAAAACCACTATTTTATCCCTCAATAAGAAAGGCCACATGAGCCAGTGGGCCTTGAATGATTGTGCTGGGATTATTTAGTTTTTCCCCCATGATTATTTTAAACATACCTGAAGTAATATGGGTTTTAGCCTGAGCAGATCTTATTTAATCAGCCTTCTCAACAATGTCATTCATAATGATGACAGTCCAGTGGGAACTTGCAGCATCCTGAATTTAATCAAGTAGAATATAAATATAACCACGGTATTCTCAAAGTAAATACAACTAACCAGTTTAAAAATGGCAACTGGCTTTTGCTTTTTTAATTGGGGTGACATTTTGCAAGGCCATTTCTGGGTGAGTTCCATATCCTTTCATTCTCTTCTGCTTTTCTTATTTGTATAATGCTACCAAGGCATATATGAAATACATTTCAAAGTACAGATATCAGCTCATTTACAGCTAATTATAATAGGCAAGTGGTGCAGTAAATGGAACACCTGATTTTCTCCCCTCTTTTTTTTCCTTTTGGTTGAAGCTTTTGTGATGTTCTCCAGGTGACTCCCATGCATAATGTAACACTAGCAATGCTGTTTGCATAATAAGCTATTTTCTACCACAGAAGCAGAAACATTTTATCACTATAGAGAAGGCTTGGATTATGAATACATTTTCATATAAGTTGATTTATGTGAAAATTACCAATAAATGCATTCTAGCCATAAGTAAAATGTTTGTTCCTACTTTAAGGAGTAGTATTATTTGAAAGTGATGGGGAGGGGGAATGCACATCCCACCAAGGGAAACTACTTTATTAGTGTGATTCAAATGTCAGAGCTTGCAGTCACTTTCTGAGGTATGGAGCTCACTGAGTTTCCTTCAGTGAAGTCAAATGAGAGTGGAAAATGCTCAGCACTAGATAGAAGTATTCTGCATCTCACTACACTGAATTCCAGGCTCTGTGGCATTTAATGCAGTATAAACACTAAACTAAACCTGGCTCTAACCTATTGGCACCTTCTGCAATCTTCACAACAGTTGCTTGTTGCCCTCTTGTTTCAAAGGCAACTACATTTTAATATTTTGAGGTTTTCCTTATTAGTTTTTTTTTAAACATCTTTATTTAAATTAGAGTGACACTGTCAGTAAGACCAGCTCTGGAGCCTCACCTCCCCGCCAGGGCTCTAGGAGCAGAGCTTTGAAGGCTCAGTCCAGCCCAGCAAAGGCAGACAGGCACCAGCACCTCCCTGTGCTCGCACAGAGCCTCCCCACTGTCACCCACACTGCAGCAAGTGGAGCAGGGGTGCTACAAAAGCCCCACGTGGCCCTACATCCATTGCAAGATCAGCACAGGATCACTGTTCACGTGTTTGGTCACAGATGAAATCTGACCTAGATGCATATAAAGCACCAGTCTCAAAACTGACACCCTTGAGACTAAGCTGGTGCCCTTTGAAGGCAGCAAAATAGAGGGCTTTGGATGTGGCCATTTGCATTGGAGGGTATCCCAGAACCAATTAATTGCCATTGCAAGTGCGTTTCTGATGGGCTTGGGTAAAGAGGCATTCCTCAGAAAGTGCTGGGCTTGCTCCTGCTCAGTGAGGAGCTGTTCCTGCAGAGTGCAGTCTGGGAGCAAACCCTGGTCCTCCCGAGCCTGTGGAGATCTCAGCTGAGCTGTCTGGCACAGCAAGGTTATGTCTCAGCAGAGCAGATCGAGCCTGTACCTTTGAAATAATGAATAAATGTTCACCTCCATTTTTCAAAGCTATACACTGCTCAGATCTCCTGCTACTGTAAATCAAGGTGGTTTTATTGACACCAGAGGAGTTCTGCTGGGTTACATGAGCTGAATGCCTGACCCAATGCTGGCGATCAAAATTATTTCTGCTTAGCAGATAACTCATAGAAGAAACCGTTTCATACAATATGTCAATTGTTTTCTACTCTACAAAATTAAAAGGCTAAGTCTATAGTTGGAGGGGGGTTGACTACTGCAAATGAGCAACATTTAACATTTTTTGCCTGAAACACTACTCTGTAGTTGTAAACATTGCTTAATGTCATAATTTCCCTGTAGATCTTGTAAACTTCTGCAAAGCCACTCTTTGTAGAAATCCACTGATTTCCCCTGCATTATACCAAATAGGTTGGTGTGAATTTTCTTCCAAATACATACTTATTTTTCTAAACGCCTTCCAGTTTTACTAATTATTTTCTCTCCCTTTCCCCTGCAGATTTGCCTGTGAGGAAAAGCACTGTTCAGCAAGCAGCCTTGAGCACTACATGCCACTCTTCAGTCCAGCAACTGAGAAAATGCTGAGACTCTTTAGCAGGTATCACTGAACCTCGGTGGGAAACTGAGCCCTCCACAGCAGGCTCAGGGGTGCTCTGGCCCACTTTGCTTGTGGTCCAGCCCTTGCTGATGGCAGGATATACAGTGCATTGTCTTTGTTCCAGATCTGACAACGCTTCTGCCCTGAGTTGCCTCCAGGCAAAATCCTGCATCATTTGTTCCCACCCTGCTGCTGAGAAGTGCCTGTACCTACCTCTGCTTCTCATTTACATTTGCTGTTAGAGTCACCTTATAGAGCCCAGCTCAATGTATTTCTCACCAGATGGAAGAATGTTTTGTATAAAAAGGTAACTTAAACCTTTCTCCTAAAAGAGTTATTCCCTGGACACCCAGATCTCCCACATGACCCAGGCAGCACTCCTGTGCCCTGAAGTCTGCTGCTTAGGGGTCCAGCTTCACACCATGAGCCCAGAGGCACAAGTCAGCCAGCTCCTGAAACCTGTGACCTGTGTTGTGTTTTCACTCCCTCTCAGGGGAGCATTGCAAGCTACACATTTTGGCTCAGGTGCCCTTTTATGGGTACCACAAATCCTTGCAAGCCTCTCTGGCATGATGTCCTCTTTGTGCTGTGCCTGCCTTGTAGCTGCTTGGCAGCCCTCACCCCAAGGAGACTGGCTAACAGCTGTAAAGATGCTTTCACAAAGTTTCTCTCCCCATGAGACTCCTGTCTGTTCTCTGTGCTCTGACACTTGCTACTGGTGCTGTGGCAGCTCCACTGGCCTCAGCTGTGGGTCACTGAGCCAAAATCTCTGACATGATGAAGGAGAGGCCTTACTGTGGACATGCCAGGCTCTCCTAAGGCAAAGGTACCACAAAGGAGTCCTGGATACATTCCCTCACTTATCACTAAATCTTGGGATCCCAGCATGAGGAGTCTGGCTCAGCTTCCCTTGTCCTGTTCCTGTGTATAACAAAACTGATGCTAATTCACAAAACAGCACTGACCCTATGCTTTCTTATTTTCAACTTTAAAACATTTTAAACGGTATCTATTTTGCTACCATTAAATACATTGCTTTCTCTTAAGATAGTAACTAGCATAACTGCTAGAGCATGGATTCAAGAAACTAAACTAATTCATGTTGAGATGAGATGGTGTGGAGACCAAAGGGGGAAAGCAAGCTACAGAATAGGAGTATTAGATCATGCATTCTTAGTTATACATTTACTATATCTATAACAGCTCACTTTTCCATTTTAAGCCCTACTAAGTGGAGACTATTTAAATGTACTGCTGTAGTAATAAAGAAAAGGTCAACTCAATGTCTGTCTTGGCCATTAATCAATCTTCCCCATACTTTCTAATTATCTTGATTGCCTGATTGAATGAAGCATGGGACACTGATCATCTATATGTTCCTTGGTTATATCTGCTCTTGGCTTTTTCCTTTTCTTTTTTTTCTTTCTTTTTTTTTTTTTTTTTTTGAGACAAGAGAGGATTTTTTCCTGTAGTGACTATTTTTCAAAAAATATCACCAAGTTCTTCTCTGATAACCATCTCCTTTGCTGCCTTATCTCCCACCATTTTCTGTAGCAGTTTTGCAGGCTGTTCCCTATAAAATGTTGAAGTGTCTTTAATCATCTCAGGCAGCAATTTGTGTTGGTTTCTTCCTCTCCTTTTCAGCAGTCTAGGATTCCCAGCATTACTCTTTCTGTGTCTCTGTCTCTCCCCCCTCTCTGATTATGAATTGCAGGTTTTTTCCTGTTTTTAGAGAGAGCTTAATGCAATGCAATAACACACAAACACAGGAAGAAATTATAGACATGAAAAGATCAGATTTTTTTATAGTGATAATTCTCTTTTACTCCTGGGTGTCATATATCCATGAGGGACCCCAGAACTTCACCAAGAGCAGCCAGAAAGCTTGTTACCAACACCCCAAGGACTGCACAGCACATCTCCATCCCCAGGTGACGGGGAGGGCCTTGTGGAAAGAGTGTGGCAGGGGACAGGTAGCAGGTCACATGCAGCCTGCAGAGATCTAGCCCAGGGACTGAAAATACGTGTGACTAATGGCATGCAGAAAGGGACAATTGTGCTGCTCCCATATGAGCTCTGGGAGACAGTTTGGTCTCAGTTCAGCTGCACAGGGTGGCAGGAGACCTGTGAGGATGTAAGCCTCATCTTAATTTTTCTATACTGTATTCATTGGGAGTTTGAGAGAATGTTTGAAGAATGCAAAAGGGGATACTTGGGAAGCATTTCTCACCCCTTTGATTATCTCTACAGCTTGACTGAATGAGGCACACAGCCCAGCTCCTTCAGATATCCATTAATGCCAGGCAAACAAAGCATATTCCACACATCACTGTCTTACTGTGAGGTTTGTTTTTTTTTTCCTGTTCATAAATAGTTTGAGAACAAACGTGTTCATTGTTTGAAATCTTTGGCCAGTAATTTGTGCAACTTACACAGAGCCTACAATTTTCTCAAGTAGCTTATGATGAGCCCTGTCTTCCTTCAAAGCTGCATTAGCAGGCAGGCAGCCTCCACAAGCTTTCAGCGACAGGCACCAGCAACCTCTCCAAACCTCTGCACAGCCTGGCCCTTGCTAGAACCAGTGTAGTGTGATGCTTGGGTGCTCCAGCCACATCCCAAAAGCCTAGATCAGACTTCTCCATCATGATATAAAAATGAAACTGGAATATTGCTGGGCAAGTGTTCTCCTATTTTTCGTGGTGTGGATGCTGTTACTGAGAGACAACTCGAACTCTTAACATCCCCATTCTTTACACAATGACACCCCCAAATCAGGGTAATTTCCCCAGCAGCTCTGGGGCAAGCTAAGCATTCCCCAGTGCAGCACCAGGATTCTCAAAGCTGGGTTGAGCCAGCTGGCATCTTCCCAAAGCAGATACCCCCTTGGTTCCTGAAAGAGGTCAGCTGAGATTGCTGGAGTGCCACACTCGTTTCTCCTCCACTTCTCTGTACTTTAATGGCAGAAACAACTCAATAATGCCTGAGCAGTTCCTGCTGCCCAGCATATCCTAAGCCTTGGTGCTTCCCTGCTCTGCACACTAACCACACAGCAGGTGTACACATCTCTGCCCTGAAGACCTAGAGAGAACCTGGCAATATGATTTCCTTTCTTTTCTTCCTTTTTTGGGAGCATTTTGGTGGGGTCAGCTGCTGATTTTATACATTGCAGAGCCACACTGGCAGCACTTGCAGTACCCTGGTAGATGCCATCCCTGGCAAATGGTGAACTCTACTAGAAATAAACAGTACAGCCAGGCTAGCACAGGCTAAGGGAGATTAGTGTTCTATGGCTCTGTCTTATTTCCTAGTCTTCCAAAGACAGCCCAGCGATGATAAATGAAACAGTACCCCTAATGGAGAATTACTAGCTGCAAAATTACAAACTTTAGATTCAGTAATAGTACATTCAGGCAATATTTACATGACAAATAAGAAAAACTTCTGACAGAAGAATCTTTCATGTACTTGTCTGGTTTTATCACTCAGCTCACAGTTTTATCTTGCATTTAATCATATTGCCCTTCATGTGCCATCCAGTAGCCAAAGTACTAAAATATCCTTAATCTCTCTGTATCTCATTACAATGTGAGACAATGGTTTTGGAAAACTTTCTGTTAAGTATGATATATCTCAGCTGCATACAGTATATGCTCAAAATTCATACAGTACATGGAATAGCACTAAAAATTCTAGGATCATCTTAAAAGCAGAGGAATGGAATAAAATTATGCAGAAAATACAGAGTGATGGATAGGTAAAGTGTTATTAATAGATCATAAAGACAAATGAAAAATATCAAATGCAATTTCATTTAATAAAGAACACAGAGAAATACATATCAGTAGGTCTGATGGCATAAGACTTGCTTTGAAGGTTGTATCCTTCCATTCTCATAGAAGGGCTCCTGGACATTCTGTTTAGGGCAAGTAGAATTGAAGACAAATTATTTAGTTTTGTTTTTAATATCTAAATCTGTAGTCAGTATGACATAACATATTTTAGGCCAGAAGAACATGATACAGTTAGTCAATAATATTTATAAATATTGTTATTTACTCAATTAAATCCTTATCAGCTTTAGATCATAGATATTCAGCACTGCATAACACTGGGTCCTTAATTGCACATGATTGTTGTCACATCTTGGTGTTAAAATTACTTGTCATCTACCTACATTTACAAGTAGAAATCCTTTTAGAGCAAAGTAAGCATGAGTAACATTGGTTGTTGTTGTCATTGCTATGATTATTACTATTGCTATTATTTAGCCTCATCTTGATGGAGTTTTGCATTCTGAAGTGCAGCAAGTGGAAGTGGTATTGTGGAAGTTGAAGTCTCTAGAATGACTGAATTTGGGATGCTGTATTATACTGCAAATAGCTGGCAGTTTATTAGTTACACATTCCATTTAATACACCAGTTTCTGTGTATTTTAAGTTGTCTGCTTTTAAGTCTCTATAAGACCCCTGTTGTTTCAATTACTTATCACTGTGGCCTGAGGTATCATTACTGTGCTGAGGATAATAAACAACTCCTCCTATTTCTGCTGCTGGAGCTGTGACTAACTTAGCATGATCAAGAAGCAGCATAGGATGGAGAAGCAAGTGCCATATGGCAGGTGTTAATCCTAAATCATATTCTGCTCTGCCAGCTTTATTATGTGGTCTGGGGCAAACCTCTAAACCTTACTTTTTGGAAGAGCTGAGCACCGTAAGAGCCCACAACATTTATTGACTACCCAAGATCAGATAGGGGTTTTGAGATCATATACCTTCTGCTGTTTCTTTGCTGTTATAGGGAGGAGGTCTGTTGTTAGGAATAGCAGGAATCTATTTAACACCGTGAATTTAGAAATGCAACATTGAAGGACTAGGCATCAGAGCCATTCCATTTGCATTACAGCATGGAGCTGGATGTCAGTGCATGCTCTGATGGGGAGCTTTAGCACTTAGGATCTGAGATGTTTGTCTTCTCACATGAAGTCACAATGCTTTACTGAGTACCAGTTTTGACAATTATCCCACAACCCTAATATTCCCTTCAATGTTTGGACACAGTTTCATCTGGTTCTTCCTGTGAATGTCTTACTAATATTCTCTCCATAGCATATTTTATATTCTCTTACTCGGTACCAACATTTGACCAATTTAAATCAGAATTTAGGTCATGTAACCTCTGTTAACTTGTTATAACCAGGTTTATTCTGTTGATTTTAAAAGTCTTAGTTTACAAGAATGTTGTCAGCCCTGAAGAACGTTGTAGTTCAGAGTTATCTGCGCCTGTGCATCATCTTACTTCAGTCAGTTTTAAGGGCAAAGAATTATGTCATCTTTTATTTACTTACAATGCCTCAGAAGTTACAAACTAAGAGCTTTTTCCTTTATGGAAGAGTAAAGAAAACACTCTCTAAACTTAAAGTTCATACAGAATCCAGCTGTTAGCATTCCTGCAATCATGTCTTTCAGCTAATTTATTCCCATTAAGTCTAATGTTACAGAGAAAAACTGCTTTGCAAATATTTAATAGCTTCTATGAGTCTGAAAAAATAAATCCATATGTTTGTGCCTCTTTAAATATCTCAGCTTTTTCCCCCAGATATTCAAAAGAAGCAGTCTCTGGTTGGTTTTTCCTGAAGATGGGGGACTGTGAGGTCTCAGGCATTTGAACGTCTTTTTTTCAGGGGTTTTTTGGACAAACTTGCCAATTTGCTGGCTTAAAAGTCGATTTACCATCCAAAAAACCCTGACACTTCAATAAGAAGACTCAAAACACATCTCCAGTGCTCTTCTATCTATACCCAAGCATGGCCAAGGTACATACTGCCTGTACCCCATCTTCCACCAACAGCTCTGTAAAGAAACAGCCTTGCCCCATCATATTGCTGGCTCAGGTGTGTAGACTTTTTGGAGTGCTGGGAGGTCACAGAGCTGTGAAAGATTCCCTCTGCAGATGCCTTCAAACTTGCTCCACCCATGGATTTGCCATCATGGCAACTATTCTAGCCCAAATGTCTTTGTGCTGTATTCCTGTGATATTGCCATCTGCAAGGCAGGTGCAAAATCCTGTGCAGGGTAAGGCACAGCTGTAATGGAACAGGGTAGGGGACAGGCACTGGAGACACATCTTGGAAAACAGAGCTGCTTCCAACCATGTCAGCCCTTCAGGACAGCTGTCCTCCACAAATCTGGCCCTGGATGGAGTATCAGCCAGCAGACATGAGTTTTTAATACCTCCAGGATTGTTTTGGAAAGAAATTCTCTTTACAAATTGGGAAGAGTCCACAGAGAACTCACACAGGTCCCCATGGATGGACTGTGAGCAGAGCAAGGCTGCCACGCTCTCCAGAGACAGTAGCTGCTGGTAGCTGGGTCTTTCACAGAGATAAAAAGATTGATAGCTTCTTCTGTATTTATTAGTGGACTGGTCAGTCCCTAACCTGGAGGGAAAAAAAAGAGAAATATTATACAAAGTTAAACAGAGAGACAAGGGTTGTTTACAATTTCTGCATTGAAGATGTGCAATGGGATGAAGAAACACCTTCCCCAGTGCTGAGGGTGTTGTGCAGTGATTTGTTCCAGTGCAGAGTGTTTATACAACGCTTGTATTTTATACCCCCACACATAAATGGCAAAACAACCCCCTCCCCAAATTAGTAATGACCTTTTTTCAAAATACAGGTAAGTAATGGACAGCTGTATATAGTCAGTCCTTTAGTTTATGTCCTTACAATAAGATTGTAATTTCTCTCACACTTATTTTCCCCTCTCTGTTTGTATGAATCCTACTGTATGACTCACTGTCACATGGCAGACGAAAACATCAAGCTTGGTTTTCCCCACATACAGAAAGTTCTTCCCTCAATAAAAACTAAACAGCTTTTTTTATTTTGCCTCATCCAGATATAATCTTGAGGTTTTACATGTAGATCTACATCACAGAAAGTTACAGACATTTTACAAAACACGAAATGAAGAATTCAGGGCTTTTAAAGTGAAAATTGACACGGTTTTTATGTTGCTTTATCTGCAAAGGCATGGAGAACCTTAGACTTCAGAGGGTGTAAAAATCCTGACTCACATGTTTTGCAAAGTATCATTAGTTTCCTAAAAATAACATTTGTATATGCTAAATCTTCTAATTGTAGATTATTTTGTGTTAATTATACATAATACCTTGCTATCTGTCAAGATTTCCTCAAAATCTAATTCCCAGAACTAATATTTCATGATCTTCAATTATGTAAAATACTGACTTCGAGATCCAACGAAGAGTGAAATAACAGACCTTAAACCTTCAGTGGAGCAGCACTGTCACTTCAGGCCTGTCAGGGAGTAAACGAAGGACTGTTGTGCACTTTGGGAAAAGAAAGGACCATTTCTTTGGCAACCCAGTGAGATTTTAGCAACAATTGTTTAAAGAACCTCATTAGCATAAGAAAAAGGCTCTTGGTAAAAATGAATTAGCAGTCACAGTGCAGGTGAAGGAGGCTGATAATATATGCAAGGTAAATGGAATAGGTTGTGAATATGGTCTATCACATGGCTGTCATCACCTGATTTCTGTCTGACATACACTCCCACGTCATAGGAGAACAGCCCTGTTTCAGTTTTGTGTTTCATGTGGGAACACAGCCTATACCTGGAGAGTGTGTCAACTCCTGTGTCCCTCTGGGCATCTCTGCTCCGGAGCTGCCAGGGTTGCTCACTATCACTGGCTGGCCCAAGCAGACTCCATTCCAGCCAGCAGCGGATTGTAACAATCTCACAATCAGTACCTGTCACTAGAGTCAGGGAGAGAAGACTCTGAGGTGCAGATATATATGCCTCAAATGGCTGAGAAACATCGTGGAGGATTCAGCTGTCCTCATCTCAGTGCTTTAAACACCCCGTTCTAGTGGCAAATCCTGCTTGGGTGTGGAGCAGCAAACAGGAATGGAGTCTTACAGGGACAGTCCTGCTTTTAGGCTGGGTTATCGCTGTGCACAGAAGCACCTCCAGTAAAGAGCAGTTCTGAGAATGGGTTTGCTGCTGGTAAACGGACCAAGGAGTCACACTCACCTCTCCTTTCCTTGTGGCAGGGATCGCAAATGTTGGGTATTACTGTCATCGTTAGTTTGTGCTTTGAAAGCATGGTTAGCAGTGGTGGTTTGGAGAAAGGACAGAAGAAAAATTAAATGAGCCCTTCACGGGCAGATCCTCCCAGCCCCAGGTCACCAGCAATTAATGACTTCTTGGCATGGACAGGGTACCTCTAGCTCACATGTAACAATCAGCAACAGCCCTGTGGTCTATACATTTCTCTGATGTCTTTTGGATGCATTATAGTTTGGATCTCCTCAGAGTTCACAATGCTGAGCCCATGTGTGTGGCATGTAAAATAAGCCTGTTTTAAACTTGCTATTGAAGGAAAGTTCCCCAGCTTTTACTGTTGAAGGAATACTGAACCATCATTCTTCATCCACCTTTCCTACACCACTCATTCTTTTTATAACCCCTTGTTATTACCCTTTCCAGGTATCCCTTCTCCAGACTGACAAGTCCATGTATATTTGAAGTATTTTTATATGAAGGTGAAGCTGAAGCCTCCCTAATGCACCTCACACTTTGCAAAATGAAAAAATGTAGATATTATACTGTATAATCTGAGAAATAATATTTGATCATGTAATTAGACTGTATCATAGGCAAATGCTCTAGGGAACAGAGTTAATGTTGCATGTACAACCTTAATTTTATTTCCTGACTTTTAAATGCCGAACTAGGCAACTTTAACATTTTCTTAATGCAATTTTTGTATGGAATATTATATAGGCTATTACATATGCATGCATCTTGAAATCTGGAATACATTAGGCTGTAGCACACAGATTGTAGCATGCACGTCTGAGTACTAGATGTCGGCACTAGTCTTGACTGGCACCAAGCTCAAAATTACACAGGTCATTTCAGAGTGGTGGTCTCAAAGTTTTGAAGTGTCACTGCCCTGTTTTCTATTTGGTATTTCTTTAAGACTTACACAGGAGTTTTACAGAGAATTAGCTTGAGAAGTCTTTTTTTTAAAAATAGATTGATGATACTTTTTACAACCTCCTTTTTACAAAGCTAGTCTTATTTGAATATTTAGGCTTTGGCCTAAGAGACTTAAGAGAAAAAGTATGTCATCAGAAGCTTTAAAAATTATGAAAATGTCAGAGCATACTATAAAAACATAAAATAATTTTCCAAACAGAATGACACCATGGCTTTACTTCCTGATCTCTGCAGACCTCCCTGGGTATGAAGACAGTACAATCGAAATCTAAGAATTTCCCCTTTCAAGTGGTAAGTGTAAGAAGTCCTTTTCTAGCTACAAAGGGCTATAAGATGACTGACTTCAAGGCTGACTTGTAAAGGATTAGACACTGTCCTTTCTCCATCTTGTTCCACACTGTAATGTCAGGGTATCTCTGAAGCTATATGGCAATTTTAGAGGTTAGAAGAAATCCTTTGCAAAGATAGAGTACTGAAAAAACTTCAGGATAGACACTTGGATAAACCAGAACAGAGGAATGATTGATGTAGCTCATCTAAATAATTCAATATTCAATCATCAAATGAAAAATAAAATACACCATACTTGTATTGTCATGAATTTGAGATACAAAAGTGCACCATTGGACACCATGGGGTTTTATTTCCCAAAGACACCTAATACGTGTCAGGATTACAAAAGTTTAATATCATATGACAAGAGCAAGATATCTACTGTCTTTGGAGGTTACTCTTGAAGAATGTCACCATGGACTGGGTAGAATATACCACTAATAAATCACAGCAATGTTCTTCCAATAGACTAAGTGATTTTTGAAAAGGGCAAAAAAAAAATCAAATAACGTATTCAGCTAACAGGATTTGATCAGCCGATCATCTAGTGAATATTAAAAGAGCTGATCTGATGAATAAATTATTCAGTGGAAGCAGGCAAAATTAACAAATTATGTATTTGCTGAACAACAGCTAAACCATTCAGCACATATATAATTAAATATTTATTCATACATATTTATAAATAGTTCTTACACTTTTTTTTTGTTTCATCCAGGTGAACAAATCTCTCAACTCTTTTTTTCTTTCTTCTGAAGAAGGTGGAAAGACCCTGTCTTCAGAAAGCTTGATCTCAGGTCAGCATCTCATTGAAGCCAGCTTCATTTGCATTTTTAATCTATGTAAGTGAACATGTGAAATCTTAAATGTGTGTCAGGTTTTAATATTTAGTTTTCCAATTTTCTGGAGGCACATGTGCTTGTCTGCAAGTCTGCAACTGTAAAGAAATAAAGAAAGGCTATGCCTGTGCTTATGCTTTGCTTAAATGCACTGGGGCAGTGGATTTGCTTTCAAACCTGGACAGCTGTCTTTTTTGATACTTGGGTTTTCCAGGAGCCACAATATCTTTCTTTCATACATATATATGGTTAGAAAACAACAATTTCTTTGTTACTCATGATCTACTCCATTGTTAATAGAGCTGACCAGAGAGGAAATTTTCCCCAGCAAAAAAAATTACAGTAACCACAGTACTAAAAAATAAAAGTGATTTAAAAAGTACAGGGACAAAAAGGAAACAAAAACTCACCTGATTTTTTTTTCTTAACAAGCTAAATTCTACTTAAGTGAAATGGTTGTTTGTAGAGGAACAGCAAGAAATTCTTCCTTGAAGAGACACTCTTCTACCTGCTGGGAAGATTTTCAAAAATTTTTAGATGTTAGTCCAGATGAAAATAATGTAAATTATCTAAATTCTGAACTCATCTAGTCTACCTAAGGATGGCAGAACCAGCATCAAACCCAGTTTATACTTTCAAGGAGAGTGGCTGATATAAGACTTCCTAAATTTTAAATTAAGATTCAGAGATAGAGCACTAGCTAAAGTTAACTCTCACCTCTCTGTTGGTATCAAGTTCTTCTGTTGCAGGCCACAAACTCACTGTCACATAGCAAAGAAACAAGAATACAGTAATGAGGATGCTCAAGATATAAAGAGATTCTCCTGACAGAGTACTGACAAAATAAAAGCTGATAGATGCCCAGGGTATTCTTATATTATTATCTGAGACAACCACACACATCTCATCTTTTTTTTTTCCCACATCCTTTTTATTTAAACAATTAAAAGCATACACTTTTATAGAAAATTACTTATTTGAAGTGCTGTTCTGAGATCACCTCTGGATGTCTTTTGGTAGTAACTCCTCTGTGTCTGGAGAGCCAGAGGTGGGTGAAGCACCAGGTGAGCTCCAGCCTCTGCAAATACAGCATCTGTGCATTTACCCTTGAGCAAACATGGTTTCATCTATTTTTTTTCCCCTAAGCAAATGTGGCATGTGGTAGACACATTCCCAAAGCATAAAGATTTGCAAGGTGATGGAATTCCTTCTCACATGAAACAGCAGCAGTCTCCTGGCCCTACTTTCACAAAATTTTGCCTTTATGTGCTGTTGCCTTTCCCCCTGCATTTCTATTAATGTGGAATTCAATTCAGTTTATGTTTCAAAGTTTTTGGAGCCTCTCACAACTGAGCCATTTTGTGGTGCACCAGTCAGTGTGTAATTGAGATCTCAGGAAATTCCAGGTTTTGCCCATCACTTTCTTCTTTTCTGGACTTTTAAGAAATTATTTGCCCCCATCTTTTTAGGATCTCACACAGGATTACTAGTGCTGCTTCTACATGATTACTAATGTAGAGGAAGTCCTTCATTTCAGTTCCATTAAGTGGTTGAACTCTGCATTTAAGGATGCAGAGAAGCTGTTGTTATTATTTCATGTAAGTTTTAGGAACTGCCTGAAAATGGGATAGTGAAGGAAAATGCAGGGAAGGATTTGCACCCTTCTGTTCCTAGGCTCTCTTTAAAACTGGTTAAGACATCTAATGTGGGCTGAAGCCTTACTTCAGCAAAGAATCATGTGTCATTACCATGCCTACATCACTGTTGGTAACTTCAGGCATTTTTTTTGTCAGATTAGGCTGAGTTGACTCTCTGCTCAGTAGATACCACAAGGCTGATCATGTGTATCCTGTTGTGCTTAAACCACTGTCATGTTCCCCATCCACATCAGTTTAAGGAAGATTCTGCTTCCAGCTGTTTTCCTCTGTCCATCCCATCTGTATTTTCATTGTAACTGATGTGCACAGCTTGCTTGACAAAATTTGACCATGTTTTTGAACGGATTCCAAGCTGTGTGAGTGCTGGGCGCAAGTGTAGCAGTTCAGTGCAAAATATCGGTGAAGTCCCTGCTTGGGAAATCAGTTTTCCACTCTAATGGAGCTCTAGCTCAGTGTGACTTCTGACCTGCAAGGACCACCTTTTTGCAAGCCTGGACAAGAGAGATTGGAAAGTATCTGAAGGGCAGGAGCCAGCAGGACCAGCGAGAGTTGCTCAGGTTTAGTCAAGAAGTTGGGTCCCAGCCTGTGGAACACCAGCTCTGCCTGGTGCACAGCCAGTAGACCTCTCAAGGTGCTGGTCTCAAAATGCCAAGTGTGCAAAATGAGGGCTAAGCAAAAAGGAGCAGCTGTGCAATATAGAGCTACTCCACATGACATGGTCATGGCCAAGACCAGGAGAAAGCACCAAGCTTGGGAAGGGCTAGGGCAAGAGCTAATGCTCCAGAGAGCTGAAGCTATTCTAAAACGCTCCAACACAGACAGTGAAGATTTTTTAGGGCAGATGGAAGTTTGGACTATGTTATGTCATTCATTTTATCCATGATGTATTTCTAAAAAAAGCTCAGCAACAAGTATCCTATGCTGTTTCTCCCTGCTTGAAATGGCTTTATATAAGCTATCTTTAATTAAAACAAGTTTTTTCATGTGTCCACAATTGATTCCTTAAAATATTAATAATTTTCCCTACATTGGTATCAGAGCCATTACTTTTTCCTGTGTATCCTTTAACTATATTTAAATAATTCATTTATCCATTTTCCTGCCCTCGGGGAGACTTGGGGTTTCTTTTACACCATGTGATCCCATTTAAAACAGAGGATATTTTCTCCTCCTGAAGTTATAGGATATTTTCTATTTTTCCAGTGTTTACTAGGCATAAGAAACCAGTTAGCAACCACTTTATTAAGACACAAATGTAGCATGGAAATATGTGTCTGCCTGTGTATAAATGCCCTTTCCACTGCTCATCAATCTTTCACTAATTAGAAAGACAAAAATATTTTAAAACCAATTAATGTCACCGAGAAACATTCCAGTAATTCTCAAAATACAATGTAACCATGATAGATACATTTCAATTATTTCCAAGCAGGTTCGCAGAGCACTGAGTAAGCATAAGGGACAAGAAGGGGCTAAAAGCTGCAGTGCTTGGCTGATGAATCTCTGACATAGGATGTGGATTAAGGTTTAAGTGAGACCAGCAGTTCACATTCTGCCTCAAAAAGCTCCTGAGTCACCTGATTAAAGTGCAACCTTGACAAATATGCACAGCGTTGTCTCTCACAGTTGGAATCACCAAAGAGGCTAAAAACAGCACCGTGCACTGCATAATCTCTAACCTCAGGGGACAACAAAAACAGAGAATTGCTGTGTCAATCTCATTTCCTTGTTAGGCTCATTATCATAAATGCGGGCCTTTGGTTTTGAATGCCACACTTCAATAAGATTTACCTATCAACAGCTGCTGAAATATTGAATTCCACAGTCATCTTTTCCTTTTGATGCTTTCCCTTTTGTTTCTTTATCCATAAACATGAGCAACTGAGCTAAGCTTAAATTAACTAGCCGGGGTTAAATGTTTAGGGCAGCAAATTATGGCTAGCCGGCTTGCAGAGTGGTTTAGATTACAGAGGAGAGTTGCCAATCTCAGCTCTCATCATGCACTCCAAATGTGCAGAGCAATATTGGCAGTTCATGGCCAAATCCTGCATGCTTTAGTTATCACAGGAGCACTGCTCCCATGAATAAGTGGAGCAAGATTTAGCCCCTGCTCGGAAGATAGAGATGAATCACACTTTTATTCTTTGAGTACCTCACAGTACCTTCAACACAGACATGTTCAGTGATTGATAGCCTGTGTCTAGATTGGGTATTTTTCTATATACTGACAAATATTCTCTTTGAGATGGTTTCTAGGAGCAGAGCAGTATATACTGCAGCAATGTTGGGTTTCTTATTTTTCATTGTGCCCGTTGTCTTTGTTTTGATTAGGTTTTTTTCCAAGGGTCAGTTACTTCCCATCATTTTTCCGCTTAGAGTGCTCTGCAATAATCCTGTTACAGATCTCCAGCCCTCGGTGACAGTAAAACAGCGAAAACTTGAATCAGTAAACAGGTAGGGAAAGACACAATCTTCTCTTCAGGGTCAAATCCCAAGTCATGGCACAGTCTAAGGGAAATGAAGGTGTTTGGCTTTATAAAAATGAGCTGCTGGTATCAGCTAAGGCTTTTGGGTTTTTTTAGTTGATCAAGGTAAATGCAATGTGTTAACTTTTTTCATACAGTGTGCAGCCAAACTGGGTCTGTAATTCAGAGTTAAATGTTGGCTGAATGTGATTTCATGACTACCTGCTGGGACCACAGGGGAGCAGTAGGCTGTGCCACAGGGAGCAGCCATGGAAAAGGGCAGCCCAAAACCACTCCCAGCAGACACAGCAACATCTTTTCACACTTGGAGACCCCCACTTCACCCAGCCTGCCTCTTTGCCAGTCTAGAGCCACACTCCCCCACTCCAAAGGCACGTAGTCCTCCTGCAAGAGTGGCTGCATATCTGTTCAGAGGTTGGGAGCAAAAAGGTGCCTCCTTAAAAAAGGACATTCCACAAAGGAAAAGGTGGGACCTTTTTAACCAGGATTAAACACTTTTATATCACAGGAATGATCTGCAGGAGCCCATCAGCTTAGGCACTAAACACAGTCTTTCTGCCACAGCATCGGAGTCCCTCGTCTGAAACTCAGGGGAAAACATAAAAGGAAAGGTGGAGCGACATCAACAGATTTTTTAGATATATACATACCCAAAAGAATCACTGAGAGCAAACTAGAGGAAAAGCCAAGCTTTCCTAAAAGCAACTGAAATTATATTTTGTTGGTGATGGGCACTGTCTAAAACCTCAGCAGAAAGAAATTCAGTGCATATTCAATTTTCCTCACAGATGAGGTCCCCACCTCATTTCAGAGGCTTTGAGCCCCATTAACTCCAAACCTGCTTCTCTCCTCCTGACCATGAGAGCCAGCATCTCCCCAGTGACCTGCCCGGACCCCAGTACAGAGGGCAGCTTGGCAGATATGACCTGTCACCCCTGGTTTGCTCTGGCACTACAAGGCTCATGTTAGACAAAGATTGTTTCTTCCACGAGGAGCTCAGGGGTAGGCATCTCCACCAAAGAGGAGTGAGCTCTGTGAATGTAGTTGACACCTGAGAAAGTAATTTTGGGTTATTTATTTCAATCTAACTTTTAAGAGCCTAACACTAACTTTATACCATTTTAGTACTGATCTCTGATAGCTGCCGTGGCAGAGGCCAGTCAGACGAGACAAGATAGAGGACATATTTAATTTCTGAGTGGGAACAGTTTCTCTCACATATATTTCCAGTCTTTATTTGCATTACAGTACAATTTTTACTGTTTTTTTAAAGCACAAGTGATCAGACTCAGGCAGGAAACAAAGAGACTTATGATTGATCTTACTTAGGTAAAACAGTGATTTCTATTACACTAGCCTTTACTTAGATGCTTTTGACTGCTACAAAGAATCGATTTATTCTATTTGTCAAAAAAAAATCAAAACCAAAGCCAACCCAGCTCCTGGTACACTCTGCATGAAAAGAATCCCTGGTTTGTAGAACTTAGCTCCACTTTTCTGCAGTAGATGGGCTGAAGATTGCAGGAGTTAATTACCATCAGCAGAGATGGGTTACTTCATTTCATTGATTTCATTACCAGCGAGCCCAACTCTAAAAAAAACTGAAACGGGAGAGCAATGACCACAATATGGGGCCACAACAAGTGGCCAAAACTCCACGTGATGACAGAGGAATGATTTCCCACGGCTGCCACTTAACTACAACTAAGGTGTTCTGCAATTTTACTTCCACAAGCCAGAGGGTTTATTGTAATCCTGATAAATTACAGCAACAGAAGCAGGCGAGAAGTGGGACAGAAGAAGGGAAATGGTAATGCAAAATACAAAATTGCTTAGCAGAAAAGAATGGAGAGAGCAAGCGAGCAGTTTGTTATCGTTTATTTTTCTTCAACATATCATTCGGTTTCAGCTGTCTCCCATCTCACCCAGATCTCCACCATTTCTCAGAAACGTCTCTCGATGGCATCTCATTCTCCTCCTGTCTTTCACCGTCGCTTCATTATTTCTTAACTGTCCCTGAAAGGGCCCGGGCAAGCGACAGGGGGAACGTGAGCAGGGGACGCGGGACCAGCCGGGTCCCACGCGTCCGCCGCATTTAAGCAGTTTGCAAGAAGCGGGCGGAGGGACGCTGCAAATAATGTTAAATGTGATTAATCTCCCGGATTCCTGGAAATCTGACATGCATGAGTTACAGCGAAACCTCTTTTATTTCGCCATGAAATGCTTTTGCATAATGAGAAAGAAAATGTCCTCTGTACCCTAATCAACTCTGACAGGTCCTGGACTCCCAAATACTTTTATTTATGGCATTATTTATCTCACCCCTAATAACCGGGGAGGCGGGGAGAGGAAGGGAGGGAAGGAGGAGAGAGGGAGGCAGGGAGGGGTGGCCGGCGGGGCTCCGCGCCCGGCCGAGGGGACACAAAGTTTTTGCAGCGGCCGCGGCTCGGCGGGGCGGGGCGGGGCGGTCTCGCTGCCCGCGGCCCCCTCGGGCCGGGCGGGGCCGGGTGGAGCCGGGGCGCCCCGCGGCCGCTCGCCCCCCGCCCGCAGCTCACCTGCCCCCGCGGGGGGAGCCGGGGGCGGCGGCGGCCCGGCAGCGCCCGCCTCCCCGCCCCGCTGCCATTAGCAGAGATTACCCTAAACACTTGCCGGTCGCCGCCCGTCTCCCTCCAGGCATTGGCGCGGCCGCCTGTCAATCAGGCCGGCGCCCCGCCGCGCCGGGGCTCCGCCGTGCCACAGAGACGAGCCGCGGCGGCGGCAGACACAGCCCCGGAGCGGGGCCGCGCCGCGCCGGGGGAGGCGGCGGAGGATGGAGGAGGAGATGCAGCCGGCGGAGGAGGGGCCCAGCACCCCCAAAATCTACAAGCAGCGGGGTCCCTACAGCGTGCTGAAGACCTTCCCCGGGAAGCGGGCGGCGCTGGCCAAGCGCTACGAGAGACCCACCATGGTGGAGGTGCCCCGCGGGCGCGGAGCGGGGCAGCCCTTCCCGCACGCCGCCGAGCCGCTGCCCTACGCTCCGCACGGCCCCTTCCCCAACGGGCCCGCCCGGCCCGGCGCTGCCCCCGGCGCTGCCCAGGGCCACCCCCGCCCGCCGCCGCCGGCCCCGAGCTCCTCGGGCCGCTACGGCCCCTGCCCGGCCGTGGCGGGGGGCGGCGGCGCGGAGCTGAGCGCAGGTACCCGCAACTCCAGTCTCTCCTCCGCGCAACTTCGCGGGGCACTTTGCAGCGGGCGGGAGCGGCGTGGGGCTGCGGGAGCGGCGTGGGCTGCGGGCTGCCCCCGACACGCGCACCCCTCTCCGGGCGGCTGGCGGAGGCGCGGCGGCCGCGGGTCCCCCCGCTCGGGGACGGGGCGGGCGGCTCCGTCCGGCGCTCGGGCACCGCTGAAGTTCCCGCGGCGGGCGGGGCCGCTGCCCGGCCGGCGTCGCCCCGGGGCGGTGGGCAGGGGTCGCGGTGGGTAGGGGCTGTGCCGGGCAGGATCGGCCGGGCAGGACTCGGCCGGTGCGCACCTGCGGGAGGGAGGCGGGGAGGAGGGAGCTGCTGCTGCTGCCGCGCCGGCGGGGCCGGGCGCTCCGCTCCGCTCAGCCCCGCTCCGCTCCGCCGGGGAGGGCGGCAGGCTGGGGCCGGCTACCGGAGGAGCTGCTGGTAATGGAGAGGCTGCTGATAGAGAGGTGGTGATTTTAACAGAAAGAAAATAGATCGGCCGCTTGCCTGCACCGTTTTCATAAGATGCAGTCACGAACAGGAGATCAAATTTATTTTTTTTTTTCTTTAAAGGTTTAAGATACCGAGATGCTGAACGCGTATCTTTCCTCTGCTGATGGCTTGGAGTTAAAAACCACGTAGATCTTGATATGCAACCTAAATTTGGCATCAGGAAATGGGAAATTGCATCTTTAAGCAGAGTACAATCAAAAATGAATTACAATAAATCCTATATAATTGCATAGGTCATTCTCTTTAATGAGATTTTATTAACCTGACTGTCAAGCTTTTGAGTCAGGCAGATATTTTATCTTCTTCAACTGATAAAAGTGTCAGCTATAAACCACCATATAAATATTCATAAATCTACACATCTGTGGCAGCCTATCAGCATCATTCTTTTGGACATTAAAAGCATTCTAATTACTTTCTGTCTAGCAGAGCTGAAATGCTGCCTGTTATAGTATGTGCTTGGCAGGCATGATTGCTTTTGTTTGCCATCACAAATAGCAGCATCCTATTTTATATACTGATGGTCCAGAATATATTCAGGGTTTGACTGAACAGGATGAATATTATGAAGCACCATCTGGTTTTGATAACATCGGGTATATTAACTCATCTGTTAATTTTTGACACGTCATTGATTTATTTATTTAGAAAAATTGGATCCTGTTTTGGTATGTTGCTGTTTGCCTTTGTAACAAATGTGATGACATTTCCTTACTAAACAGGGAGATACGCTAGTTAATAGGATATATGGCTGTGTTTTAACGCCTGTTTTTGCTCAGAAGTAGTCTTGTACTGGATAAATTTAGCATGTCTTGTTACAAATAATTAAAGTACTTTACCAAAAAAGTTTAACACTTGAATAGATTAGCCAGAGAATTCACATCTCTGGGGCATCGTTCTCTGATCTGTGGCGGAAGGTCATCTTTCTTCATGAAATTGCTTCCTATATGAAATGCTCGCATGGTGGTATTTAAGTATTCTTGTGGCCCACAATCAAAACACTGATGATAAATGTGACACCTGCATTTCTTTACAGAAGCAGATTATGCCATGGAAAACATTCAGCTGTCTAGTAGATGATGTATGAGGCCATATTCACAGCAGAGCCCTCTGGGCTTTGATGAGCAGAAGTTTGGACTTTCTTTTTCCTGAGCAGATTGTGCTAACCAGGCGCTAGAGCAGGCTTCAGAACTTGTCTTTGATTTAGTTCTATGCTAAAGAGATCGTGAAGGAGCTGCCATTTGTGCACCAAAGTTCTTTGAAGTCCCTGTGCCCTCAACTGCACATTCAGGCTTTACTTTAGGTTCCAGTGTGGGTCCCAACTTACCCTTTGCTCAGGTTTAAATGTCAAGAGAAACAGAACAGGAGAAAACAAACTAGAAACTTGCTACAGGTGTACAAGTGGTATTTTGCCTAAGTTGTTATCGGAGGTGGCCCAGGAAGTTGGTAAGGGGACTGGAGCACCTCCCTATGAAGCCAGGCTGAGAAAGTGGGGGCTGTTCAGCCTGGATGAGAGAAGGCTGAGTGGAGACCTCATAGCAGCCTTCCAATGGCTTAGGAGGGCCCACGGGGAAGCTGTAGGGGGACTCTTCAAGAGGAACTGAAGTGACAGGACAAGGAGTAGTGGGTTCAAACTGAAAGATGGGATGTTTAGCTTAGATATTCAGAATTTTTTTTTCCTGTGAGGTTGGTGAGGCACTGGAACAGGTTGCCCAGAGAAACTGTGGATGCCCCGTCCGTGTCGGTGTTTAAGGCCAGGTTGGATGGGTCTTTGAGTAACCTGGTCTAGTGGAAGGTATTTCTACCCACAGCAAGGGGTTTGGAACTTTAAGGTCCCTTTCAAACCCAAAACATTCTGTGAATCTATAAAGCAATAGGCAACATTTAGATCTCCTGGGCATCTTAATCCCAGAGGTAGCGATGCTTTGCTGAGGTATGTGCCCGTTCTTCCTGCTTGGTGATGGAGTGCACCTTGTTCTTGGGAGCTGTAGCACCACTAAGATGAGCACGAAGCTAGTTGGGACCCCAGTGCTGTATGTGAAGAAGTCCCATTGTCCAGAGGCTTGAGGGTCCTTTTAACTGATGTGTGAGCCACTTTAATAGCACAGGCTGCCTCTGGGGAAGTGGAGTTGGGGCTTGCCCCTGGACGCTGAGAACATCTGCATGTTCCATGCACAACTCCCCTGTACTTTGGCTGACACCTGTGGGGTCTCTGGGCTCCCCACAGCAACAAGGGGAACAGACCCAGCACACCTCTTAGGCAGAGGTTCATCTCAAGTGGTGGGTGTTGTAGGGAGGGACAGAACAACCCCTTAGTAGGTGTCCATCTGCATTCTCCACAATGCTCTCACCATCCATGATGTGTACAGTTTTCCCACTTGGTTTATCCTCAGCACGTGGCAGGTGCTTACTTGAATAAAGGCTTGGAGTGCTGTAGGGCAGTTTTCTAGGGACACCCACTTCCTAAGTTCAGTTTCAGAGATACCCCTCTTTTTGCTGATATCTTTTCACTTGTGCAGGCCACACTGAGCAAACAGTTAATAAAACACCATTCCTGGGATGCCTAACTCAGTGCCAGCAACTTAAACACTTAAATGCAGTTGATTCTTAAACTTCAGGCATGACATTTCTGGCCCCTTGGGATTCACAGTTCCAAGTTTGTTTTTCAAACTGGGCACTTTAAATACAGTCATGACTAAAAATGCTTCCATATTTTTGCAGCTTTTTGTAATGGTTGGAAATCTTCCCAAGAGTAACCAGATTTTCCCTCAGTTGCTGTCTAAGAGACCACTCTCACCTCCAGACTTGAGCAGAATTGCAGGAAGAGGGAGTAGGGAAAGGAGGAAAAGCAGGAATTCTCCACCCAGTGCCATGGTGAAGAAAAATCTAGCTCGAGATCCCATCATGCAGGGAAAGATCCTGCATAAGAAATGTCATCTTACAATGAGAAATGCGAAGCTGCACTGCAACACAGTCCTTCTCTCTCTTCCAGAGGTTACTCTGACTGCTGTTGCTGCTGTGAGCCACACAGATGGATTCATTCAAAGCACCAGCAGATACCCATTTTCTTCTGCAAAACATCAGTTCTTTATTAACCTATCCAGATTATTTTCCTGGTATGGAAACAATGTGTCTGTGGTAGTATGTGCATTGAACATAATCCACCAAAGAAAGCCCTTTTCCTCAGGAAAGCATGATGTAGACCTCACAGTGCAGCTTAAAATTTAGAGTGAGCTTTCATGGAAAGCAGAGGAAGAAGAGCAGAGCTGGTAACACCTGTTAGCAGTGCCAAAAGCGTGGCGTATTTGAAATGACCAGTTAATAAAGCTCTGTTATGCCCAGAGAGAAAAACAGTTTGTTCCATGAACAGCAAAGGTGAAGATCAGTGTTTTGTCCTTACCTTAGAAATTGCAAGCCGTCATCTGGAAGTTGATCTCAGATGAGTTCTGAGATGGCCAGACACTTGTAGTCTTAATCCACTGGACTGTCTTAATGATCTTCATGAAAAATGCCCAAAAAACCAGTAGTCGTAGGAGGTGTCAGATGCTCTCAGTTTTGTGACCTAAACACAGATATTTACAGCAGTGGTCATATATAAAAATACAATTATGAATTCTTGGATAAAGGCCAGTTTGAGGGGTACAAGGCTGCTGCCCCACGATCTCTGTAATATTAATAAAGATATTACAATAAACAAATCAAGAAATACAAATAATCAGGTGAGAGGGCTGAGTCACTGCAAGGTGAAGAGTGAGATGATTGAAATTGCTAAGGAACCTGAATGTCACAATCTTGCTGAAAATTAAATACCAATGAATACATTCCCTGCAGGGGAGAAGGTATGGTATTCAGACCCACTCAATACTTATAAAGATGACTTTTTAAACCAGCTGCCCAAGAATACAAAGGAAGCTATGGAAAAGCCACAACCTGAATCCAGAGCCGCTGAGACCTAACACAATGCTTATTAATAAAGCTGTCTGATCTAAGTATTGAAAAGATCCTTAGGTGTGGGAAAAGCTGAAGTTATACCTGCCAAATTTTCCAGACATCTTGTCTGATGCATTAGTGTAAGTTATCAGATTCAGCTTCAGACGTTTGCTCATACTAAACCCTGTTTTCAGTCTGGCAGTTGAATAGCTAAGAGCCTCCCCTAGTCCAGCATCAGTGAGAAAAAGATGTAAAGATGAATGCTGTATCTGGGAGCTGGTACCTGATTTGCCATATGATAGTATCTTCTGGTTGCTTGCAGTCTCAGACCATCTAGTTAGGAATATTTATGCTTTTAGCTATTTAATCCTGTTCTCTTAGCACTTTATGGGTCTTATCCAGCAAGTCCACCTCCAGACAAATGTCTAGTTAAAGTCAATAGAAGTTCTGTAAGACTAAGGATTCTGGGGTCTGAGACATTAGAATTACATGGTTGGTGAGCAAGGTAATAAGGAAAAGGAATATTACAATAAGACTTTAATAAACTGCTTACACTGTTTTAGTCCAGTGCAGTGATTTCCATAGAATCCTACTTTAATAGAAAATACATACATTATATTAAATCAATTAAGAACCATAGATTGGTGTTTATTCAGTAGTAATCACATAAAAACATAATTTTTTGTCATTTCTTAAGTGATTAGACATTGCACAGTGCTTGCATTTCTAATTATAGTCAGTCTGTAAAAGCTGAAATCACAATTTCTACAATATGTGCTAAATGGGTAAGATTTTATTTTTTCTTCAGTTATCATTCTCATTTAGGGTTGTTCAGACTGTGGGTGTGTGCATCATTACTAGCGTAGAGGTCTCTTCAAAGCAGAACCTACTTGAGCACAGAGACAGATACATCCAGAATATGAGCTGAGAGTATCTCTGACTATTGCTGTCCAGCAGTACCCAGATAAAAAGCATTTGTGCATCTCTGGGTTAGCCTTTCACACAAACCCTGCTTTGTCATGGCTCATTTTTGTATCTTTGAGTATGGGTTGAAGTTAAGAAAAAAAACAGTAATTGCTGCTGTTGTGCCTTTGTAGTAGATCTGATGCTGAAAATTAAATCAATAATGTCATTTCTGTATAAAATTTCAGTTACATTTTAAACCATTATCACAGTGAATGTTCCTAATGCATTAAATTTTAAAACTAATAATTAATTTAATCTTTACTGATGTTAATGTTTATTTTGGTTTTCTTCAAAACTAGTAGTTTGAATGTCAGGTTACTTTTTGCTGTTTTTAAAATAAACCATAATATTAGAGTAACATCTTTTGTAAGAGTCTAATCCCTTTTCAATTGTTTCATTCATATCTTGTCCCCATGCAACAAGGATATGCAAAGAATACGTAACTGTTTTGTGAACAGGGACAATAATGATTAAAATACAAACAGTATAGATGACTTCAGGTCTGGAATCAGATTATAGGATTAAAATGAATGAAAAAAACATTCTGTGGTAGGATTGCAAAATTACAGTCAATACCATCCTGTAATAATTTTAAAGAGGAAATGTGAAAAGAAGGCAAAGGAAGCACATCTTGGGGTTGTTAGTGATGCCTGAATTTCCTGATTTCCTTTTGGTTTATCAGGTCTAGCTGGAAAGCTGCCATGTCACCAGGATTCTGTTCTTTTAATTCATATTACATCTGCTGTGTTATTTTGCAGTTGCATTATTTGTAAGGGTTAAAGACAGCTGGCCTTAGGCTGGTGTAGAAAAAGGGGAGAGGCAGTGGGTAATGGATTCTACAGAGCACCTTGCAAAGAGGGTGGCAGTGCCTGTGCATTTCTGCCCTTTGGAGTTTGTAGTGGACACAGGGTATTGCATAATGCTTTGGATCAAAGATGTGTTGTAGAAATCTGCCCTCCTTAGTCTGAACTTGTCTACAGGAGTGTGAGATGGCTCATGAACACAGAGCTGATGGTGAGGATGCTTGAAGTGATCTTAGGACCACTCCAGTCCTTCCCATGGGCAATCCCTTCGTGGCCCCAGGCAGCCTCATGACCCAGCACTTGGGCTTGGGCTTGCTCTGCCCACCTCAGGTTCCTGTTTTTAAAATTAAGTCCTCAGGAGATCATATCCTTGGGTTTTGTGCCGGGGAGGTCTCTGGCTGCATTGAGACTGGAAATATTTGTATGCTGCTTCAGCCCTGCCCTCTTTGCAGATACCTGGAGGATTGTACAAATGCAAATGAGTGTTGTTTCAAATATTCTTCAGGCCAGCTGTACTGACCTCAGTGCAAAGTAGATTTTCCACCAGACAGTGTATCTCCTGGATCTCGAAGAAATTCTGTGAAAAGTGTCACCTCTTAAAGGCCTGAATTCTGAACATTTCTGTTCTTTATGTATTGTGAGTGTGATGAGGCTACTGATGAAGCTATGGTAAATGAGGGTCTGGGACGCTTAGTCTCATGTATCTGTAGCAGGTTGCCTTTTCAAAAGTAAATGCGTTTGTCACTTTCTAAAAGTCAAGCCTGCCTGAGAAGTGCTCTCCAAAACTGGCAGCGCTTTAACCCACCAGTCTTTTTTTCTTATGCAAAATGTTAGTTACATCTGTTTAGATACCTAGAGGAACTTAGCTTTGAACAAGGTAAAAAAAAAATTAAAAGGCACTATTTTTACTGGGGAGCCTAACAGGTCGTATAATAAATGTTTTGGTCATATTCTGTCTGGGTCCAGGAAGTATTGTAGCAGCTTGAGCTCTACATGTAGACATTGCAGAAATGAGCCATCCTGCTCTGTAGGTTTAGCTTGTAGCTGCTATTGCTCCCTGAGACATGACACCTCCTGTCATGAGAGGCAGAGCTGACTAGGTGCAGCATGGCATCCCTCTCCTCCTTCCAGAGCTGAGCTGCTGTCTCCAGGAACTGCTGCACAGCCCCTTGTAGATTGTATGCAGAGCATCTTGGGGAACTCTGCTCTCCACTGTGCCATACTGGCCTGCCCACAAACCTGTAGGATGCCTTTGCTTTATTTAAGGAGTTTGTGCTTATCACTCTGAGTCGTTTCTGAACGTATCTGGAACCTAGAGCAACAGGAACAGAAGCAAAGTCCATAGAATTGAGGGTCAGTTGTGTGGAGTGTTCTGTGTCCAATGTGAAACAAGTGCATCAAAGACAAAAAGAAGAAAAAACAAAGCTTGGAAGACTTGTTGGAGAGGAACTGGGCATAGGACAAAGGTGTGCTGCCATGCCCTACAAATACGTACAGATAATGCCCTCCAGCAGCTTGAAATAGGCTTTCAGGGCAGTAGTTACTTGAACTTGTAACAAATTGGATGTAATTTGTATTTTCTTCCCCATTTTCCTGACTTAATCCCTCTGAAAGAAGATGTCAGTAAGCAGTGTCTATCATCACAATGCATTTCTGATTAACAGCAAGGGCATAAGGGCACTCTCAAAATAGAAACAGAGTCAGGATTGTTTTAAATCACAGTGTTGCAGAAGTATTAAAGCAGAAGCCATAATTTTAATGTGTTCAGAAATAAAATGCATGCTACTGTAAGCAGTTGTGTACATTCATCTAGCTGCTACTGCCTGCCATAACCTTTTGCATTAGGTTTCTGTGATTCATCTTTTCTTTTGTTGCAGAGAGTCGAATGATTCTGGATGCCTTTGCTCAACAATGCAGCCGGGTTCTAAGTCTCTTAAATTGTGGTGGAAAACTACTGGACAACAATCACTCTCAGTCCATGATTTCTTGTATAAAGCAGGAAAACCCAAATTATAGTGAAAGACAAGAGCAATGTCAGCTCGGGAAAATGGTCCATAGTCAGACATCAGACATTTTAGACATAGAGATGCAGTATATGCAAAAGAAACAACAAACCTCAGCCTTTCTGAGAGTTTTTACTGATTCCCTTCAGAACTATTTGCTTTCTGGGAGCTTCCCTTCTCAGAACACCTCATCAATAAATGATTTTAGCCATTTGGCAGATGTGGATCCACTTTCAGCCTCTCCAGTACACACTTTAGGTGGATGGACATCTCCAGCAACGTCGGAATCTCATGGTCATCCATCATCTTCTACACTTCCAGAGGAGGAAGAGGAGGAAGAGGAAGAAGGTTACTGCCCTCGGTGTCAAGAGCTAGAGCAGGAGGTAATTTCATTGCAACAAGAAAATGAAGAGCTTCGTAGAAAGTTGGAGAGCATTCCAGGTAAATAATATCCTGCCATGTAATGTTGCCATTCAGTGATAAAAATAGTGTGGGTAATAGTTTATTTCAAGTTCTAGTAATTTTTAAAGGTTTCAGTCATATTAATTAAACACTGGAATTTGTCTCCAGCCAAAATTCCTATTGCTGTGCCCAGTGGAAAATGACCTGCTGATACTCATCTCTGTGAATATTGAATCGTACACTAGTAAGGTGTGTTCAGGTGGGGATGTACTTGTGTATTTGTAATACCAAATTTCAAGTATCAGGTAGTTTGTCATAGTAATTTTAAACATATGCTTTCATTACTCTTCATCTGTCTTGTTCTTTAAGTGACATTGCAGCTTATGAACCTAATTCCCTTTTGGACCTCCTTCTTTTGGTTACTTAAGGAAACTATTCAAAGTTACATCTGTAGTTTTACCTGAAATAATTTTGGCTTTTACCTTGAACAGTTTCTCTTAAATTGCTGCTAGCTTAGTGAGAAGCATTAATACATCTCTTCCCATTCATCTTCAAATAAATCTGAAAAAAACCAAAAACCCAAACAAGCAGACAAAAGCTTTACCAGTTCAGCAATACCTAGAAGCCACTGGGAGAAAGAAATCAAATAGGAACCTCTTCTGTGAAAAGCTTCTCCTGCTCTTTAAACCAGGATTTCTCACTGTTCAGGTGAGCCAAGATACTTGAAGAGTGGTATGGGATAAGAACAGAGTATCTTGCACCTGTATTTTCTAAACTTTCAACACAGGCAAAAATACATCTCAAATAGTAATACTAAAAGCAAATTGGAATTTAGCAAAGAAAGAAGCATACAATATGCTTTTGACATGTATAAACACTAGGGAGCTGCACTTTTTCTATCTGAATTTGAGGTGCTTAGGGTAGATCCATGAAAATCTAATTGCACTGGTGTCTGAATGGCAGAAAAGCATGTATTTTACCACATGAGCTGCAAGAGAGAAAATACTTCAAAGATGCTAACTATGCAGAAAAGAAGAAGGCAGTAACCAACTACTGCCCATCATGTAGAGGCAGTTGCAAAATCTGAGCAAAATGCAGTGTAGTCTTCATAATTCTTCTCCCCAGCTATCAGAGATGTATTATGCATTATTTATATCACATCATGTTTTTCTTTTGTGTATTGGTCCGTAGGGATACTGGCAAATCCCGTAAGCAGCATTGTTCAGTGCAAAAAAACCCCAAAATTTAGAGTAACTCCCTCACCCCTCCCAAAAATACAGAGTTATTATAACTCACACACTCTCACTGGTTTCAGCAGTGGTTAGTACATCATCTGGTACTGTGTGACAAAGGGAATTGTGTGGGCTTCAACTCCTGTTGAGTCTTACCTTCTGGTGTAAGACCAGAGATGATCCTGTAAGGTCTGTAATATGACTGGCAGCTTTCATTCAGTCACTTGAGCTGAACACAGTGACTTTTTTTGACTTTCACTAATGCATAACTTGTGTTTGACTCAAGTAGTATTTCAGAAGGCCTCCAGTCTCTGGTGAGCAGTGGCTGTATCTCTTACCTGACACTTGGTTCCAGTGCTTGATTACACTAGAACCAAGTGAAAATATGTGCCTTGTTCCCTGCCTGACTACCTGTAATCAGCTTTTAGCCATTGACTTTTCTGCTTTACTCCACTAGGTTAAGTGCTCCATAGGTCTTGGTACTTTTTCTCATTGAGGGTACTTACAGACTGAAAGCTGACTTAATTTCCATTTTAAATAAACGAAGCAAACAGTAGTGTTTGAAACTCCTGAAATTACTTGAATCCTTCTTTGCAGTTTTTTTCTCCCCTTCTGCTAACTTCTTTAAAATCTGGGCACTAGGAAAGCATGCAATATGTTCCTATGAGCCTGATCAAAGGTGAATAGACTCTTCTCTTGCACCCATGGTTTCCCTGGTGGGTTGTGCAGCTGTGCTTCTCATTCTGTGCACATTTCTTCCTAGAAGTACACACTTTGTATTTGTCTGTGTTTATGTACTAAGTGTTGATTGCTCTGACTGTTCTGCTTGCCCACTGTTTGCTGATTTGTCATTGTCCATATCATCCAGAATTTTTCTAATTGTTTTTAAATTAACTTCGTGGTACTGGTTGGAAATGTTGAATGGTATTGAAGGTGTCCTTGTTGGGACTTTCTAGAAACCTGATTCCTGCAATGACAAATACTTGAGATGTCAGTGGCAGGTTCCTAATATATATTTATGGTCTAGTCTGCTGGTGTTGAGTGTTGCTACTTTTGCCATCAGCTAACTCATAGTAGTAAGTTACTTGCCCTTCAGGAGTGTAGGTATCTTGTATAGTTCAAGTAGTATCTTGTATGGCAAATCTATACACTTATCAAAGAATGGCAGTCAGGTTAGTCTGGCAAGATCTGCTTTCCATAAGACCATTTTGACTGGAATTAATTATATTCATATTCTTTAGTTCTTTGTCATTTGAATACCATTGTGATTGCCTGTATTTTTCTAGGATTAATGCTGGGTTAAGCAGCAAGTATTTACCTGGGTCATCATGCTTACCCTTAATCTCCCTTTAAAGGTGATAAACATGCATAATCATAGTCATTTTACCCCACCCAGGAGTCATGAAACTCCTTGTTAACAGTGTACCAAAGGAAGCTGACAAACATTAGAAATGTACAAGGAGGTAGGACTACATCTGCCATATAAAATCATCATCAGATACATCTGCTGCTTTTTGGTGACGTATCCAAGTAGATCTGAAGTGACCCATGTGTTTGCAGAAGTGTTAAGAGCCACAGAAGGTCCCTCAGATTTTGCTGCATGTAGGACAGAGATCCTCAGGCAGTCACACAGCTACCACTGAGCAAAGTTAATCAAAAATCAACTAAAGGCAATATCTAATTTTTTTTGTCTCTAGTGTTCATTTTGCTCCTGTCTGCTTCTACTACCGAAAAAGCTGGCGGAAGTTTTTCTGTGACTTGAAATACCCAGCTCTGTATGTCTGTGTCTTTTATTTTTTGCCCATCAAGATGTTGCACACCTCAGGAGGGAGACAGAAAGCCCTCTGCAGAGTGTCAGTGTTGTCTGCCACCATCTATCACATCAAAGTAGTCTCAGAGCACAAACTTTCTTCGCTGTTCATCCACCTCATGCAGGCCGTCCGGTGGGGCAGGGAAGGCGATGAGCGTGGTGGAGAGGCAGCCAAGGCGGCAGCTAGATGAGCATGAAGGTTGCCATACTGTCTCCATCGAGCCCCTGAAAGAGCAGGATTGTTCTGTGTGGTGTTTTCTCTTGCCATCCTTGTGGGATGCAGCTATTCCAGAGTTCCTGGATGAGGCTGGGAGGGGACCCTGTGGGGTGGTGGCAGCGTGCACCATGCCCTCCACACAGTCGCTGAGGTTCCCACTAGCAGCTCTACCAGCAGAATATGAAAGCACCAAGCCCTCCTTTCTGCTGTATTATATGAATCATTTTATCCTTCCCCTTGAAATACTTTGCATTTCTTTTTTTTACTTTCCATATGCAAAAGCCCTTTTAAAATCCATGAGAGTTTGCAATCTAAAAATAGTTGCTGCTATACATCTCTGCCTCTAGCTTTGCAAAGCAAGGCTTACCACAAAAAAGAGTGTTTCTTCTGCGGATGTAAAGGCAATGACACATTTTTCTTTTTTAGCAAATATTACAGAAGACATATCCTCCTGTAGTTTTTGGACACAGAAAATAAGATTTTTCAGTTTTCAGGACTCTGCCCTGTTGCTGTAGAAGCCCTTCAGTTCTGGAGGATCTTTTTGCCTATAGTCTAGCATCACTCTTTGGCAGATCACCACTGGAGAGAAACAATTACACGGATAAAATATCCCATATATTTTCGTTGCTGGATGGGTAGATTTTTTTCTCAAAAAAACCCCTTTGATTTGACTGAAACAATACTTACATTTGTGTGAAATCTTAATTGTTCCAGCTGTAGAATAAATGAAGAAAAATTCATTTATCGGTGCTTGGGGTTTAAAGCAGTGTAACTTCTTTCAACTTGTCCAGTTTCCCCAGTTTATTTTTTTTTAGGGCAAAATATTAACCAAACATTTTCAGTTTTCAATTCAACTGAACAGAAGAGAAACATTTTCATTCAGTGTGTTATCTTGTCTTCTTTTGAAAAATAATTAAAGTTTAGGTAATTCCTGGAAGGAGTTTGGCAGACTTATCATTGGCTCTTTAAGGTTTTGAGAGCATTGAGAACAAAACAAAGTGTTCTATCCACTTGAAAAGAAAGGTGTCTCCTAGTTTCTTACCTCTGTATAGAAATTACTGTGGTGTGATGCTTTCCTAGTAGTGAATTTAAAGACATATTTGTGGAGTTGCATACAAGATGTGGATTTTAACCATGAAGATATACTAAACAGTTCTTCATTATTATCAGGATAATTTTCTCACACGTTTTTACCTGAAAGGGAGAAAATATTTCCAGGTGATTAAAGCAAAGGTCTGTAATCGTGAGTTAGGATTTGCCTCCTGGTGCTCCCAGCTTTGCTGCATGGTTTTGGATAAACCAGTCTGAAAGTAGTGAAAAGGTATAAATTAGTAAGTAAATGAAGCAATGTGTGATAAATACAATGATTATTCTTACTTTGTTACCCCAGCAGCAAAAAAAACTCCAGCAAATAGCAGAGGGATGGGGAAGGAAAACCCCCTCAAATGTTGAGTCCTGGTGACCTATAGAGACTGCATTCATGGTGGCTGGAGGTAGCCAAAGCAAAGTGGGATTTGCAGGTAGAGTTTATATCAATGTAACTGAAAAATTCAGACAAGTTTTCCAGGAGGTTTTGTATGCCCAAGGCTTGACTCTTCTTCCTGACTATTGGATGATCTAATAAAAGATACTACTTTTCCCTACAAATCCTGTCTCCTTTATACTTTCAGAGCCTCATGTTTCCAAAGAGCCTACCACAGCCACAGTACAGATAAAGCCAGCCATCAAGGGTTATGATGAACACTTTTTCATGTCCTTTTTTTTTTTTTTGTCCTTTTTCTTGATGTTCACATTTAACCACTTCTTTGGTTTCCCTTGATGTTCTGGATGTTTTGGTCTGATCTGTAGCCTCGTTCTGCTGTTCAGCTTCAAAGTGTGAAGTTACTGTGAGAAGAGAGAGCCTTGAGCACGGTCAGCCAGTGTTTGGCACAAGAACCCCTTTGAATTTGTAGCACAGCTTTGCTTGCTGCTGGGGGTGACAGCTTTGCTAAACCAACCTGAGTACAAAAACTTATTGAAACATGTAATTGCAGCAGACCGGGCCTTGCTTTATCTGCTTTCTCTGTGTTTCTGGATACAAACCCACAAGAATTTGGGAGATCAGGTTTCTCAGTCTACTTGAGAAACTGGAGCTTGTGGGAGTTTTTTGGAGAGCTGCAGTTCAGCCTGTCAAGGATGAGCTCCCAGGTCTCAACTTTGGTTTGGCCTTTGCAAGTAACCATTTGGTTTTTAGTGACACAAACTGCTGTCCCTTCTCACAGGGGATTTCTTGGTTTCCCTGTTAGTTACCAGCAGTAGAAATGTGTAGTAGAGGGGTTTACAGAGGATGTCCCTTCCAAAGGGAAGACTTCACTGCTGAACAGGATGATAAGAAGAGGCTCTTTCTAATGAGTTGAAGGAAAGTGAGAGAGCACAGACAAAAATAAAAGCCACAGGAGCATGTGGCAGCATCACTTAAATGAGATGCACAGCTGTCTTGTTTTACCTCTTTTAATCTGTTGTTTATGTAGAGGTGTACATCCCAGGGGCATATGGGAGGGGAACGTTCTTTTTTCTGGAAGAAATCTATTGCAAAAGAAAATTAAAAGTACAATGGCTTTTCAGATGCAGATTTATAGAAATTGAATTATTTGCCTGGAAAACACAGCTGAGAGGGATTTTTAAAGTAATGGGATATTTGCTTTAATTTTTCTCCCTTCCCTGTTTTCGGCTGGCATGTAGGTCAGTTTAGGAAATCTTTAACACCCTCCTACACATTGTGTCAATTCTTTTGATTTCTGCTGTATGCTTTCACTACAAATGAGTGCCGCTTTTATTTTACCATCCAGTCACAAATATCCAATTCTGCAGACTCTTGAGCACTGAGATCAGTTCCTCCCCCATCTCTCCTTGCCCATTGCTGTTTTTCCAGTTCATCACACCCAAACAACTTGACTTCGTGGACCATCCATGCAGCTTTTGCTGGCTTTCGGCTGACTATTGAAATAAATGACCGTATGAGCTAAAATAATCCAAGCCATGCACACTTGTCCAAATCTCAGGCAGCAAAGGCATCTCCATTAATGTTATAAGAAATTCACACAGCCTTGTGGTTCGTCAGCACGTTCCCTATCATTTGTTACATCTTTTTGACAGTCGAGCATCAATTTAGAAATGCCCTGCAATGAACTCGGAGGCAGGCGTCGCTCAAGGTCAGGTGAAGGAGGACACAGTGCAGTGCTGAGCCAGTCTTAGCTAAGAGCTGCTGGCCTGAGCAGGGTGGGTGTAGATGTACACCCTTCCCAATTGTCTTCCTCACTGGTGAGTCAGAGCTGAATGGTCTTGAGTGCCAAGGGATCCATCTTCTACAGAGCACCAAGAGGAGTGCTGGCCAGTGTCAGCTACAGAGCACGAAATGTTATTAATGAATAGAATAACCAGATTTCTTACTGCCTGTTTATGGGGCTGAGGCCACTGCAGAGACAGGCAGCCAAACTGGGGGTGAGCCATCCCTTCTCACTGGGACTGTCTGATGCTGCAGGAGAGGTTGGAGATTCACTTTATTTACCTTGGAGATGTGCCGTATTTACAGCAAACCAAAGCATCTCTTCAGAGTGCTGTGCTTTGGCAACATAAACAGCCCTGGAATGTGTTACACTGGAGGCTGCATTTTTGTGTCCCAGTAATATTTATAATGAGCAAAACTCCAGCTCAAACCAATAATGGAGATGGTTTTGGTTCTTCATAGAAATTTGCAAACCATTATTGGAGGCAAAAGTTTAAAAATAAAAAAAAATTGAGAGGGTGGTAATTGGGAAACATTAAAGCCATGATACTGAAGGCCCCAAAAGACTATCTAGGAGGAAAAGTATAATGTTGGTTACAAAACCAACCAGTTTAGAGGGGAAGTAAAGAAACAGTTAGAAACATAAGAAATAGATTAGATGCCAAGTTAATGGTAATGTGTAAAAAGCAGTTAGATCAGTGGTAAATTAATAATTAAAATTAAATCTGGAGCAGTGTCTAGAGAAGGTTTCCTTTCCTTGGCAAAATAAAGGAAAAATATGATATTCTAACAACAGTATTGGGCCATTATCAGATGGAAATAGATTTTATCAATAATATGGACTGTTCATTGAATATTTCTGTTCTAGTACTTGTGAAGGGTAACATGATGCAGTCAGTCCAATATAATGATGATGGTAAAATATTAGTGGAAATATTTTCCATTTCCATTGCATCTCTGGGTGTTACCACACATTCATCAGCAGCTTCATGTGGAACTGCAGCCTCAGCTGCCTGTCCCAGCTGAACAAGGCTGGAACAGCTGAAGAGCAGTAGCTGCTTGGGCACCCCAGCTTTTCATCCCTAAGTGCACATCAACTTATTACCAAAGGCACTAGGCAGCTACCACCAAAGTGTTACATTTTCAAAACCATGAGGCCTGGACAACTCACTTCAGGAGCTAAACTAAACATGAAAAAGACAATTCTGAGCATAAATTTTCTTCACGCTTTGTGATATTTTGGATGCTTCAGAAGACTGAAAGATGGAAATAGTAACTGATTTTTTTTTTAAAGCACATGAGATGTCCTGGATGGTGGTGGTTTCTTTGGCCTGATCTTGAGCCCAGACAAACTAATTGCACAGCTGATGCCAGCTTCAATTAATAGAGTGCTAAGCCAGAATAATGGCATTAGTACCAGGCAACGTCTTGCCAAATTATGGTATTGATGAGATGAAAAGTTTGCTTGATGAGTATTGCAGATATTCAGGGTGTTACATAACATCATATTACAAAACATTATTTAAAAATACAAATATATTTCTGTCAGGAAATTCAGAAAAACTGCCATGATGTAGTTGAATTTCTGGAAGGATTTTTTTTTCTGTGAAACTGTTCACAGCCCATGTTTTTATTACTTTAATCCATGAGGAAAAGCATACAGTCATAGCTTGCAAGCAGGTAGCTCTGAGGTGAGAGAGGGAGATGAGATGTGACAGACCTGGCTGATCTCCGTGTGTTGGGGCACAGAGAACATCACTGTGCTTGGTTTCAGCCCCTGGGAAATGTGCACAGAGAAAGGCTTTTGGAAGACACTGTGACTTTCTGCCTGGGTGTTGATGCACAGTGTGGCCAACAGACTCGTGGGCCTCAGCTGTACAGACATGTAAGTAGGTGTAGGGACTCTGCTTTCAGAGGGAGCCCAGCACCTCTGGAAGGTCAGTGTTGGGCGTAACAAAGAGAAGAGGGAGACATTACTTTACCATTAAGTATGTAACAAGTAAGTGTCATTTTCCATTTCTTTTCCAAAAATTTTGTAAACTCCAGTTTGAAGGAAAACAAAATGCTGACTTGAAATAAGGTTTATGTTCCTGTGGATAAAAACTGCATCACTGGGAGATAACTACTTGAGTTCTACTGTGTTTTACCCACTGATGCTATCTGTTGCAAGGAAGATTTGGTCCAGGGAGTCACTGTGATGTGCTGCAGCTCAGGCTGAGAGATCATAGCCAGGATTTTGTCATTGGCACAGTGCATGACCACCAGAGTCACTGTTCAACTGTTTATTAGAGATCATGATTCTCTGCAGAGAAAGCTGTGCTGAATAAGCACTTGTTACAACATACAGGTACCTAGAATAACAACAAAGTCCTCAACTTGGATCGATAACAGCTAATACCTGCCGCCTCCTACATGTGTCCTTGTTAACATCCTAGCCAGACCAGCCTTCCCTGGCACACCAGGTTCCCTGTTCTCTCCTCCTCCTTGCCCTTTAGCTCCTGCAAAGATCTTGCCCTTTCATTCTCTGCAGGCCAGGCTACTTTGCCATCTCCAGTGTCCATTCTGAGATGCTGGCACTTTCAGAAAGTAAAGGCTTCAGAAACGTCTTCCCTAATGGGCCGGAAAACTACTGCCTCCCCACAGGCTTTCTACTAAATCCTAACAAGTGTTATCTCCATGTTGATATCTCTCCCACTACTTACAGTAGGAACAAATCCCTCTTGGTGATGTCCTGATAGTGGATACCTGCATAAGTATGCAGAGTATCAGTCCTTGAGGTTATGATCTTGTTAACACTGTAGAGACCACGTCAAAGATAAACAAAATAAATAAACTAGTAGATTTAAATGATTATTCATCTTCTCAGCTAGGACCCCCAGGCTCTTAAAAAGTTACATATCCTGATGGGTTTGTAGGAAACAGTTCTCAGCAGAGAGAACATCTGCACCAAACTTTGCCTGGTGGTGCCCTCTTTGTGGTTTCTTCTAGGCTTCAGTTAATGTGGCAGTCCAAGAAATCTGGATTTACAGATAGCACCTGGTGTTTGAAAGGCTGAGGTTATTTGTACCAACAGCAAACTCTCTGTCATGGCTTAAAAGTCAGAAGTGATCAGCATCCTCCAGTCACAGTCCAGTGTGATTTAAAAAATCATACAACATTGTGCTCAAAACACTACTGCTTTTATGAGTATAGCATTTTTTATAAGCTTTGGTCAGTACTTTCATGTTTCTCACTGGTAATGAGAAGGCATTTTAGCAGCAGCATGCAGTTAAAGTAGAGCTGTACTTCATCTGCTGGGGACACAACAGGTTAAAGTAATTTCCTGTTGTCTTCTCCCTTGAGCCCCATCCCCTTGGAAGAACACAGGTAAACACTTCCTTGGATAGCCTGCAGTGAGATTACTTACTATGTGAAAAAACAGAAGCAGGAGTAAATACACTGATGGGTTGTTTTTACAGAGAAGTCAATGTGGGGTGCAATAACATAGGAATTTATTGATCATATCAGGCACTTTGCATGATTTCTGTATGCAGACTGCTGATGTAACTCCTATCCCACAGTGAAGGGTCTGTTTCACACAGAGTAATGTTGTTCTGCACCCTGTCTGCTGGACAGGGGCATAGTAGCTGTTTAGTGTGAATGCCAAGGAAAGAGGGCAAATCCATACATCATACTCTCAGACATTCTCAGGTATTTCAGTGCTTGCTTTCAGATTGCCAGCTTAAGACAAAGCTCAAAACACCACATTTTTTCAGGTGTAAAGAAACAATAAAATGTCAAGAAATAGTAATTTAAAAAAAAAACAAGAATGCAAATATTTCCTCTGGGTTTTGAGCTGAAGTGATTAAATCTGAATACTTCACAAAAACAACCCATACAAAATGTGAGAGTCATAATGTACCTTAAAAACTATGCTTATTTAGTCGTGTACAAGTCAGTTGTAATGTTGGATTAATATCTGTTTAATTCTCCTATGGTGTTTCAGGCTCAGGAGAAAAGAGCTGTATTTCAAAAATACTCCAGAGTTAATCAGGGATGTGGCAGCATCTGCTTAAGAGAGACCCATAATTGAATCATCCCTAATTAACCTATCACCTCAACAGAAGGGAATAGAATGTTGGTACCACTACTGAAATGGATGAGGGTGATGGGAATGGAAGAGGGGGAGGATGAGGGCAAATAGAAGTAAAGCAATTTGCTAACACCTAGTTTTACAACAAATTTGGGAGGAGGCAGAGAGTAGAAATTAAAGTATACGAGTCATTGAATCTCTTTAGTATATTTAATCAGACTGTAGTTTGAAAAACATTTGAGCATATTTTCATGTTAATCAATGCATTATTTAGGCCCAAGAAATGTTTTCTCCTTTGTATGGTTTGGGATTTTTACAGTACAGTAATTTCACGACTATAAGGCGCACCCTTTTGACTAAAATTTTCCCTCGAACCCAGAAGTGCGCCTTATAGTCTGGTGCGCCTTATCTGATGGACAAAGTTGCGAAATTTGCCAAACCGGAAGTGTGAGCTGTGAGCCGTGTGGGGAGCCGGAAGTGCCACGGCAGCCGGCTGGGGGCGGGCCCAGAGGCCCGCGGCACCGCCCCTGTCAGGTGAAGGCGGGCCAGGGGGCCCACGGCATCCCCCTTCCCGGGTCCAGGCGGGCCCAGGGGCCCATGGCTGCCAGGTAAAGGCGGGGCCTCGGCCAGCAACCGCACGGGGGGAGTTGGGGGCGGAGCCTCGCTGCAAAAAAACAAGTGCGCCTTATAGTCCGGTGCGCGTTATCTGATCTACAAAGTTGCGAATTTTGCCGACTCCCGGGGGGTGCGCCTTATAGTCCGGTGCACATTATGGTCGTGAAATTACCGTATTTACAGATTTTTTTTCTTATTATCATTACTGCTGACCTAGTTTGTATTTGCAGTAATTATAATTTCAAGCTGGGGAAAAAACCCTTTGAAAACTAGTGGGTAGAAAATAAAAGTAGTTTCAGAGATCTCAGTGTAGGAAATACAATACATGTACATTCATTAAATGAAATACCTGCACAAATCAAAATGAGAAGTATTTCCTATTTGAAATAAATCTCACAGAAATAGAAAATAGATACTAACTTAACTGCTTAAATTAATATTGTTGTTCTATTTTTGTTCTTTATAGCTAATATACAGTAATTGCAATTTGTTTCCTGCAGTGCCCTGCCAGACGGTTTTAGATTATTTGAAGACTGTACTTCAGCATCACAACCAGCTTATGGTACCACAGCCAACAGACCATCCAACCGAGGTAGTGTACAGTGAAAACAAGCTACATCTCTTTAGGCTTGATAATTCATTACAGACATGTAAATAAAGCAGGAGGCATTTAGTAGTGAAAAATAGGTTTAAAACTGTCCTTAAGTACAGTAATCCCCAAATGGAGGAAACACATCATTATTATAATCTAGAATTGCTTTACTGAGCAGCACCTAACTCCTTCCATCAGCACCAGGTGTGCTTGCCTTGCTTTGTGCAGTTTTTCTCTCTCTCTTCAGAAACACCACATTTGTGGGTAGAATTTCGGCTGGGGCTAGCCTGGTGACAGCTGGAGCTGGGTGACTGTGAGTGGCTGCATGTGGTGTGCAGCAGCTCAGGGTGTGTATCACTTTGCTCCTCCATCCAGTTTTATCCTGTACAAATTGATATATACATATTTATATTTATCACTAGCTGTTATCATTCAAGTATATTCCAAGGATTAATTTTCCTTTTTTTAATGCTCTTTTGCTTAACTAAAATTTTCAAGTACTGCAAAAACGGAGGCTGTTCTGTAATGTCTCACAAGAAATAGCTTGTCATAGTGTGAGAGCATTTTTTATTCAATTAAACACACAGGTATTAATCTTTTATTTATAAATTTTATCATGTACAAATACAAGCAGAGATACGTTTGTATTTTGGTTTTTCCTTCAGAGTCTGCTTATTTCATTTCTGGGAGGTTTTATGTTTGTTTTAGTTTAATGTCTGCTGGACACACCAAACCACATCATTTATTTACTGAGAATGTTTTGCCCAGAAGTGCTTTACTTTCTGAGGAAACAATGAAAGTGTATTTGTAGCAGGAATCCAGTAATTGTTTAACAGAGTAGCATAACACTATATCATGCCTTGGAGAAGAATGAGGAAAAATATTCTACATTTCAGGGGGAGCAAGAGAGAAGTGTGATGAAATTGAGGCTGAGGACTTAGGCAAAATTTATTACCCTCTCCTCAGTTAATAGCAAAGTGAGCTCTCATGAAATCTAGATGTTGGGCCTTTCTGCACCCTCTTTTGATCAGTGCTATATATATAAACAAAATAGCTTCTAGGGTAGCTTGCTGCTTAGCAAAGCTCACATGAGCATCTGTCCTTAATGCATATGAGCAAGCCTGGAGCCTTACCCTGTGCCATTATGGGCTTGAATTGTATAAGTCAGGCCTGGCAGGGCTTAAAAGCCAGACAGTACCTACAGTTACCTGCAGCTTATGCTTTGCTGTGGTATCAGTAAGAATGGTCATTGCTTCTTCACTAAAGGGTTTCTTAAATAGGAGAAAAAAGGGTTTCAGAAATCCAAAGTAGGGAAATAATTGACTTTATATAAAAGGGATGTGAAGCTAGCTGCTGAAAAAAAAATTAAGTACCAGCATGAGTATCACATGGTCCTTTGTACTGATGTAGTGGGACAAGCCAAGGGAGTACTCATGCCAGCTCCCCCTGGGACAGAATGGTCACAATTACTTCAGCATAAGAGTGTATTACGGCCAAAGAGCTTTCCATGCTCCCCCTCTGCTCTTCTTCCTTCCCCAGCTCCTTCAGTTTTGGAAGAGGACAAGGAGCTGGACTGTAATGTTCTTCCACGGCAGAGCTCTTCAGGTTTATCACTGCCTTCCCAGGGGTTCATGTACCGGGCAAAAACTAAAGCAGCTGCCTGTGTCATGAATGGAGGGGCAGGAATTGACCCTGACCTGTTTGCACTGAGGAGATAATGAAGTGCAAAGAGAAAGCCCCAAACTGTAACAGGGCTAGGCTATAGGTGAAGGGTTTTTCTCTTAGGGGTTACAAGCTTGAATTTACAGGTACAGGGGAGTGAGTGGGGGTGTTCGGGGGGAGTGGCCCTTCAGACAGACAAAAGCCATCTCTTCCCTTACACTTTGGCTTCCTTTGCAGCATTTTGGGTTTGTCTGTAGCTATCCTTGCCAGCAGCTTGTAGCAAGGCAAAAAAGTAACAGACAGTCACACAGGCTGAGCTCCCAGTGATGCTAACCCCAGTGCGAGGTGGTGTGACTCCAGATCACACAGATTATTCTAATGATAATCTAGCACAGTCTTCACTAAATTCAATCTTCCGTATATTTATCAAACCTGCAAAAAAATTAAAAGATGCTCTCAGGCTGTCTCCCAAGATGCTATAATAAATGTATCAAAGAAGGCAAGTGTAGTCTTTATTGTAGTTTTCGGATATCAGAGGCCTGGAAGTGAGAACTTTGGCTGAGCATCCAACTTGTGTTTCTCTTGCTCAGTGCAGACTCCTGTGGAACCTGAGCTCCACAGAGTTCACTCGTTGGGATTCAGATTTATGTGTCTTGATAAAGAGGTGCAGCTGTAAAAGTGAATGAGTCTGTAGGAGGGTTTGGGTTGGGTTTTTACTGTGTACTTCAATTATTTCAAGTGTATTAACAGTACCATCTTACATTAATTGGGTAATCCTGAACTATAGCATTTTATGGGCAACAAGAATTAAATACAATTTAGGTACAATTGACTTAAGAGGGCTTATAAATGTGTGTGGATTACAGGAATCCCCATAATTAGTCCCACAGCATTCATTTAATGTTGGAATTTTGAAGCACACAAATTATGAAGGTTAAATGCAAAATTTCTTTCCAGCTGACACAGTGGCATTTCTTTAAAGCTATAATTTGAGTTAATACAGCATTCATTAATAATAATGAAGCTTTTAGTTTTCATAGTTCCTTTATTTATTTTCTTTACATTTCCCACAGTAACATAATTGCTGTCAAGTTTCAGGTGTGTTCTACAGAAGTAATAAATTTATTATAAAAATAGACCAAAAGAGTCACCTCTGAAGGGAACTATCAGCTGTGATGATGTGATCCATTTGATCATGCTCTTCAAAGACCCTTTTTATGCATTTTACCATATTGAGAAGAAACATTACACTTAAATAGTATGCCCAGTTGCTGATTCTTAACTCTTTTTAGCCTGCTTGTGAAAGTGGAAATTATCAGTAGCTACACCACTCAAAAACCATATTCATTGTACCTCACCCAATCCGAGTTCTAGAAAATGGAAATGTAATTTTAGAAGCACTCGCTCTCTGTGAGAGCAATTGTGTGTTCACTTTGGGTTGTGTTTCACTGTCGGTATCATGGATAGTTAGAAACGTATCTTTTATTGCAACTGACATCTTCACTTATTTGCCTTGTAAAAATAAGCAACAGAAATATTTCACTTTTTCAGGGGAGTAAGCAGTTGCTGAACAACTACCCTGTCTACATCACTAGTAAACAGTGGGATGAGGCTGTAAATTCTTCCAAGAAAGATGGACGACGGCTCCTTCGCTATCTCATCAGATTTGTTTTCACAACCGATGAGCTTAAGTACTCATGCGGCCTTGGAAAAAGGAAAAGGTCAGTGCAGTCAGGAGAGACAGGTCCTGAAAGACGTCCTCTGGATCCAGTTAAAGTAACATGTCTCAGAGGTACTGCATCTTTTCGCTCAGTGTCCACCATATGTGATCTCATTTCACCACATTGGCTCTGCTCAGTAGAAGCATTTGGCTGACAGTTGCACAACTAGAAGGGGTTTCACAGGCAGGTGACAAGCACCCAGAAACCCTCCACTTTCTTTTCATACATACATACTAGTATGTATGTATGTATAATTTATGTGTTTTGGGTGTTCTTGATGGGAAAAAACAAGGCCTCTTTTTGAAGAGGGGACCCCAAATGCAAGGACACATGACACTAATATGCTTTAAAAAGCAGTGAAGCAAAACCAGACATTCGTCATTACACTCTTTGATAATAAACTCAGGACATTTGTTAACACCAATACGCAGTAAACTAACCAAAGGACTAGTTAGTCTAATGTCTAGTAAGAATGTGATGCACAATAACACAGTGCATCATTGGGGTTAGAAGCTGAGTTTCAGAGTAGGTTTGAAAATATTTTCTAGGGTCAAGAACATCTCCAAGTTAATTACAAAGTCTACATAAGCGTGTTGTCAAGAATTTAACTTATTTTTTAGCATACTGATGCAACATTGCCTGAAAATGTTAGGGAACAACTTTTCCCCATGTTTAGCCTGAAAAGAAAGGGGAGCTTTGCAAGCATTTCACAATGTCAGAGAGTGAGGATATTGCACAGAAAGGGTACGAATTGAAAAGAATGTTGTGTACTTTGGTTTCCTAAAATTGTTTGAAAAGGCTAGTAGCAAGCTTTGTAATAAAACATACAAAACAAGACTTTTTAAAGCCAAAGTAAAAATATGTTTTTAGTTTCAACATCCACATTGTATAAATGCATATGCTTATTATTTCTTTAATTAACTCATAGTTAACTTTATAGTATTATTTTAGCACATACATGGAATTTTGGTTGAACTAACCTCAAGAATGTTTTACTAATCAATGCAATGTAAAAAGCTGTCTTGTGGTCAGTCAGTGATAAAAATATCTTCACACATTCAACTGGAGTCCAAAGTGGATATACACATCAGATATATAGGGCTCTTCCCATTTAGGGTAGAAGAATCCAACAAGGCTAAGTAGATAGGACTTGTGTTTAGGGTACATTGATGTAACCAGGTAATTAATTCAGATTTTACATGTAGACAAATTAGGAAAACAAGCTCTTTTTGTACTACAAAATAATCTTTTAAGCTGCTGTATGAGACTACCAGAACTCTCTCTGAGCTAACTGGAAGGGCAAGTCCATCTCACACCATGCTGCAGTGGTCTAGAGAGATTCGGGGACCCAGACATTCTCCTGAAAAATGAAGGCTGGGTACAAGTACTTTAGCATTTACTAAGTTACTTTGAGTATCATCTAATAATTTATGCACAAGCACAGTGTTTATACCTTTTCTTCCCCTTTCTCTCGCCTGCCTCTCAAGACTAATAAGAGATTCACCTGTACATGGAATTTTGCTTGTGGACACTCTCTTTTCTGAGGTCCTGGACACACAGAATGTGGGGAGCACTCCTTGGGAGAAAGAGAAAGGGCAGTTTCTTTAATTTTCAGAAGCTTGAGGAGGAAGTCAAAACATGCAGTATGTAATGACCAGCTAAGAAAGCAGAGGAGACAGCTCTCCCTTTGGGCTTTCATGCGTAGGTGGGAACTTGACAACTTTCTCCAGTGCTGAAAGTTGGCCACTACTCCTACTCATTTACAAGCCAAGGTAACAAGTGTCTGACTAATTCTCAACACAGCTAATTATGCCTTTCCACCATAGCAGGGAGTGCAAATTGGTTCTCTGTCTGCACTCTGAGTTTAAATATATATAAATAAACATTTTTAATATACTCCTACAACTGACTGGTGTATGGAACCAATTTTAAAACATTCTGGCATGCTTAAATTTTAGAATTACTTCTTTACGTGGTAACCATTTCTCTGAGAAAAAGACAAGTGTGTGGGGGCACATGTGAACATAACTAGGTAGGAATTACTGTTGCCTGTGTGGATTTCCAGGGAAATGAATTTAAAACGGAGATTGCTATCTCTTTTGCAGACACACTGCTGGAGGAGCTATGCAAAAATCACATCCTAATTGTCCAACAGATGAGATACCTTGCAGGCACAGAAACTCATGTAAAAGCACAGCATTCCCTGTCTGGAGATGTGGTGACAGTAATGAAGTTACCTTACAACACTTATTGTGCTGCTGGCTTGTCAACAATAGAAAATAGAATTTAAAAATATCCTGGGACACACAATTCTGCATGAGGGAATAACTAATGTTACAGAATAAATAAGCAGCTCAGTTTCTATATCAGTACAGTGTATCCAATATCTCTAATAAGATGCCCTCACATTTAAAATCATATTTGGATGTTTCAAAGTCCAAATACACCTATTTGAGCTATGTCTAGCAGTTACAACTCCAGAATTGGCAGGGCACCTTCTGCAAGTCTAGCATACAGCACGTCAAAGAATCAGAAAAATAAATTATAAAAAATGTAATCATCACATACAAATAGCTGTATGTGGCAGCACCAGATATTTAAATAGCTAAAATACATGCAGTACAATTCATTTTCTCCTGCATTGAAAAGTATTGCAAGGCTCCCCAAATCAGTCCTCTGATCTCATTTAGCTGTTTCTAATGCCAAGTTAGTCTCTGAAAAAATAGGTGTAAAATACAGGGAGATGAAAATAGCAGAACTTAAAAGGAAAGATATCCCAAACAGACAAGGGCACCAATCTGAAATAATGGCAGTGACATTTTCCAGCAGTCTTGGGGGCCCCTGCAGGTTGCAGGTGCTGAAGGAGCCAGCAGAGGGAGGTCAGAAAGATCCAACAGCAATCACCTTGAGGTATAGATACCAACAGCTTTCTCATGAATTATATCCTGGCTCATGTTAGCTTCCACACGTGTTGCACATGCTGAATCACAGCCTTCACTTCAGATTAGTTCTTTGTATTTCCACAAGAAGGGATTTTACATCCAGGTCCCGCAAATCACATAGGCAGCTCAGGAATAACAACATACACTGCATGTGGAGAAACACACTTGTACAGAAATGAAATGGGTCCAAGTGGCATTTTCATGGCATCCCCCATAAGGCTTTACTTCTGCTTAAGTAGAGCAGCAATTACCTCCTTTCTTACTTCCCATGAGCTTTTGACACCTGGGCAGTAGCAGATGCTGCAAAGACAAGTTGCATTTTATCCCTGCCTGTTTTCCTGCAGAGTTCATTAGGATGCACTGCACCTCCAACCCCGACTGGTGGATGCCATCTGAGGAGCAGATCAACAAGGTGTTCAGTGACGCTGTGGGACACGCGCGCCAGGGCCGCGCCGTGGGGACTTTCCTTCACAACGGCCACTCCTACTACGAGGGGACTGACCACCCAGGAGCACAGGATGAAGTCTTCAACAGAGGTATGCAAGATGGATCTGCAGATTGATGGCAGTGAGAACCACCTCATACAACAGTAGCAGACAATTTAGGAGAGACTGTTTGTTAAACATACTTAACCCTGCTGTCATTTAGGAGTCCAAAGCATGTTTGAACACATACTGCATACATTTCAGCTTCTCCATCCTACCATATCCCAGTTAGCAGAAAGAAATCCATTTCAAGACCTGCTTTATGGGACTTCTCAGTGCCTATTATTTCCAAACCCTTCATAGCACTCAAAGGGAACGTGCAGTTCATTTCATCCAGTTGTAGAGGAAAGGTCATTTAAAAACTATAAAAATGTCAAAAGAAACAGCAGCTACTATCTCTTCAGCCTATTGATAACAATCCCAGGCCTGGACTCAGAACAGCTGGGTGCTATTTGCTTTCCCTGACTAGAAGATTTAAGTACAAGTCTGCACACTTACAACAAAAAAAAAAAAAGAAGTGATTTCCCATTTGCTAACAGAAAAGAACATAATTGTAAATGCTACCTTAAAATACCACACAAAATAGAAAATCCAGGGACTTTCTTAGCCAAATCTGTCAGGAAATTAAGCTTCTCAAGTAAAACAGCAGTACTCATCAACAGCAGAATCCTTCAAAGACCCAGAACAATAACAGGCACTTCTAACAGATAAAAATTGCATTGTATATCAGATGGACAGTATATTTATCTAGATTTCTAGAGGATTAGAGTTGATCATGACAGTTTTCATTAAAACAAGATTGCTAAAAACAAATTGCCATTTCAGAAGACAGATTTTCCTTTGTCTGTTCCTATTCTGCAGCCATATTACGTAGCTTTAGAGGTTTTAAATTGCCTTTTCTTGTTTTCACTCTAATTTGTGTTTTATATCCATTCCTTGAAAGAGGTGAGGCAATGTGCTGGTTTTGCTCAGTGTTGCATTCAGGGAGGGGCTGGGCAAGGAGAACCTGGTTTATTGTTCTGCAGTAAGTAGACATGGGATCCAGACTGAGAGCTGTAAAAAAGGAGCTGTTGGAGCAGAATTCACAATGGTGCACAACACTGGAAGCAGATACTAGCTTTAAAAACAAATGTCAATCCACAAAAAGAGTTTAATTTTAAATGTTTAGGAGTCCATTGTCCCTCTAAATTGATCCATGCCAGAAATATGCAATGCCAAAGAAACGATGCCCTTTCCTTTCCACGTCAGGGTGTTTCCATTTCCTTACCTTCGTGTGCTCACTCAGGCCAGTGTTGGCATCCTCCACAGCCTGAACCAGCACTTCCTGAGGCAACATTTCCCTACTGGCAGGTACAGGGAGGTGTTTCTGGAAAGGAAGCTCACTCCACTTTTGTCCATCCTTAGTGCTACCTCATCAGTGTTGGCTCTCCTGAACGCGTCTCTCATACTCCCCAGCCTTCCTCACCGCCTTGTGTGAGCCACAAGTGTAGCTACTAATGGTCCTTTTACCCTTCTCCTCCCCTTCCCCACCTTCTGCCCACGCACCAGGCAAGGCAGGAGGCACTGGACCCTTCCCCAGAGACCAGGAGGGGCTCTCTGGGGTGCAGCACTCCTCGAGGCCCAGCCTGGCTGCAGGGCTGAGGCAGAGTCCCCAAGTCCTGCCCACCCACACGGGAGCTCCTTCCTGCCCTCTTGCCTCCCCTGTGCCTGTGGGTTCCCTGTGACTGCTCTCTCCTGACCCCTGGGGAATCTCGGGACATGGGCTCACCCTGCACTGCCATAGAGAGGACTTTGCTCTGTCCCCATATGCTTTAGGCCCTCAAATGTCCAATACCTCTCACTTTAACTCACTTTCATTTTGGTGATTTTTTTTGGAAGGGGGTTGAAAGGTACTCACTGGCCCCAAAATAGTTAATTTATTTTCTAAAGGTCAATTAGCAGTTTAGTCACACAGAACCTTACTAGACCAATGGGTTTAGAACAGCATTCCTTCATCACAGGCAGGAGGTGACTTTCTTGGAATGGTCACACCATGTGGTGGCCTCTGGAGGAGAAATTCAGTGTATAGAAATGTCACAGTACAGATATCCTATAGTAGTTTTTCAGTGTTGAACTTACACTTTTTTAAAAAGAACTATAATAGAAGATGTTACATTGCTCAGATGGTGTAAGTCTTGCTGGTCTATGTTTAATGTGGTGACACATGCCAGAACTATTTGGTAAAACATGTCAGAATGTGTGAGTCAACATTATACTGTAAATTTGTCCACAGCGGTATGTATCATGCTGTATTTTTGTAAACATTGTGATGGTTTCCTTTCAGATGCTTTGTTGTATGATGTTTAAGATATAACCACTTTTTAACAGTCACAGAACAGAATTATTGAACTGGACAGACCTTTCACTTAATAACTGGAAGATTTGCTGAAATAACTAGTAAGCCTAGCTTTATTTTTAGTGTAAAAAGCATAGCCAGCATCCTGGAACCACTCACAATCCTCTACTCTCATTGTGCAAAATAACCAAAAGTATAATTTCATCCTGAAAGCCACTTTGGTAGTAGAAATGGCTTTGCAGGTTTGGACCTTTCTTTATGAACAAAATTTTGTCCTCAATTGCTTATATGCACTGGCCAGTGACATGAATCATGGTCACAGACAGGCATTAACACACACCAGCTCATATTTTTGTTCATGTTTGGTTTTAAAACAACAGAGTATAAAAACTTTTGTCAGTTGTCTGTTTTTAATTGCCATAAATGGCCACTTGACCCACTCATTTCATTTTTAAAATCCCAAACCTTGCACAACAACTTATTCCAGTTAATTTGTTCATTAGGTGTTACAAATTCAGACATATTGAAGCATCTAAATATCTGCAATATGTTAGATATGGGACCTGAAATAATAGATAGCACATAAGCCCTTGCAGAGGGAGATATCCATATTTAGGCAGTGTGCTTTATAAGCCAGCACATCCCTTCCCAGCAACAGAAGGAAACTGCTATCTATCATGTCACTCCAGAAAGTCCCAGGAGGACAGAGATTCTTGTCTTATCCTTCCATAGGCTTTAATCTTACTGTCATTTATGTATCTGCCTTCTCTCAAACCTTGTGTAGCAGCACCGCACGCCCATCTGTGCCAACATGCCTTCGCTATATTTTCTATGACAAATATTTGTGGAGAAACTGTGATTAAAAAAAAACATTAATCCTGATATTTTTATTGTTATGGTGTAGTTAATTCTATGAATACTTTCTTATGATGATTGTACTGTGTAGAGTAAGTACAGATTAGGGATAGACCTTTATCAGATATTGTACAAAAGAAAAGTGCATAGTGTAATATAGAATAGTAAGGTTTTTGTGACAATTTCTATAGGATGTGTGAATTGTTTTCTATGTGGCAACACACATTTCTTTTAAAGAATATAAAATCTTAGAGAATTTTTTAAACAGTCAATATTTTTTAATTATAAAGACATTTGTTACCTACAGTTTACTATTTCAGGTGTTAATTCTAATTTGAATATTGGTTTTATTACTACATACCTCCAGTTCCATTTGTTCTGTTGCATAAAAATGCACAATAAAAGTTAGTCTCTGGTTAACCTGTCTCTTTCTTTCTCTAGAGGCAATCTTGTGTCAGTGTGACAGCCATGATACCTGGGTATCACTAGAAATATATATTAAAAGTTTTAGATTTATATAAAGAGCTAGAACATTTTCTTTTGCATTAAATGCTTGTTTGGTATGAAGCACCAGAAAGCACAGTGAAAGATTATGAAGAATTCAAGTATGAATATAATATAAATCATTTTTACCTCAATGTACAACCACAGAGATTTATGTGCTGGTTAAATAGAAAGACTATTCAAAGGAAGTACCCATCTGCAATCTTAAAACCTGGATTTTCAAGCAGTGACGTTTAAATCCCATTTTAATTCAGAACCCAGTGATGGCTGAATGCATCCTGTTCTCTTAAACGCTTTAGAAAATCCTGGCTTCAGATAATTTGTAGAGGAATTACAGTGACAAACATTCACCATGGCAAACCACTGCTGCTGGGCTGTGAAGGCAGGACCTGCCCACAAGCTGGTGTCAGCCACTTGAAATGGTTATCAAATAGTGCCATTATAAAACAATGCTTCTGGGTGCCTGTGATGCTGCAAAATTAACTGGGGTTGAGCACATATTTCCAGCCTACTGCTTCTTTTTTTTTTTATGAGGATCACAATTAGTGAGAGCAGTTTACTAACCCCCCACCAAAATAATTTCAGGTAACTGAGCAATGGAGGTAGAAAATCTGTGTTAATCCATCTGCAAAAATTTATCATTAGCTTCTCTTTGAAAAACTTTGACTTCCCAGACTTTTGGGCAATGGCTGGAAATGTCTGAGGGTAGATCAGAGGCAGGAGGGACTAGGAATGGGCTGTGTAAACCAAAAGGGTGAAGGAGCAGTACAGGCAGGAACCCAGCAGGGAAAGTTGGCAGGGAAGAAGAGAAGAAGGTAACCACAGGCAGCAATTGGGTTTATGAAGCTCAAGAAGAGAGATTAGGTCTAACAGCAGGGCGTATGGAAGGGAATAAGCACAAGAGGCAGTGCCTGGGGCTGGGCAGGCAGAGAAGGGGTACAGAAGAAGTATCTGGGATGGGGAAGAAGCAGGTCTGCGAAGTAACTGCAGTGGAACAAGCAGCACAGATGCAGAGTGTAATTCAATAATGCTGCATATTATCACCCTTCCACTAAATACCTGTTAAACATCCAGGTAAGGCAATGGCCAAACTGTGCTCCTGCTGTGCAGCAGTGCTGGTGCCCTCAGAAACATGGCCCCTGCTGGCACTTATATCTCTCCTGAGGCACAAGATGTCCCTGAAGAGAATTTTAAAAGTCCAAGTCACACATTGAACCTCATACGTATAAAGGTATTTACTTTTTACCTCATTTGCTTTGAACAAGCTCCTGTGCAAGCTCATGTTATTAAAGTGTTTGTAATCTTACTTTAATAAGGTTAATCATGTTGCAAAATCTTGTCCTCAAGAGTTCAGCTAGGCAAGGTTTCTCTGCTTCCTTCCCTCTGCTGAGGCACTAACTGAAGCCAGTGACTGATACTAGCTCAGGCAGCATGGACAGCAATACAATGTGTACTGACTTGCAAAGTGAGTTTCTGTTTGGAAACAGGCACATTATCACAGAAAGAACTCCATATCTCAAAAAGAACTCCTCTTTCCCTACCTGACTCTTACTTAGGCTCATCAGTAACTATGAACAGTACCCCAGTGCTTCAGCACAAGGTAAGTGTGAATACAGCTCCAGGCAACCATCACATAAATCTTAGTTATTGACAGAGCAAATCCACACCACTGATGTGACCTGACCACACCTTAAGGCCTATTTAAATCAGAGGCTGAAGTACAAAAACAACTTTTACTGCAAATGTATCACATTAAGGAAAAAAAATAGAATAAAAAGCCACACCAACAGATTAATTAGCTAAATTGAGAGAAAAAAGTTTGACATGAACTTACACAAAAATGTTGGGAAAATGCTAAAAAATCCTTTTGTCCTTAAAAACACTTTAAAGTTTCCCACTCATCTGACAGATATAATTGCCTCAACTTAGATTGTCTTTGTAGGAAAATGGAAAGAAACAGGTTTGCTAATGACTCAAAGTAGTTTCCCATTAGAAAAGTTAATATTAAATTTAGTTGCCATTTAGGAATAGGGTAAATAGTACAGCAGAAAAAGTCTAATTAAACCTTTCAAAAATGCCTGGTAGCAATGTGATTGTAAAGCTGAAATTCTTCCAAAATTATGTGAGAACCTCAAAAAGCCAAAACCTGAATTACTTATTAAACTGATGGAAAGAGGGATTTTTTTATCTGCTACAGGATAATCCAAAGAAGCAGAGCAGCAAATTCCAACACAGTTTCTTGACAGACTCTCAAGCTCTCTTTCCCATCCACAGCATCAGGAAGACTGTTCAAGGCTGAGACATTTCCATGAAAAAAGTTAACCTTACAAATGACCACATTCATAAACCCACCAAAGGCTTCCCAGAGTACCACTGCACATCTCCCTCAATGATCCAGAAGTGTCCAATTACCTACTCAGCACATGGAGCACCTGGAACACAGATTTTGGAATTGGTCTTCTCCACCTAAAATCCTTGTTTTGAACCATCTGCAAACTGAGCTTCTACAGTGAAGGCCACTGGAAAGTCTTTCTTGCATCAAGGTTTCCAAGTTGTCCAAATTCATAAGGATCTTCTTCCACAGTAATTTTTATTTTTGCTGAGATACTGAGAAAGTTGTCTTTCATGAGAAACGTGAGTGAGGTACAAATCTGCAGCCAAAGACACCTACATACAGTTAAAACACACAGGCACAGAGGTTCATAAATGAATGCATTTTTATGCACATCAAACTCAAGATGGATTTTCTTTGTGATTGTCTTAGAGAAAAATAAACTCTCCACATTTAAACCTTAAACTTAATGCTTTGTGTATCCCGAGTAGCCTGATTTAATGATTAACTGCTGTTCAATCAGTATTTGGGGTAAAAAAATACTTCTGTAAAACACTGGTGTCAGAAAGAGAACCTATAAAAAATCTTACTAAGCCCCAATTCAGCACCAGAATTGAAATCTAAATTAAAAAAAAAAAATTAAATCACAAAAAGCTTGGGTAAATCAATACATGTAATTTACTGGGAGCTGAGCTGGCAAAACTTCTGTGAAAGCAGAAATTATGTCCCTTTTCCTAGGGTTTTCAAAAAACGTTTAATTCAAACGCTAAAGGAAGGTTTACTTTTCATGATCTTTTAATAAGTCCCTCATAAACTATTTGCAAAGACAAACTTGAACAGGACTTTTAAGTTCATCTTCTACCAGCTGACTGCAAGGTCCCACTCAACCCATTTACACCCATTTAACACAATTATTTGGAAATGCCACAGACAGCAAATAAATAATGGATTTTGAAGATTCCACGTTATATTATGTGAAAAGACAGAGCTCTCTCCCTCTTTCAAAATGGCTGAGACCACTTGCTTGGTTATTCCAACAGCCCAAAGACAGCCCAGTATTTCAACTTGACCTCAAATAGACAAGAGATGAGGCCCTCAAGTCTGTCACTTCTCTGTTCAGGTGAATCTTGTGCCATTTGGTTGATTCGAGAAAAAAAACTAACACAACAAACCACAGGAAACCAACAATCTTCACTTGAGAAAGGGAGTCTCTTAATTATGAAATTAAACATCTTTAGCAAAAAGGACATACAGTGCACAGCCAAAATCTTTCCTGCAGTATGTTGCTCGACCACTTTATTTCTGGTATGTGATACCAGAACAGACAAAAACTCCAGTTTTTCAAGTGTCTCCATCAACCAGATTTCTAACATTTTTGACTCTTCTTTCCAACCACATAAAATTTTTTAGCCCAATTAGAAGCAGTTCTTCCCATAACTGGACAAATAAGCAGTTTTACTGGTATTAGTGATAAAAACTGGCACTTAAGTGTACCAGACAGTACATTAAATCCTTTCTAAGATGACTAATTTCAAGTCTTAAGAGGCTTGGACAGCTTTGCTGGGATTGTGAAACTGTGGTTACTATGCAAGCCTAACATATAAATCCATTCAAGGAATTCTTCACACCCTTGACTATACACAGACATGCAACCCATCTGTAGTACAATCTTCATGTCATCCTTGCATCTGGATCAGGACAGGTACTCCAAACTGGAGAGAGTGGGGCCAGTGGGGCCTCTGAGCCAGGCAGAAAGATCTTTCACAGTACTGGGGAATGAACCAACATGAGGGCAGGGGGTGAATGGGATCAAAGGCAGAGTTGCCAGCAAGATTCAGAGAACAAATACAGAGCTTGGGCAGCCTGGGCAGGTTGCTCCCTCACCAAGCACGTGCTATGAACAGTGTGTGCAGCATCACAAAGGCAGACTGAATAACCAGTACAGATAGATGGATAAAACCTTTGTTTTGCATCCATAAAATAGTTATATGCAATTTTAATTCAGAAACATAGCAAATCATCAGCTGCCTAAAGCCACTATTATTGCTTACTTTTCCAATATATATAAAATTGCTTAAATTAACAGAACACAACCCTTACTGGCTATGTAACACTTTACTGAGTAATTACAACTTCCAGACATGATACAGAATGTACTGAATTCAAGTATAATTACAAAACAAAGAACATATGCAGGTAAGTATTCCAATGTCTACACCTCACAAATCAAAATGACTTGCGCATACTAATATGGAGTAACCAAGACACAGAATGAAAAGCCAATACGCCAAAATGCAAGGTGCAGGGTGGGGAGGGGGCTGGTGAATCTGACTAAAAGGCTGCATGGAAAAATGGATTTTGACTTTGAGATTGCCCTTTGAAAGTTCTACCATGAGTGAAAAATCTTCACTGTTGACTTTCAAATTTAATGCCATCTAGGCAATAGCCACAATTCTTTCCAAACACTAGGCATTTTTCAAATACTTCTCACACAGCTCTTCAGCATATTTAATTTGAGGAAAAACTTACAAAATCCCTTTTATATTACATCATTTACACATCATTGCTTTTTTAATCTTCTGACTTCAGATTTGAAGCACCTGATCACAACCTCTAAAGTTTTAAACACAGTCTAAATTCAGATTACAAAAAACAAACTTATGCTAGATTATGGATCTGTATTCCACTATTTTAACAGGCACCTCCTCCCCAAAACAGAACTATGAATACTGGCTATACAAAAACTTGACTGGGCTTGCTGCTAGTGTAGCACTTATAAAAAGTACGTAATCATGACCTGTTCTTTTAATTGAAGACTTTGATTTACACAGGGAAAAAATGTCTGCAAGCACCCTACGTAATACAGAATATTTTCTGCCTATTATAATAGGCTATAGTGTCTGTGATATTTAAGAAACATACATCCTTTTCACATTAAATTTTGAATGTTTTATCTCCTTTTCAGAATGTGATTTAATTAAAAATCTTGCTTATCCACGGACATCTCAGCAAATTGAAAAATACAGACTAACATATTCATCAATGACTACAGTACACTGCAAGAATTCTGGAGACCTTAGAACAGAGCACTTCTTTTTCCACAGCACATTCAGTATGGTGCTTCAGTCATCTTCTGTCTAAAAGAATCAATTAATTTTCTCTTTAATTCACTCCAGCTCCGACTTCCACAAATAACATTACTCACCCTCCACTTACCAACACATACCTCACCAACAAAAACTGAGATTTCAACATCACCCTTAGCAGCTTTCAGTGGACAAACAGGTTTGTACTTGCAAGGCTGAACACCATATCAGGACATAGTTAGAGACTCTGATTTTCAGTATAGGAAAAAAAAAAGTTTTTGCTGGGGGAATTACCCAACTATCAGAATATTGGTAAAAAAAAGAAATCGTCATCCTATCTAGCTTTGTGCATTCTAATAAAATATAATTTCTTACTGTTCTTTACTTTTCCTATAATTATTTCTTATTTCTGGACAAGTTCTTTAGATTATTTTCATCCTTTCCTATTTCCAAACTATTCCAATGTCTTGGGTGTTTTCCTTCTTTCTATTCCTTTCTTTTTATCATATACTTTTAGTTTAATTTCTTCTGTTTCAGCAAAGCCTGACTGACTGCAGTTTCTATAGCCATACATCCACTTGGAGTTTCCATTTTATTTTCTTCAAAGGACATACATTTCAAAAATTGAACTACTGTGCTTTAGAGCCTGGATTCCTATTTCTTTTTTTATGTAATATAGTCTACTTTTGATCTTAATGATTTGTGTCTCACTAACAAGAAAGGAAAAATTACTTTAGCTACACAAACGCTCAATTAAAAATAATCTTTTTGGTACATCTCAACTTCTCATTTACATTATGCAGGTAAACTGCAAGAGAGATGTTAGTGGTACTCTCTTTTCAGAGCCAACAATAAGAATAGAAGCAGCACAATACTTAAGCTAGAAGGAAAAAAGCACACTCTTTTTTAATATTCACTTCTGTAAGCCTTTAGGTATGTGCAGAAGGGAAGGTTCTGTACAGGAGTCAATATTTTTCAATTGTTCTACCATGCTAAAATGCCTCAAGAACATTTCACCATAAAAGGAAACACTTTGTTTTTAAATCTTAATCAATCTGGTGCTCTGGTTTCCTCTTATAAGGAAGACATTTAAGTCAAGTTTAGAAAAAAGATTATGTCACTGACAATTTTCAAAAATTGCCACACTTTGAATAAAAACTCTTTGCATGAAGACTGTATTTGATGTACCCATCACTATTAGAGGTACTTTTATAACGTATATTTTTTCATTACAGAAAAAAAGAAAAAAAACAGTTAAAATTATTACAAATAAAGAGGACACAGGACTGCAATCAATGTATAACCTAGACAAAACATATCTAAAAACATTCCTGAACTCTTCTTGATAAAAGAGGGGGCAGCAGAAATCCCTCAAAAGCTTAGTCTCCAGGTACAGCTGAAAAAGCTGCACCTGACAAAAGCAGAAAACTTGGTTTTGGCTAACATGGTTTGTAGCTTTCAAATCAGTAATCACTATTCTCAACTATTAATGAACAAGAAGTACTGAACAAAATTCACAGACTAAGAGCAGAATTTAGCCCTGCTTTTAAAAATATAAGATGTTCATAATAGCTTCTTCCTCTAAAACTTAGAGTCACTTTAAAAAAGCAATAAAATCTGTATGGGAATTCAAGGAAGGAGAAAAACAGAGTCTAAAAATGCCTTCAGTTCAAGGATGAGTCACAAGGAATAAAGGATGTAAACTTGCCTTAAAAAATGTGCTCCCCCCACTACTTCTGGACCAGAACCCAAACAACCAAACAGTCCCTGTAACACAGTAATCCACTGAGGTATTTACTACTACCACTGTATCCTTGAGAAATGGTTTAAAAATGGAGGGGGAAAGGGACACCACATCAAATGCTGATTTCCAGTATACAGTGGAGACAATTTAGATTTGAAGTTCCTTGTTGGGGGAAAGATAATCACTTCAAAATTTTATCTTTTACCAAAAAAAATATTCTACAGAAACTTGGACTTAAAATACATTCAGATCATTCAGTATATTGAAACACTAAGACAAGTTTTTCAAATATTGCAAGTTTTACAGAATTATAAGTCACTGCACAGCATGTAAGAAATCTTCCACTAAGCAGAGAGGGCAGCCATACTTTGAACACAATTTGAAAAAAATAGAATCTGCAAGGCCAGTCTACAGAAATAAATTATTTTAAAACACCACACCTTAATTGAAAAAATCCTAGAATATAACTTTATTGTTAGGCAAATCCTCACTTCTTTTCCTTAGAATCTGTAAAAAAATCCATTTTGTAATTGCATTTGTGATAAAGAAAAATTCACTCCTTCACACATGTACAATTCTTTAAGGTGAGGACTCTATCATGTAAAAATAGATGCATTGGTTAATTATTTTCCCCAACAACAATAAAACAAAAGTAAACTAAGTAGTGGACCCACATCACCTCAAGGTCTATAAAGACAGTTAAAGGAAAAAAAAAAGCAGTAAAAATGTCATATTGTTAAAATTAATTCGCAAATTATAACATACAAATTAAAATGTAACAGCTTGGAATTACTCTTCCTTTCCAACCTGGCAGGCTCAAAGGATCAGCAATTCCACCCAACTGCATGACATGTAAACTTACAAGGTACTGCCAAAACCAGTCTGCCTGCCTTTCTGTACTATATCACCATCCATGTCACTTTAAAAAAAGGGACTGGGTCCTCAGACTGGTCAACAGTAATCATTCAAATCCTGGCATCTTGAATTTAACATATTGTGATGCTATAATCAGTAAAGAAACTGGGAGACAAGGAACTCAATTCTGTCTTGGAATATAAACCAAAGGTGTGGATGGATATTTTTCTGACTCAAATAAGGAAAACTAAGATCAGAATTCAGATGAATTACATCTCCAATTAATAAAAAAACATTTTATAGTCTTTTGGAGCAGATATCCTGTAAGAATATAAGCTCCTACCTCCTCTTGCAAACAATATAGGAACACTTGTTATTGAGATAACATTTACTAATCTTGTAGGGAAAGGTTTGCCCTGCAAAGTGCACACTGACACTATTCATTCATCAATAACTTCAGCATGCAAACCACTTGGATCACACTGGCTGTCTTCACTAACCTCTGCAGGAAGAACACTTCCCCAGTTTAACTTCTCTTCAGGTTTTTGATTTTGGAAATAGCTGATTTATTAATGTGTTTATTCAAATTCAAAATTCATATAAATATTCTAGGGAGAAGAAAACAGGTTATGCATTACCAGATTCCAGTACTCTTCATGAGTAAGACTAATACCAGGAGAGTGCATACTGAGATGAGATGAATTTTACATGGAAGGGCAAGGAGAAAGGTAAATTATTTATAATGTGCTAAAATATGCCCTATTTATTTGATATGAGAGACTTCTAAATTACCTCTAAACTACATTTTAAATCATCAGGCTTAAATATACTATTTTTACAACAGGAGAAAACCAGATAAAGTAAGCCTTTTTTAGAATAAACCATATGATTAGGTAATATGCTATAAAGAAGCCACCAGTGAATAGGGATTATGGAAAAGGGTACTGAGGAGATCCTTTCACCCACAATTACTGTATGTGAAGCCCCATCTGTAACTTAACTCTGGAATGTTTTTCTACTTAAAATGACCAGCATGCAAAGTGCTTTGCAGTTGTCAAAAAGGCATGTTATTTTAAATTCTCATTGCTCACTGGTGACACCTAATATGAAAAAAAAAATTCTAAAATGCTTTTAGTTAAATCTAGACATATTGGTCTCCACAATTACTTGCTGCAATGCTTTTAATATAAACTTAAATTGATTTTTGAAGAATTATGTTTCATATCAACATTTCTTCTTTCAGCAATTCAGCCATTACTCAGCAACTGAGTTACTAGGATGATCTTATTACCACCTGTCACTCACAAGCAAATCTTATTTTACATTAAAGTGCATAAAGAATTTTCCTCAGTGCTATTTAAAATGGTTATTTAACTTATTTCAACCTGCATGTTCAGTACTCATGGCCTTATTAATAAAGGCTGGGTCTCAAAGGATCTGGTACAACTTGAGTACCTACTGCAGAAAGCCTTGAGACAATTGTACACAGTTGTAAAATTTCACATTTCAAAGTTATAAATTGATCTAAATCTCTGGATTTTTGAGGACCACTGGTAGAACTACTCTACTTTCCCAAACAAGCAAGGTCAAGTTATAAAAAAATTCAGAGTAAGTGGTTTTGAATTCAGGTAATATCTAAAGGCAAATAAATTAAAATTACAATGTATTCATTTGTTTAATTATAAATAGATCATTTTTTACTATTATATATTCCAGCTACATCTCTCACATCTTCTAGCAAAGACCATATCTGGCAATAGAGTCTATTAAAATATAAAAAGCCAAAAATGCGAGGTAACTTTTAATAAGCACTACCATAAATATCTCCTAGATTACATCTGAAGATACTTACAAATAAGAAAACAAGTATCAAAGTAGGGAAAAAAAGCAAATGAAATTTAAAGAGAGGAAGTGCACCAAAAGTTGTATGCAGTAATTTTTCACAGTAATTTAATGTACTCTGGCTAAACCCATACAGCTGGCTCCTCTATGGTGAAAATCCTTGTTTTCCTCAAGTGCAGTTGTAATTGTAACGGTGGCAAAAAGCAGGTTTCCAGGTCATGGTACTTGAGATAAGGCCAGCGCCCATTTGAAACTATTTATCTCATAGAAAAGAAAAATTGTGAAACAATCACATAGCTGAAATATTACAATTTTAGGTTGGCAGGTTCCACTGGAACAAACTCTTCCTATCTAATCTTAATATCTCCCAAGAACCTTTAATGATATCTTGAAAGAAACTAAAGAAGTGCAAACAGACTGCAAAGGGACACAAATGGAAAAAACTATGTGTGTTGTATAGTTTTCAGGCAGCTGTATTTGCCTTACTAAACCTCAAGTTTTAAGTTCTGAATCGAAGTAAATCTACTTAGACAGACTCTCCTGTGGAATTTAACTCAAGTAGCTTTTTGAAACTGATTTTGCCATGGAAATTTTTGTCGCAAGTCTAGCGCTCTTCCAGAAACAGAAGCAGTGCTAACAGTCCAGGAAGCCTACAGCAAAGGAAGCGAGGTATGGTGCTGAGTCACTGCAATCTCAGAAGCTTTTCAGCCCTTTACGTGACTTCTTTCCACAAGGGGAGCAACCTGAAGATTTGTCCTGTTCAAGTCTAAAGTATCTCCAAATCCACATGACGAACATCAGGATTTCGTTGCTGAAACAAAATTTAAAAAAAAAAATGTACTGAAAACATTCAAATACATTTTTGCACATGATTACAAGTAATGTGTTTCTGGTGTGATGTTGTCAACTGGATAACAAATCCCCTTTTTGGGTAACATAGGTACTATTTTAAAATAAAGAAGAGTTTCAATAAACATTGTCCATATTATAAGCCATTTTTGGAAGGCTAAGTTGTCTTTATATTTTAATACCTTTCAACACCGTGGATAAATTAGTTCTTATGCTTTATAAAGTATGGAGGAGCTCTCAATTTTAACAAGGCTGTAGAGTTTTATATAAAACTCTTCAGATACACAGGCATATGCTCACTTCACTTTCTTAAAGTTATAACAAATACTTTCCTGAATAATGGGCAAGATTGCCAAAATAATTTGTTCTATGCCACTGAAACTATTTATAAAGATTCACAACACTGTTTCTATTAAGAAATACGCATTTTTGATATTACAGAAATATGTTATCACCATTACATGAATTATACAATCCATGGGAAAGTTATGACTTCAAAGACATCCAGCATGTGAACCTGACTAGTATATTTAGTAAAGTTTATTCAATACCAACACAGTAGCTATATATATGCCTCTACCAAAAAGTATCCACATTTATAAAAAATTTAGGCATGATCCCACTCCTCAAAAACCATGCATGAAGAACTGATTCAGACAGTGGAATTAAAATCAAAAATAACATTTTGATTCTTAAACAGGGCAATCCTAGGCATAGAAACTTAAACAAGAATATTTATTAAATATAACAAGCAAGGACAGACATGCTCTTTAACTAGGGGTCAGTATTCTTGGAGTTCTGAATTCATGCCAGGAAGGCAAGACTGACAGCCCAAATACACTTGCAAAATTAAAAATGGGAACAACCCTTTCTTGCATCAGCCAGAGGATATTTAAATTGTAGAATGAAAAAAAAAAGACAGTTGAGAGGCTTTTGTAAAATAAACACTGTACAGCTTCAACAAGAGTGAAATATATTAAGTAGCAGTCCCATCATCCAGAAATATTTAATACAATTCTAAGAACTAGTTTAAAAAAAAAACCTACTTTTTTACAGCCAAAACAGAATTCAACAGCCTAGAAATAGTTTGACATTCTGAGAATAGAGAAATAAGATACTCTCAGGTCTTCTGAAAGAAAATTTGTTCTGTGTTGGTATAAAATGGAAACAAAGGTGTAACAAATGGATCAGTGGCAATGTAAGGATTTGGTGGTGATCAGAAGTTAGATAATAATACTATAGTAAGAAAATCTGCATTTGTAATATCAACTCTTTTTTTTTTCCTCTGTCATATATACAAATGAAATCCCAGAAATTAGATGCAGTGATATTGTTTAAAATATATCACAGAATGAGCACACACTAATAAACAGTTAAATTTACCTTCAGGTCCTTCTCAAGTCTGTCTACTTCAGCTCCCAGCATGTCAACGATATTCTCACCATGCTTAAGCATAAAGGCTTCTAATTCTTCAAGGGTTTTCACTTGCTGAATTTCCTAGGAAGAAATTAAATTTAAGAGATTCAGATGAGGAAGAGAAAATAAAGGAGCAACACTCCAGAGGGTCTTGACATATTTCAAGAGGGAGGAAAAAAAACCTAAACAAAACACTTCTGCTTTTGCCATTTACTCTCAAAACATCATCTGTTCTTCTCTCTCAAAGACACAGAAGAGTTGCATCTATTTGATGAAAACAGCTGGCTCTCTCATTACACCTGCATTTGATACAAAACCTTCTTCTATCTTAAATTGATTTCCTCCTTAACTGTCTAAGTAAGTTTAGAGAATTTCATTCATTTTCCACAAGTTTCTGCGGTATTCCTCACAGCAAGGCAGAGCAGGGTACTCCTGTGTATTCTTTCTCCATCTTCTACATGCTTGCCATTCCATTATACTGCCTACCCTGGGCATCACATAACCAACTCATCTGAAAGTCCACAAGGATTATAACAAATGCTGCTGTAAATATGACTCCTCCACAATATCACAAACTTGAAGACAGGAAGTCAGACTAAGAGACAACAGCATATGAAACTAAAGGAATGAGATCAAGGAAGACACGGTGTTAAACTCCACCCTCCAAAAAACCACAGACATCAGCAGCACCAAAGCAGCTACTACAGTGCTGCCATGGAACCATACAATGGTTTGGGTCAGAAAGGACCTTAAAGATCATCTAGTTGTTTCCCCACTGCCATGGGCAGGGACACTTTCTGCTACACCAGGTTACTCAGGGCACCATCCAACCTGGCTTTAAACACCTCAAGGGATGGGGTATCCACAATTTCTCTAGGTAACCTGTTCCACTGCCTCACCACCCTGGCCACCACAGTAAAGAATTTTTCTCTTGTATCTACTTTATGTCTATCACCTTTCAGTTTAAAGCCATGAGCTCTCCTTAGAGGTCTCACACCAAGCTGTCTGGAAGCCATTTGTCCTGTAATTTATCTCAGCTGCATGTTTAGGATAATAGGTTATTTTTTACAAATCTGTATTTTCTAACAAAACAATCACAATCATAGAATATTCTGAGTTGGAAGGGACACAAGGGTTATTGACTCCAATACTTATAGGAATGGGCCATGCGGGGAGCAAACCTACAAGCTTGGCACTATTAGCACCTGGCTCTGACCACCTGAACCAATCTTAAGGGTAATGAGTTTAAAAAAAAACCTGTCCTCCTCTTTCTCAGGCCAGAAGTATGTCTTTTTCAGCAGCACATAATACAGTTATCTCTAAGTACATTTAAAACCCTAACACAAAGTAAGACTGCAATCCTTCAAATGAAGAAGTGAATTGTATCTCATCTATTTGCAAGTCTTGGGTTTAAAGGTACTTGAAATTAGAAAGTAATATCAAATATTGGGGGTTACAAAAGCAATTTTTTACACATACTTGTAGCAGCTGTTCAATGTCTTGTTTTTCCAGGTAAGACCGAGTAACAACACGCCCATCAAAGTCTACTTCTGCCTTGAATCTCACTTTGCTCATTCCCATGTCTGTGGCTTTAACATCATGAATTGCTCTGAAACATACATTTTTGAAGAAAATGTAAACAACATAGAACAAACCACTAGCTAGTTTGACATCTCAAGTTAACAATATTGTCACCACAAAACAATCCTGTAATTTTAATAGGTCAGTCTTTGACAAAATATCCTCATTTTGCCCACCCACACTTCCATTAAATATTGATTTATGTTTAACTGGTTATATCATTTCCACATGTTTTTGCAACACAAACACATCTATAAATCACTGCAATAAAAGACAACTAGAAGCATCACAGATTCAGAACTAGACTAACAGTGTATTAAAAAAAATTCCACGATTAAAAATGTGAGAACTTCCTCATTCTGTGTTAAAAATTTAAATCCGACTTATTTTCCTCTGCAGAGAATTTTTTGTGCATCTACATGACACAAGGACATGTTGCAATCATAGAAGTGTCCTTTCCTAAAAAGTTGGTAAAGGCATGATCTTTTGGAAAATTTTAAAAATACATTTGATATAAGAAAAAGTTACGGATGTTGTGTTTGGAACTCATTTTTGATCCTTCAGAACTATTAATCACAGCTTATTGAGATACACCTGTTTGTAAATGCTGAAAATGCATATTTATTTAGAGGTTCCTAATAAATACCAGAAGACAACAGCTCTAATGTTTATATTTTGTTCCTTTGAAAAATTCTGGGTTTCTATAGCAGAGTTTTGTTCCAGCTTATTGGATAAATTTTAATATGTGAATATAGGTAGTAAACAACAAGCTCTTAATTTTTCTGGGACAAGAAGAAAACTCAGGACCAAGACATACCAAGATGAATTTCGAAAGTGAAACAAACATAAAACAAATTATTTCATTTTTTTTCTAATTATATTAACAAAAACTCAGCTTCTCTTCAAGACCAAGAAAGTTCAAAATTGCCACTGCAGAGTAAGTTTCTACATTTTTTAATCAAGGTCAGAAAAAATAAATTGAGACTAAAACATGGGACACAAATCAGAAAATTTTAAAAATTCTAGCTTCTGACATTTTCAAAGTAAAACAAGTATAAAAGATTTCAAAGACTTAGTTTCATTAGCAGAAAATGCATTCTTGACTATTTGGTAAACTCTAACACAAAATTTTGATTCAGCAATGCAGCTCAATTGATGGAAAGTACAAAACTTTACCTCCATTTAGTCTGCTAAATTGTGCAATTTCACAGAATCTGTAAATTTAGCATGCCCTTTGTCTTAAGCAAATTTACTCTTCGAACTAGAAATGCTTCTTTGCATCTGAATGTTTATAAATAGTAAATAACTTCACAAGCAGTGCAGGAAGAAAGCAGAAGGCATGTATATTGGTAGGAGCCTGTTAGAATTAACAGCCAAGAAGAACAGGAGACAGAAACTTTAAGATGAAAAATCACAGGAAACTTTCACAGAATATTTCTTGCAATACTCAGGGTGGAAGAGAGGTAAGCATATTAAAAAATAAATAGAACATAAACATTAAAAAAGAAATAGAACACAAACTAAATATAGACACACCAAAAAATACATCTTAGTAAATATTTAAGCAGATTAAAAGAACTATCAGCTTAGCGGCAGCAATAAAGACTTCCCAGCTCCATTCCAATTCACACAACTATTCTGTGGGAAGTTATTAAATCAAAACATTATTAATTGGAGTAAGCTAGATGGCATCAAATTACCTCATCCCAAAGAGGATATTTAAGATAACAGATGTGGTTAATAAAGAGAATTTGGAGCCACGTGATTCAAAAATGTGGAAGACATATCAAGTGCCTATCAGAACTAAGAAGATAACAAGTGATATTTGAGATTCTCATTAAGCAGTAGCCTGATAAAATTCAGTGAAATTATGCATATTCTATAAATGTGAAGGGAAACAGTCTGTCTTAGTGCATACAACCTGACCGGGAAAGATAAGACAGTGAGTCAGGAAGAGAAAAACCACTAATCATTCAAAAATACAAATGTGTACGCTAAAGCTTAAGCTACAAAGCTTGCTTATGGAAGCTTCTGGATGGTTAGTAGACACCATCAATTCTAACTAGGGAAAAGAGCAAGTTTCAAATTAATGAAAAATTTGTCAGAGAACGCCAAGTTACTGGTTTTGAGCAATTGGTCGTAATATTTTTGGGTTTTGTTTAAATCAGAATGAAAGATTTTCCAGCACAACAGAAATACAACTACGCAACAGCTGTTACAATGAAGTAAAATTAAGGATGAAACTGTCACTAAGAATAGCTTATGCCTAGGAATCTGTCATTAAATTCCATAAGAACAGAATCAGGACAGAGTCTGTACCACATCACATATCTTATTTCACGGTTATGAAAGGTTAATCTCCCACAGTTCAGTTAAGCTGAATACAAGAATGATTTATGCACCAAAGGTATCAATGAGTTAAGAACTGAATGTTTGTATAGCAAAAATAAAATCAAATCATTTTCCAGCTGAGAACAACTCTGAAAGCCTATTCAGGATCATGAGTTAAAGATGAGCTACAACTAGAAAAAATTAAGAAAAATTAAAAGAAGGGGGAAACAAAGAGCCATGAGGCTAAAAGAGAAATTATAAAGTCCAACAAGCTGAAAGAAGCAGAAGAAAGTCACAGAATGTGATACAAACCAACTTTTTTTAAGAATTTCAAAGCCAAAGGACAACATGGAAACAAGCTTGCTACTACACAGAAATCAAAAATTGTTACTGATGAAACAGAATAGGAAAAAAGATGCAGTAATTGTCTTCTTGAGCTAAAAAAGCAAGATTATTGCAAGTATAATAAAACATTTCCCTACTAATAGCAGAGAAGGATGTAGAATATATAAATGGAAAAAAATGCTTCTAATCCAATAAGTTCCGTAACTTATATTCAAAAGTTAAAAGAACTAACTATGAAGGCAATTAATTTTTCATCTTGAAATACTGATGAGAATTAAAGTAAAAACAAATCAGATTAACAACACTGTATCAAAACTTAAGAATAGTAAACAAGTCCATCCATTTAACTGAGGACAACTTCACCTGACAATTGAAGGAAAAATAGTTAGAAAGGTAGGAGAAGAATTACAGTAATTTCACTACTATAAGGTGCACCCTTTTGACTAAAATTTCCCCCCAAACCCGGAAGTGCGCCTTATAGTCCGGTGTGCCTTATCTGATGTACAAAGTTGCGACATTTGCCACCCCGGAAGTGTGAGTCACGAGCTGTGGGGGGAACCGGCAGTGCCGTGGTAGTTGGGTGGAGGCGGGCCCGGGGCCCCATGGCTGCCGGCTTGAGGCGGGGCCTCGGCCAGCAACAGTGCGGGGCGAGCTGGGGGCAGAGCCTCACTGCAAAAAAAAAAAGTGCGCCCTATAGTCCAGTGCGACTTATCTGATCTACAAAGTTGCGAATTTTGCCAACTCCCGGGGGGTGCGCCTTATAGTCCGGTGTGCCTTATGGTCGTGAAATTACTGTATACATTACGATTTTAAGGGATATAGGTCTTGTCAAACAATCCTGTTATTAAAAAATATTAAAGTTTCAAGATTTAATTGAAAAAATATCACCACCATGACAGAGACTTATTTTAGTAGAACAGCAGTTAGTATTGTCTGATAATCAAATACTTCATAATTAGCAGTGGATCACATTGTTCAGGCTGGAATAGTAAGTTTGGTGGTGCTGACACGAGCTGAGAGAGTAGATATCAGAGCTTCTGGATTCTTTTGTCAATTTGGATCTAAAATACTTTCTGATGAATGCTAAATGATTCCTTAATATATCTCCTTCTGATTTGGCACAACATATCTGAAAATAAACATGGCAGGCCACGCCTGAAAGAACAAGGGAGGAATATTCTGGGAGCAGAAACTGCAAAAAGCATTGCATTGAGAACTGAAAACCCTGAAATGTTGAAATAAAAAAGCAAATATTAGTTGCAGCTTTAGAAGCAGACCAGTAATCACGAGCTTTTTCTTTTACATTTGGTGTCAGAAGGATATGTAAGAGTACAACACACTACTACACATCTCCATTTAAGAAAATGTAAGAGTTTGAACTTTCAAGAAAATGCTGACACTCCCAGAAGTCCAAAGCTTTATTGACGAAAACATACAGGTAGCCCTTTGAAGAAATACTTAATATTAAAAGGTTTCCTCATTTCAGCCACCATCATTTTTTTCTTTATTTCAGCCTTTGTTTTGTTTGTTTTCAGCTTTCCCCCCAAAACTAGTCCCAAGCAAGGGTAATATAAGTTTACATTGTGGAGAACTGAGGTTAAGATCAGGTATCTCATTAGAAGATGTACATTAACCAAGATAGAGTAATAGGCTTGTTGTAAGAACTTGGTCAAAGACAAACTGCACACTGAAAGAAATCAAAGCTGATAACGTAATCAACAGAGGCACTAAATATGTTTCAGCTTCTAACTTAGAGAAAAACATGCAGTTTCTTTTATTATTCATGCTTTTTTAAAAATTAAGGTACTTCTTGTTTAAAAAAAATGTCTACAGCAAGGAGAACACGAACTAAGTCTGCTCTGTTGAGAAGTTAGAGCCACCTACAAAATGGAATACAATATCAAATGGTACTTGGCCTGGGAGAAATTTTATTATTTCAGCCTGAGACAAGCAAAAGCCACCTGTGCACTTCAGGAAAAAAAAAACTACAGAAGTCATGTATGGAAGTCATGTGAACTCCCCTACTCTAAACACAGCACTGTTGACACATCCTTCACCATTCAAACTAATCCAGGGCCACCACAAATACTAAATTTATTGAAATGTGAAAATTCTAAGAGAATTATATTCCAAATAGGAATCTTGTTTAGTTTCTGGAATGAAGGGCATGTCATCCAGACCTCTTACTTGGAACTGCGATGATGTCAGCACTTAATTTCTTTCCAGTACTCTGGTATTAACTAATGGGCTTGGGGTTTTTTCCTCCACAGCTCAAAAATCAGTACAAATTTTAAAAGCACCACCATATTTCAGCTGATTTGCATAGAAATATATTCCTAAAGAAAGATTTCAAATAAAACAAAAATAAGTTTGTTTCTAAATCAACGGTAATAGGGTAAAGCTAGAAAAAAAAAAACAAAAAACCATTTAAGCAAGATTTTTAGAATTACAATGAGCTATAAGTTTACTACAAATTGCAGACTTGCTAAGGAGAAATTAGAAACTAGTTAATTTTATGTAACATGAAGAATCCATCGCATCATAATGCTCCTGCAACATATCCTGCCAACTGCTACAGAATTCCATACACTGAATATTAACAATAACAAAATTTAAATATTTAAGTGCTAATAAACTATTCAAGCAACATAACAGTATCATTTAAATGCTTGCATTTCATGAATTTGAAAATAGTTTTGTGATGGATTTCTTATTAGGTCATTATCAATTCCTGTAATTAATGTGACTGTTGGAATGCATTTGCAATGCTATTTTAGCTGTTGAACACCCAAGAGGTACAAGTATTCGTCTACTGAAAGCTTTAGCAGAGAAATAGAAGTTAGCAATAATAAATGTTTTAGAATCCCAATTCAGAATATTCCACACTAAAAATAATCTTGCCAGACTTCTCTCATTAAATGTTATTTTCTTGCTTTTAGTTGTTTCCAGTACAGACTGAGTTGTAAAGGTTCTTACCTTACTACAGGATCACTTTCCAGCAACTCAGTGAGCCGCTGCAGTTGTTCAGGTTCAATGGATCGTCCCAGCAGGGCTTCAGTGTTAGTGTAGATTAAAAATGCTGACACAGTTCCTAACAAAGTTCCAACACCTAGAGACCCCACACTGTCATAATATGGGTTTCCTAAACAAGATATATCAAATTAGTTTCACAGAGTATTTCTAAAACATAGCAGAGAATTCCAATTTAACACTGGAAAGAATAAATAGTTTTGAGGGGTTTTCTGGGTTTTGCTTTTTAGTGAGTTTTTTTTGGTTGGTGAAGGGCTTTTTTTAAGTTGGTCATCTATTTGGCGCTTTTTTTCCTTAATTCAGTGAAATTTTTTTCCTACTGAGGAATATGATGAAGCTGGAATGAAACAATTTATAATAAAACAAAGCCTTAAGTCTCTCCTGTCCCTTGGACACTCCTGTCTCCAGCAGGACTAATAAATGAGTAAACTCTCATCTATATGTGTTTCCATATTAGTAAACATAAATTTACACACAAAGCCATATACATTGAAACATAGGTAGCAGCATAAAATCCAGCATGCTTTCATCAGTAACTCAAAAGCTTGCAAGGTGTTAACCATTTCTGGAATACAGTACTTAAGTTTCAAACGCTTATGTTGAAACCTATAAAAATAGTACTGTGTTTTTAAGCTGATGAAATAAACTAGAAATAAAATTTTAAAATTTCCTCTATATAAAAAAATGAAACTTGTAATGAAATCATTAGAAGCCACAATAAACAAAATTTCAGTATTTATTATCTTAAAAAAATCAATACTGAAAAAGGGATGAATAAGTAGCCACTCCTCTTTAGAAAATTTAACTATCCAGTAAAGACGTACTTTGAACCACTTGGCATACAGATGATCTTACCTTTAGTAAAAAATTACTTAGTTTGTATGACAAAATAGTTTAAAAATCTGCTTACAAAGTACAAGTATCAGAAATGAAGAGCAGAGACATATTTAAGTCAACCAATACAAACTAAATGCTCTGTATTCATATCATGCACAGGGAAAAAAATCCACATCCTGCCTGCCTCTGTGCAGAATTTTACCTGTTACAGAAGTCAGACCCATACAGGTAGCAGCTACAGCCACACTCAGAACTGCTGCAGCATCCTCCAGTAACACCACATTGGTACTAGGATCACGACTCTGCACAACTTCACATAAAACAAAAAAAAGTTACATTGCTCTGAAAGCTTAGTTTTACTATGTTATGCATATGACTTATACTACACTAACAACAGCAATTTAAAAGAACAATTTGTGCAATTATGTAAGTGTAAACTGAATTTTTGCATATGCTTACACTTCTGAAAGCAGTTACACATATACAGAAAAAGTCAAATCATGGAAGCTTCTCAAAAACATTAGAAAAACTAAAAGGGGTATTCATCATGAAAAGTACATGCACTTAGCCAAGTATTTAAGTAGCACTCTTAAATCAACAGATCTCACCTAATTTGTAAAATGTTATTTGTTAGCAGAATAGAAAACAGATCAATAAAGGGAAAAGGAAAAGGGAAAACAGAAAATTGTTTCTATCATTATGTAAACACTAGTGAACAGATTGTGTTTTAAATAACCACATACCTTACTGTTATAATGATACATACCATACTGATAAAACGAAAGACCCTTGGCTCGAGCACTCCTCCGAATTTCATTAATAGCAACAAGCAGGGTGGCTGAAACAACAAAGTTGTTACTGAAAATTGCTATAGGCAAAAGGACTTGTTTTCATTTTGAAAAGAGGTAACTTTCCCTTATAATATCATAGCAACAGATCATCAAGAAAGCTCTGATTATTGGTACTTTGAATAAAGTATATATAAAGTATATTTTCTGCATGCATGCCTCTCATACAAATCAGAACAGTTACAGTAATTTCACGATTATAAGCTGCACCTGATTATAAGCCGCACTTCCAGGTGTCAGCAACTTTTCGTTCTTTGTCCATATATAAGCCGCACGTTACAATACAGAGTGTGATAAAAGGTATCCTATCACCATCTGTTGAGGGTGGGGGCAGTGATCCTTACCTCCGTGGGAGATGCTCTGCTAATGGGCCATCCACTGAAACCAGGTGGGGCATTGCTCTTGATCTTTTTCACAACCCATCCTTCCTCCAGAGAGTCATTTTCTGCTAATGGCCCATTGAGTCCCACTGTGTAACTGATAAAATTACTGCGTCCCATTGGAAGTTGCTCCAGCCAGGGGGAAGAGCCCAACATTTCTTACCAAAATAAAAACAGAGGTTTTGAGACACTAAGGTAGCCCCTTTCTCCACTGGACTCCAGAGGAAAACCGGATTTCTCCACATCACCACTGGACCTCCGGAGGGAAACTGCACCTTGTACAGGAGCACTGCTTCAACTGAATCACATCTGTCACTGCAGGAGGATGCAGCCACCATTTAATGGGACTGCTACCAACACCCTGCCTGACAGGGTGTCAGGTTGTACTCTGACTTTGTCAGAGTTTGGAGTTTGTTTCTTTGTAGTACTGTATTTCTATTTTAATTTCCCTAGAAAAGAACTGTTATTCCTAATTCCCATATTTTTGCCTGAAAGTCCCTTGATTTCAAAATTATAATAATTTGGAGGGAGGGGGTTTACATTCTCCATTTCTCAGCAGACACCTGTCCTCCAAACTAAAACAGCAACTTTTCGTTCTTTGTCCATATATAAGCCGCACCGGATTATAAACCGTACTCTGGGTTCGGACCAAAATTTTAGCCAAAATGATGTGGCTTATAATCATGAAATTACTGTATATTCATTGATAGTTTAATAACAAAAAGGCATTCCATATCTAAATATACAAAATACATATATAAAAAGGAAAAGTTTTCACATTTCATTTGTTTGTTTACAAATATTTGCAACAGAGCTCAAAACTTCACTGTGTAAACAAGGATCTATTATTACTGTAATTACTGACATCATAATCTTAAGAGATTACAAGTACTTAAATAGAAACTTGAAACTGCATACCTCCTTCAGACACCAATGACCCTGCTAAAATGCAGTATGCCTGTTTGGAAAAAAAAGAATCAGATATTATATTATATGCATATTTCTACAGATCTCTTCACCACAGGCTATCCAAACATAGCATTCCAGAACGACATTGCTCACTGTGCCATATCCTTGTCCCTAAACAGAAGGAAACCAATAATAATTTAACCATGCAATATATTCCAAACAGGAAAGGAGGACCTCTTGGAGGAAGGGATATGAAAGGTAGATGCAGGGTTTAGAGAACAACTCATTTTGCTGCAAAATCAACTATAGTTTAAAGCCTTTTTTTTCCTTAAAACACATTTTCATTAAGAGTGGTTTGAGTCAATTGTGTTAGTATTCAAACAGACTCAGGAAATTAATTTTGGACTATGCCACTATTTTTTATTAAGTTAATGCTGTTAAATACAATACCAAAAAAGATTAGCTTACCCAGAGAAGAGATTCTACAGGATGAGGGTGGAGTAAACCTATGATCCCATGATACCAAGAAAGTCCTGCACCCATCATGAAAATGCCTACTCCACTAATCAGGGAGGCAATATAGCGCATATTTGTGAAACCATACCTAGAAGAAAGGAAAGAAAATTATTTCAGGAATATAAGATTCTACATCTCTACAAACATATCTCAAAGTTTGCCGTTAATTTTTACTTGTCCCAAATTATCATCATATGACTTGGCATCTATTTAAGATAAAGCTGCTAAATCCAATCTAATCCAAGGGGGAAAAAAACCTACTTGAAAAAGGATATATAATACATGCAAAGACATCAAGCATAAATATTTTTCTAACTTGTTTTTAAACAGCTGTATCAGCTCTTGTACCGTGACAAGAGGACTATATTTTATATATATATATATATATATATATATTTATATTTATTATACCATGACATGAGGGTTATATTTTGCAACTGAAAAAAATCCCAAGATAAACAACATTTGTGTCACTTCTGGATTTTATTGAAATGTTATTTCTAAATGAGGACTCTAGTTTTGTGAGCAACCAGTCTACACAATTCATAAAGCTAATTTAAATGGAATAAAATTTCTACATCACTCAGTAGTTCAGCTAACTACAGACATTGAACACTTGCAGTTTTTAAGTGTAGTGGAGGAAGTAAAGCAATATTAAAAATTTGTGTTAATCCTTTTTTTTGGTTTTAACTCCATCTACAAATAGTGCATTTCTTTTGTCTATATTGAGGAAGAAGGGAAAGAAGTGAGAAATAAAAACAAGATACAATGAATATTTGCACAAATTTAAGATATAAGTTTTTCAAATTTTAACTATGCTGTTAATGAAAAAAGTATTAATTAATAATTATGGAATTAATTCCATAAATTAGATGTATTTTTGAACTAGTGCTTAAAGAATGAATGACTTGTCCAAACATATGAGGAATAAACCAGGCTGATACTGAGAAAATATCATTGAGAGTACAGCTTATAACTTTCACAAACTTGCAAGAACTTATCAAGTAATATCCCTGTTATTAGATACAAAGAGCAGTTTATGTCAAACACAACTCCTTATGGTACAAGTAACTAGTTTCCATAAAAGCAGTTTGTTGAAAAAAGGAAGAGGACAGTAATTTTTATTTTTAAAAAAATCCTGTGACTCACATGAACAGTGTTTAAAAAAGGAGATCTATTAGTTGGAAGAGGCAGAAGAGGCCAGAACAACTTAGAGAAATAGCGTCGATTAAAACATAGCAAAAGCATTCCACAAAAAAACTCAACACATGCACCAAGCCACTGAAACTGCAACTCCTAGAGCTTGAAAAAAAAAAAAAAAACCCTTATTGTTTCTGTTGTAAAAACAGAAACAATACATTTCAGAAATTATACAAACCAGCAAATTAAAAAGAACAAGATGATGCACAAACAAGAACTGATCTTACTCCTATGTATAGTTACAAAATCGTTATTTACACAAAAAGCTTACGGATGACTAGGGTCAGGTGTCCTTGCAGACTGGCTGATGCCCAAAGCTAGCAATGCCTATTTAAGACAAGAGGTTAAAAAAAATATTAGAAACATTCTGTATCAACTCAACTTGAAAGCTAAAGGCAGATGGCATTTGTTGAACTGCATATATGCTTTGCTACTGGTATCTTATTAGAGCTGGAATATAATCCTTAAAATTTGTCATCTAAATCTACCACTCCCAAAAAATTGTTAGATATACCTACATATATAATATATATGCAATTATATGGTGTGTGTATATATAATTACTGTTAATTATAATTTTAGAATCACAACTAAAAATGAACATTACATGCAATCATAAATGTTGTTGCTGTGCTTCAGTGTGAAGGAATGAAGTTGCTCAGGGAACAAAGTTATTTAAATAAATCCCTCTTTGAAGAGAAATTATACTGAGACTGTGGTGTAGTATGTTGATGACAACATTTAAAGCACCAACTTTACACTGCATATTTTAAATCATAACTTTTCAACATATTGAGAAGGAAGAAATAACCTCTTGCTACATAAATTGCTTATCTGGGATATAATTAGGCATGTACTAAGTTGTCAATGCAGTAAGTCACAAATCTAGACTTGAATTTTGCAAAGTGCCTGTTTTGTAAAATGACAATGAAACACAGTAACAAGTATTAAAATGCAGATACTTTAGCCTTAGCAACAGGCAAGCAGCTTTGAGGCAGTGAGGTTTCTCTTGTGTTTTCCCCAAAACCACACACTTTATTTGAAAAAACAAAACAAACCCTCCATATTTCAGTGGAACGTTCAACTTTGATATTTAAGAAACAGAATAGCTCTTCAATGCATATAATACCACTATCAAACTTGGTTCACCTATACATTGACACACTTGGCCAAGTGAAAAATTACACTTTAAGACTGGCCTCCCCATAAATTTAAGTATTATCAGTTGAATTAGGAGCACCCTGCCGTCACTTTACCCCTGGAACAGCTGAAAGGTTGTGTGAAACCATCAAACAAAATGTGAGTCACCAGCTCAGTCTTTCTGGACAGAGAAGCATACTGGGTCCAACTCAAGCAAAAAGTTTGCCAAAACTATGTTAATAGACTTTTCAAGATATTTAACCTGTTTTAAGGTTCCTCAGATTCCTCAAATTTGGAGGAGCACAAGACTGTTGCATTTTATGAGTTACAAGCTACCCAAGGACTCCTCTTGCATCAGCTGCAGGAGCCTTTCCCTCAACCCTTTCTTTAGGGTTGATTTTTTCCCCTTCAAAACCTTGCAATATCATCAAGGTCTCATAACATATGCTTCAAGCACACTATAGAAAACAGTGGAAAAAAACAACATTAATTTTATTCCTGCACATTAATATTACATGTCCAATTCTGAGCCTGCCACTTCACTTCTCCAAGTAAATGTGCCACGTATTTGGCTACTTGTGCTCTGAGAGGCTGATAGGTAATCTAGGAATAGAAAAAGAAAACAAGATGCTCAAATTCTCATCATTATTCTACCTAGAGATGAATAAGTTACAAAGTCTGTCATCATATTACAATAACTGGCAGGAGAAGCATCTCAAGTTAACATTTAACCAAAATATTAACCAAAATCATTTTAGTTTCAAGTACCACTCATGATCCATGAAGTAGGTGAGTACAGCTCTTACTGCAACTCCCCTCTTCCAACTTATTTCTAAAAAAACTTCAAAATTACATTCTGACTCCTCATTTTTACATGAATACAAATTAAGAAGCATCCTGGTTTTTTTGCACTACAACTGCAGGAAGTATGTGTCTTTATTCCCAGTTTTACTGCAAGTACTAACTTTAGCAGAATGGAAAAAAATACTCACCTGGTTACACGTGTCTGCTAAAGAGTGTATGGCTTCTGAAAACATACTTGCAGAACCCGTGTAAACCCAAGCAAGTAGCTTAAAGAAAAAATTCAATCCATTTCTGAAAATAAAGAGAAGAAATAACAATATTTGATGTTTAATATTTTCAGTAAAACCAGAAGTGCTCTATAATCATACATTATCTGCCAGAAAGGAGTAAACTCAAGTATCAGTTTAATAATTAGAGAGCTGTACAGACACAATTCATAGAGATTTTCTGCATGGTTTCTGTGAAAAAGTCCTTTCAGTTAAACTTGATAAAGATACACAATTTATTTTTCAGAAATCATTAACTTCTAAGCATTCTCAAATAAGTTACACTTCCTGAAAACTACCATCACACTCACTACTCAGAACTAATTTTCTACCAGCAGGAGAATACAAGTCTTGACAACTTGCTTTTCTATTTTTTTCAATCTTTTGCCTCCTACACATGCTCTCCCAATACTACAGTGCAAGGTTTCCTACTTCATCCTCAGTCTGAGCCATTCTCAGTAGGACACAAGTGTGAGACCACAGACAGGAAGACAAGGCTGTCACTAGATTGCACTGTAAAATTAGCTATGGAACTTCTCCATTAAGATGTTCAGTTTGAACTGTGAAGACATTTTTACAGCTAAGGGTTTACTGGAATACACATTGTCTTATGTTGCACAAAGGTAACTATTAACACCAAAGTCCAAGTCCCACTTCAAACATTATCAGAATCAGGAGGTTAACTGCTACAAAGATACTACACAGAAAATCAAACTAGAGAATTATAATACCCTCCTTCTTTAACATGAGTTTCATTTATTACCAATTTTTGAAATATATAAATAAATGACAGATAGTCTCTGTGATCATTTGCTTTACATAAGGATCATTAACTAGTTTCACTCAAACTTGTAAAACATGTGAAAGGTAAAAACCTGCAAAAACATTCTCTTTTCAATTAGAAAATAAATAACAGCATAAAGAGAAAAGTGAATTCTGTTGGTTATACGGAACATTCTTTAAAATATATGAAAAGCTCTCTCTCAAGAAGGAGCAAGAAAAAGTGACAATTTAAAATACGTGTTTCTTCAAGTCCTTCAAAATTTTAGTTTTTACTTTAAGAAACTGTATAGTCTGATCAACTAAAAAAAAATTGTTCTTCTCTCATCAGAGATATATCCAATACCTGATGTCTATGTATTGATCAATGTATTCATATAAACTCTCTCCTATCAACAATAAACAGATAAATCTATTAACTTTAGTTACAGACACAGGTATCCTTATCTTAAATACACACGCTGTTCGTATTTCCAGGACAATATAGATAAATTGCTTATTACTTGCATAAACAAAACAGTTTTGTTTTTTTTTTTTTTACTTACATGCAAATAGCTACCATTACCACCTTCCCTGGTCCCTTGAAAAACATAGATGCTGTACTGGAGCGTGGCTACATAAAGAAATAACAATTATTTAATTAACTAAATCTTGATCTCATGAGACACCTACCATACAAATTATTAAATAAAAAACTTTGCACTGCCCTGTATTCTGAATATTCAGCCAAACTGCAGTTCAGTCTTATGCATTTCTACAAATGGCTGGCTATTACCAAGATTAACATCCAATGAAGTTCTCCAGCAGAGGCCACTGCAGCCATAAGGCCCAGAGCCTGCTAAGGAATCATTCCACACACCCAAGCACCTGGATCTAGGATGTGTGTCTGCTGAATATTCACAATACATAGTAATAGGTTATACAGCTGCAATTTTGATAAGAAGGCAACTGAAAAAAAACCCTCTGCATTACACTGTCACTGTAGGAACCCATTCAAGTTATCACTATAACATTTTCTACTGCATAAAAATCAGATCGAGATCTGGTATATTACACTGCAAAAAACTCCAGTTACACAAATTTTCCTTCAAAAAGGCATCCTAACACATTTCACTACACTTTCCTAACCAAACACTTGAAAATGTCCTTACCTTAGTATTTCCAAAGAACTCCTTGTATTCCCACAACAGCCTTTGGTTTCTAAACAGATCTGCAGTACAAGATTCACATAATGAATATGTACTAGTAACCAGTAGTTTCAGGAATTGAAGTCTTTTTTTAATGCAGCAGCCAACTCCTAAGAAGAGCTAGATGATCTATCTGTGAAAGAATTCTTCTCTTGGTGTTGTTAATCAGAAACACATGTTGTTGTACACTTATGCAAAATGCCAAATACAATCTGTTACTGTCCTATAAATTGTTACCATTTCTACCAACAAATGATAATACATAGAGGGAAAAATTCAAAATACACTTTTACAAATTCAGGCATTTTATTTATACCCAAAAATTATTCTTCAGGTCAATAAAAGTTTTGAGGTTCCTGACTGCACTTTCAGTACACTTACAGATACCTCAACAGATATCTGCAGTTCTAGCAATTATTGACAGAAGGGTTTTCTAGTGGCACAAGTGTTTAAAAAAAAATAACCTCTCATTTTAAGGTACACAACTAGACTCAGTACCTTGAAGTAGCATTGTCTCATGTGATTTTAACTGACTAAATAGATCCAAATACATTACAAACTACTGATTTGGTTGTACGTGTTATTGGTAATACCAGCAAGGATAACAAAAATAATATTACACCATAAAAATTATTTGGGTTACTTTTCCCGTTCTGAAACACAAAGGCAAGCTGAATTCTTTTCAGAGAAAAAATTAATGTGTAGGGGCATGATATAATGATTTGGATCAGTTTTAACTCTTTTTAAAATTCTACATTAAAAAAAATGCAATAGCATTGAAAATGGAAATTATAATCTAAAAATTGAAAGCCACCCCCAAGAGCATGACTATAGACCTCCACTGAATGTGTGTTCTTGTCGTATCACAAAGATGATAAATTGCAAGATGATAACAGACTGTATCTGCATAAACAGCAACATTTTACCCTAAGATTATGCCATAAAACCTAGTCAGCAATTGCTAGTTCCAAATTTACATATTTTCAATAAAGTAACACTATCGTGTAGATTTCTAACAATCTTACTTTCTTGCTACATTTCAAGGTATTTGAATATCCTATACTCACTTTCTCTGTACTTGATCTCTGCCTCTTTACGTCGCTTTCTTTCTCTGGCAAGAGCCTCTGGACTACCCCAAACTTCAAGAGACCTGCATGAAGTAAAAGTAACTTAATGTTTCTACTCATGCAACTTTTCTTTCAAGCATAAAACCATACCACTCAATTTTATATACACAATGTAATTATAATAATCAGGACATAAAATGTGTTCAGACAGAAAATGGGAAACCCCATTGCCCTTTCACATTGCAAATCTGACTTTTAAAATCCTTCTCTCTCTCAAACAATCCTTTTAAAATGTTCTTACTTTGCCTCTACATCCGACCTCAGGTACACCGTGAAAGTCTCAGTGTCATCATGGGGACTTCGTCGTTTAATTTTTCTCAGCTGGTCTAAATCACTAAGAAAAATGGACAAAGAGTTTAGTTGTAACAAAAGGATCATAATGTTCTCATTTGACTTATACGTCTGGGTGATGCTCCACAATTTTGATATTTGTTGTACAAAAAAGTGAAGTTTTCTACTTCAAACAGATCAGACAGACAACATGAAGCAAGTGATCTCTAGTAGGCTATTGAAAATGACTGTTTTCCACATCCAGAAGTCCAAATCATGTCTTCATACTATGAAATACTGAAGACAAAGTATTAAAAGTATTAAAACACTAAATAACAAAACATCCAATGAATGGTCTTTATGTAACTGATAATGTGTACAGATGCTAAACAAGAGGCTTCATGAATTAGCCTCCCTAAATGGAAATCAGAACTCATGTGACAAGAAAATTTAAGAAATTTAATCCCAAAATTTAGACTCCCAGCACAAGCCGCAAAAGGCTGAAGATAACAAAGTTACTTGGGGAAACAGATAAAATTTCCTGTGCTGAGCATTAGGGCATCTACACCATTATGTAAACACAGGAGGAACAGAGGTGTCTCCCCCCAAATAGATTTATGGTCTCATAAATACAAATAAACTACTTTTAGAAGCAAGTACTGAAAAATTAAGTGCAAGCTCCTAGTCCACTGTATAACTAAGCAAGAACTAACCTCAGCCACTTACAATTATGTACACCACAAAAGCATTTAGAAAAAGTTGTTGTGCAAAATCACTCTACATTCACAATTACTTCTCATACACATACGAACAAATATCCAGAATTTAAATCTCAACTCAAATCCATCATACCTGGATTTAAGACAAAACTCATTTATTGCTCTGACTCCAGTGATGAAGTTATTCTGTGTGTATTTTGGTCCATACTCTCTTTTTTTGAGGACTGCTTTCACTTAAAAAAAAAAACCAGATACACAAGTTAAGTTACTCATAGAGACTACAGCAGAAACTTCAAAAAGTAGTTCAATCTAGTGTCATGCTGTGATATCTCTTCGTGGAAATCTGAAAAACAAATGTCAATGATACAGAAAATTGACAATAAAGAGAAAGGTATCTTCTTCATTGTGAAAATGAGTAAGGGTAGAATTATTTACCTCCAAAAATGCTACTTACTAAGGTTTACTAAGTTCAGGATTCTCAAACCTAACTGCGGCAGTTACTTCTCCAACTTTGATGTCAGATGGTGCTTGGCTACATAAATAGCATTCAAATATGGCCATTTGGAAACTCTTGGACTAACAACTGAAATAGCAACAGACTGCTTCATTTCTATTTTTTCCAATAATCAAGTCCACTTTCGGCAGATAAGACTTTTAACCTTTGCAGAGCATACAGAGAAATGAGACAGACTGTATACATCCTTTTTCTCAACTATTACATTCAAAATTAGTACTCTTCACATGGGGCATTTATAACAATTAAAACCATACTTTTTTTATTTATTATGTTTTTTATATCTGGAAGATGTACTCCTATCACATCAGATTTTCATGCACAAGGAAAAATTATCACACATATTCGAAAAAATTATAAACAGAATTTTAAATTTATGCTATTTCCTGCTTGTCTGTATGTACATAACTTTATTGTACTCTCAAATGTACATCACTGTACACTAACAAGCATTAAAAACTTATTGGAAGACTAGCTACATTCAGAAGGATATAACACAACTAAAACTGTAATGTAACTAATATTACAGAATGCAACAAAATTAAAAGCTCATATTTTATTGGTGAGAAGACTTTAGAGTACACATCAACTTCTTGCAAATCACAGGACTGATATAATTTCCATAGCTGGTCCAGAACTACTCCACAAGTCATAGAATACTTAGAGAAAGATAATGCTTTTAAAGACTTTGAGACAATTTTTCTCAGAGTTCTACATTGACTTATTTCTGTGTTTTGAAGCTTAATAGCAAAATATATTGCTTGACTGTCCATGAAATACTAACAGTACAGGTATCAATATTTATCATAAGAATCTGATTTCTCTCATCCACTTTGAACTTCAACAATTTTTTAAGTCTCTGAATAATCACATTCATCCCACAAAGCTCCTGAGTGAAGGCGATGAAAAAAACTTTAGACATTCCCTAAAAACAGTACACCATTTACTAAGGTTAGAACAGGCTGAAAAATCTTCAACCAAGAACTTCCTCATCTTTTATTTAAAACAAATGTACACCCAAATCATATTAACCTTACTAAAAAACAACTTATGGATTTATCAAACATGTACTAATTCATCTTTCAGAAATACAGGTAAATTTCACTAAAATAGATCATATTGTACATATCATTGTACATGGTATACATGTACATATTCAGTATATATTGTACTGTAATTGTATATAGCGCAGTATCTCAATCCTACTCCTAGTTCAAGTAACTGTATAAAATGATAGTAAACGTGGAGAAAAAAAACTTATTTGGTTTTTCCAAGAGAAAGACAATGTCAACAAAAGATAACGTAAATAAAACACTTTAAAAAGCACATTTTTTTAATATTAGTGAGCCTTTAAAAATGTTACTGTCTTTGTAATACTTAGTAATACTTGCATGGGTAAGTTTCTAAATCAGAGCAGCATTTAAGATTACAATTCCACCTCCCAGACATCAACAAAACCCTTAACATAAACGTTTCTCCTTGTACTTCTTCAATTGAGGGGGAAAACTCTTGCTGAAACATCTATCTATTTTCACAATTATTTCTCAGAAATTTATCCTATCTACCTTGCATTTTCTCCCCACATGCATACACTAAGAGAAATGTACATCCCCCTGCACCATCAGGGATGAGAAGGTAGAGAAAAGCAGAAGATTAAGCCTGGAAGAAGTGAAGGGTTAGAGGAAGGTGTTTTAAGATTCAGTTTTTATTTCTCAGTACTGTAGTCTGATTTGACTGGCAATAAAATAACCGATTTTCCCCAAGTCCAATCTGCTTTGCCCGTGACAGTAACCAGTGAGTGATCTCTCCCCGTCCTTATCTCAACTCAGAAGCCTTTCACAATATTTTCTCTACCCTATCCAACTAAAGAGGGGAGTGATAGACAGCTTGAGTGGGCACCTGGTGTCCAGTCAGTGTCAAGTCCACCACATTACCATACACAAATGGGAATTTTACAGAACTCAGATTAGGCAGTTCATGTGGTCAAAATATATTTAGAAGCAAATTAGATTGATTTAGACTGATTAGATTAACTCAGTAATAAGAAAGAACAGAGGAAGACTTAGAACAAGGCATGGGGAAGATCAAGTATAGAGCTTAGCCACAGTAAGTCTGAGAGGCAGAATAGACATGCCTAAAAACATGCAAGGAGGACAGACTGCAACAAGACATGGGAAAACATATCAGTCTTTTCCTGATGAACTCTACAGCTTAAATGAAAATTATAAACAACACAGAACAGCGAGTAATTAGAAGGAATGCTGCTATGTTTGTTTTTCAAACAAACAGTACCAAACAAAGCTGGCACACAACTGTGTTTTAAAATGCTATTCACACAACTTGCTTGCACAATTGAAGCCACAGTTTCCTTACTTTTTTTTTTCTTTCAACTACTAGCCAACAGCCTTAAAGTTCCAATACACTAAGTATTTCTTTACCTTTTACTTGGATTGGTTGTTTAGGTGAAGACTGCTTTTGGCCTGCATTAGTTGTATCTTGTCCTGTAAAATAAAATTAAGGTCACTGTAAATATGGAAGCATCTACTTTTTAGTAAAGAGTTTGACTAAGATAACACTAGAATATATCTTAATATTGCATTGCACCCCTGACAACTAGAAAATGTATTCACCAGATTTCCAACATTTAAAACTCTCAAAAGACTGAAACAAACAAACAAAAAGTAAATATTTAATATAGCATTGATCAATAAACTAGTAGCTTGCAGAAGAACACCAATTTTCAACATATTTCAGAAAGTACCCCAAATTTCAAAAAAATATATTTTAACAGAGCACTTATGTTTGGAACAAGTTTGATGCAAAATTTTAGGTTAGTAAATATATTTAATTCTGTATGGCTTATGGCTGCTATATATCAGAGTCTTTCAAAGCTTCCAGATTGAGATTCAATCTTAAGCTATGGAAGCTTTTTCATTTATAAAAAGTTAGTTCCTTAAAAAACAGAATATGTAAACTAAAATCCACAGCTCATACACAACAAGCTGAAGTTGGAATGAAAACAAAGTCTTTCAGCTGGTTTTGAAACTTGAGGATATGATTCTGTTAAAAAAACTAACAAAATATAATTTACAAAAGTGAAATGAATCTTAATATTTGGGAAACTATAAATTCCAGTAATTTTACTGAGATTTCTACTTAGAAACCAGAAGTACTGCTTAGAAATTCAAACAAATATTGCATCCTTGCACTGTCTCATACATCTCAACATAGCTTTCAGAACAAAAATCTTATAGTTCTAGCATGCCAAACCAACATAACCACTCTTTTTACCCCACCACTCTATAATGTTGGAGGTTTGCCACACATTCACATTCATTCACAAAATCAAAAGTTACCTTCTTGAAAATGATATATTAAAGAAATGGAGAATTTTTTAGCAAGTTAGTGTTAAGTAATGAGGTACTCCTAGCCTAACATGGTACTTAAATTACTTAAAGATCAGATTCTCTTGAAGCTTGAACTACATAACTACGTTTCAATCAGGAAATTAGTTAATGCCCTAATAGCAACTGAGAACTACAGCTAATAACAACTCAAGGATACTTTCTTGGGAACATAACCCTTATAAATTTATTTTGATCTTACTACACAGTAAACAAGGTTCCACCATAACTAATAAATATTCCTTAAACAGTAATCCCTTTCACTTGAAAGTAAAAGAAACAAAATCCCTTTGTTGTTCCTCTTACCTGGTTTAAAATACCATGCAGCTGATCTATTATATTCATGATAAAAAATTCCCACTAAGAGTGCTTTGCAAAAACTTTTCAAAAAAACCTGTACAACCATTTGTATCATCAAAATAAACAGCACAAACACTATTGAACAAAAGATTGCATCACAAGACTTGGGGGTGGGGAGGAGACACAAAAATACTAAAATTATATGCATGTACAGAGATCTAAGTACATCAAGTACCCTTACAAAGTTTACTACTTCAGCTTAGAGCCAGAACAAAATCACAGTTCATCATTGTGGAAAAAGGATACAGAATACTTCCATTTACAATCACTGTTTTTCAGACTAAGTAGAGGCTGATATGGTAACTTTCAAGACTGAACAGTGTTTAAGAGTCACTTTTGTACTTCCAAACATCAGAATGTAATCCTCTTAGCTGGCTACAGTTACTAGCTTTTAAAGACTGTTGCAAGCTCCAGGAATTTACAAGTTACTAAAGAAGGAACAAATATCTGCTATCCTGAGGAGGAAAAAGAAATTTCCTTCAGAAAACCACTCCACTGTAGACAAAAGCACAAAGAAAGAGAGCTTTCATTTTGAGAAGTGTCTGTTATCTCTTAAGCACAGTCCTCCAAACCTGTATCTGTGCAGTCCCATAATTACTAAGCATCAAAAATAGAGGACGTTACAATGGAGCAAGACAGTTCGGAATTTCACAAGCCCCTAACGAGCACAAGATCGACAACTGAACAGCAGGGAGAGTCAGGTTATGCACACTGTATCAAATGCTTAATGTGAATGCTGCACTTCTAACAACTGTCAGATTAGAAAGCTCCAGAAGATGAAACAGCTCAGCCTTCTTTACCAGTCATTTATAGCCTGGCCTTGAGATGCCACAATGCCCAATCGTGGGACTCATTCAATCTTTTGACATACACCAGAAATATTACCAAAAAATTCAAATAGACAAGCAAAGTGGTGAAAGATGAGTAATACATTCACTTTCTTAGCCTTTAATTTACTTAATCCCTTTCAACATTTTTCCCACACTTTTTCCCTTTTTCACATTTTTCCATCACCACTTTAAATTTGATTACTCTAAATTTCAACCCTTAAAGTATCAGAATGAGTGAAAGAAATAAATTTCAGCATTCCTTCCTCCCTGCTTATGCATTTGAATTTCCTATATAGATGCTCCCAATGAAAAATACTAAGAACTCTGTAATATCATACAATAGAAAAAAAAAGACCATTATCAGTAAATATATTAAGCTTCTACATTTTCATAAATACTCTTTATTGTAGCTTAGTACTACCTGTTTCAACTTTATGCAGGGTTTCTCCACGGGTTGATCCATTTGTATCTTCTGATCCAAGATCTTTCTTCTGACCATTGGAGGTATACACTCTCACTTGACTCATCAACTGCACAGGCAGGCGATTACATGGCAGGATATAAGACAGACTCCCACTTTTCATTGAAACTTGCCATCCTAACAACGGGAAGAAAAAAAAGCTGTTTCACACAGCCATTTTGGAAGGAAAAACGGGGGGAAAGTGGTCCTGATCTGGCAGCATAAGTTATGGAAAGTGAGCTTGCAAGTACTGACCTGTGCTTATGAACTACATAATGAGAGTACATAGCATGCTCTCACTACCTCTCTTCAATCGTTCACTTTTAAATTTCATTCTAACATTAGGGGGTTCTTCCCACACTCCAGTATGCATTTTTCCCAGACCTCTGGATGATCTTAGGGGTTAAAAGAAAAAACAAAACCAAAGCTATTTGACAAGACTGGCTTTCTGATACACTAAATCTCATTCTAGTTATACTGCCTCAAAGTCTTTAAAAACTATATATTGATAAAAGAACAAGTACAGACCACCACTATTAGCCAGTGTTGCCATTTCATTTCACTCTGTGCACACTCTGTACAAATCACAGTTTACCAAGAAGAAAAATTGAATTGTGCACAAAATACACAGTTGCTACAGAAATCATGTAGAGAAGCACACAACATTGTACAAAACATTTTATAGAGAAGTGTCTTAAATTTTGCAGCATTCACAACAAATTACAAGATCAATGCAAAAAAATCCTCTGAGAAACCACCCTGGGTAGGCAATCTTCCATTCCAAATGATTAGCCAAAAGCAGAGTTGCAGTACAGACCAACCTGCATTAGCAATCAGTTTCTTTTAGAGAGCACTTTTGCAGAGAGGGTAAATAACACCTCCAACCAGAAATGCAGCAGGGAAACCGGCTGCTTTGGAAAGCACTCACTAAAAGATAAATACATTTTTAAAAATAGTTAAGAGGTGCCAGTAAATAAAGTCATACAAAGCATGACCACTTAACTATTAATAACACAGTTCTCACAAAAAAAAGGAAATTTTACAGAACTGTCCATTCCTTTCTTTTTTATTAGTCTTCTGCACACCTGCATGTGTATATGTACCGACCTGAACCTCACTGAAGGAAAAATTTCCCAAAAAAAAGGACAGCTCTTACTGATAGTAATTTTGTCGCAATGTGACAAAAGCCCTTAATAATACACTCAACTCAGTTCACTGAACTTACCGATAACAAATTAATAAAACACTAGAATAAATACGTGGCACAAGATGAGCAGTGCTGTTTCCTAAGCTTTGGTGATACTGGAGCAGTTCAAAAGGGAAAACTTAATCAGCACATTTAGAGGGCAATTTTCCTAGTGATTCATGCACACCCAAGAAACCCTTACAGGAAACAAAAAAGCACTTGCTGCAATTTAGCCGTGACTACACGAAAAGGGGTAAAACCGCTCAGAATTCAAATTCCATGAGATCTATGGCCCAAAGGAAAAGCCAGGGCTCGCTCCTCGGACCAACACAAACCCTGTATGACCGCGTTACGTTTTATGTAATTCCTGCAAACTTCGGCCGCGGCACGGGCATGACGCGCCTGCTTTGCGTCAGACGGGGCTGGCCCAGCCCGCCCGAGGACTCCCCGGCCCCGCACCGCGCACACTTGCACGTTCTCCTTCCTTTCCCAGCCGCCCCTCAGCAAAGCCGGCGCTGCCCGCCCGCAGGTGCCGCAGCCTCGGGAGGGACGCCGGCTGCCGCCACCGCCTGCGAGCGCCGCCACTCGCTGCGCCCCACGCAAACGCGGAGCTCCCTCACGGCTCCGTACGAGCCCCGGCCGGCGCGGTGCAGCGGCCCGGGCCCCGCAGGACTCACCGTGGCAGGCGCGGGGCCGCGGCGCCGCCTGGCACCGCAGGTACAGGCGGTAGAGGCCGCGGCAGCCCCGCCGCTGGGCGGCCAGGGCCGGCATCATGGCGGCGGCCGCTGGGCAGCGGCCGGCAGCCGGGCGGCGATTCGCATCGGCGGAGGCCGGCGCGGCTGCGGCGGAGCCCCCTGGCCCCGGGCGGCAGGCGGCGGTGGCCGGAGGCCGGCGGTGGGCGGCGCCGCGGCACCCGGATGTGCGGGAGCACCGCGGGGCCGCCGCTGACTCACCCGCCCCGCCCGCCGCGCCTGCGCCGGCCCGGCCCCGGGAAGCGGCCCGGCCCCGGGAAGCGGCCCGGCCCCGGGAAGCGGCCCGGCCCCGGGAAGCGGCCCGGCCCCGGGAAGCGGCCCGGCCCCGGGAAGCGGCCCGGCCCCGGGAGCTGCTGCCGCGCCTGCAGCGCCCCAGGAGCAGCCCCCACTCTGTAACTCGGCCTGGTGGAGGGGTAGTCCGTGCGGATACGTGTAACAAACGCGTTAAATTTCTTAGCACAGGTGAAAACATATTAGAGAAGGGTCACTTGACAAGACCTGCGAGATCATTGAGTTCCACCTATGAGCGAACACCACCTTGTCGAAAAGCCACAGCCAGTTTTTTCTAGAACACTACCAGGCACGCCTCTCCGGACAGCCCATTACGATGTCTAATGACCCTTTATATGAAGAAATTCTTCCTGATGTCCAATACAAGCTTCCCCTGGTGATCTTCAGACTCTCTTCTCGGCCTGTCACTGGTTACCTGGAGAAGAGGCCGATCCCCACCTGGCTACAACCTCCTTTCAGGTTCTTGTAGAGAATGATGAGGCCTCCCCTGAGTGTCCTTTCCTCCAGGATAAATACCCCAGCTCCCTTAAAAACTCCCCGTAAGACTTGGGGTCACCAGTTTCACTGTTTTTCTGTGGACATAGGTAACATTGAAACACATACACTAAATCTGTTTGCATAGTTTCTGTATGAAAATGTGCTCCCCTAGCCTAAGCCATCCCCTAAAATGTACTTCACAGATGAGTGCTGATAAAATAAGATTTTAAATTATGTTTTCCCCCAGGGAGAGTGCCATGTGGCTGATCCTGTGCTGCAGTTGTAAGAGCTGCCTGTGCCCAGCTGTGACACCTCCTGGCCTGCTGAGGACCATGTCTGTAATCAGTCCCACTGGCACTGTATTAAACTCTTTTTTTATAAAAGGAGTTTTTTTCAGTACAGCTTTGATGTTGGTTTGCATGACTGAGAAAATGTCTCAGGCTTCCTTGTCTTCATTTGCACACTGGGAGGAACATGGGAGCTCACCAGAAGTTAGCTTGACAGGGAATTTGGATAATTAATGTACCTGATAATCCACAAAGTACTTGATCACTGGGGAGAGTTATGGTGCCTGTCTTTAACATACACAATTAGATTTTAAAACAAAGTTTGCTGGCACATCTTCACCAGCTGCCTAGCGAGCAGCATTGCCAAAACAAGTTTTCCTAGAAGCCCAGGGGATGCAAATTGAAGTAAAATACTTCCACAGAATAATTAACACTCATCTTCCCAGTAGTACAACTGCAGCCATACCAAATGAATCAGGAGTATTGCAACAGATGCTGTATCATTAAGTACCAGATGTACAGCACTGGAGTTAAATACTAAATTGACTGCAAGTTGTAAAGTAGCAGAGGTGAGGTCAATTCACCAATTCCAGTTGGAGTCTAATATGCAACTGATATATGTTTTGCTGGCTGCTTATTTTGGCAAGAGCCTAACATTCAAAAACAAAAAGGAAGAAGATGTAAAGAGTTCCCTATTTTCAGGGAACATAAAGATGTTTGAAAGCATATAGAAATTCTTGAAACATTTGTGCCTGAAGAGTCATTGAAGAAGAGATGCTACGTTTAAGTTTATTGTTTCCTCTCTAAACCCAAATGCAACTACTAACTATTTCATAATCTTTTATCCATCTGAATTACTGAATTTGTTTTGTCTGGTTTTGGCATTGTAAATATGAAACAGGAAGGAAAATAATAAAACTGGAATATCACAGATTAATAGATACAGTGCGATGGTCAAGCAGGATTTACACAATCAGCTGCTGTGCATGACCCTTTATATTGCCAAACACTGAAAACTGATGGAGACAAAAAGCAAGTAAAAGAGCATCAATAACAGCCTATTCTGTGTGAGATAGCCAAGTACATAAAAATACTGATAATGAATTACCAAGACTCCTGGCATGTAGCTGCAGCATCCTAAGAAAAAACTATTAACCTTATTTATGAGCATCTCAGCCATTAGTTATCAACCACTAGCAATGAACAGAGAAAGATCCTAAATTATGTGGTGTTTCAGGATATCCAAACTGGCTACTTCAACCCTGTATTTAATAAAATCAAGCTAGTTAAAAAAAAAGAAAAAAAAAAGTGAAAGCTTATTCACATTCAAGTTGCTAAATGCTAAACTGATAAAAAATATTATTTCTATATACCATGCTTGTACATGGGTTTTTGTGCCATCTGAACCTCTGTCTAAGGGACCAATTGTGTGAAGATCATGGTAGGTTGCTCGTAAGAGAGGGGAACTTGCTACCATATCACTCATTTCCTCAGGCCTTTTTTTTTGCAAAAACTCAAGAACCTTTTATACAGCATATTACCTTACCTACAAAAAATTATAAGGTTAAGTTGCCTTACCAGGTCTTCAGGAAGAACAGGGACCTTATAAGACTTAGAACCTGTTTTATGGAAACACTTGAAAATTTACACAGAACTGCTTGCAGACCAAGAAAAACAGGTGACTGGATTGAAATATAGGCCTTTGAAAACTTTTGGCATTCCTGTTTATTTAAAATAACTCAGTAACTGACTGTATTACTCAAGCTACAACAGTTCATCATGATGAAATTCTCCAGTATTACTGTCTAGCAAGAAATATGTGATATGCAAAGGCTAATAAGAAATGAAGGATTTTAGTGTTCCTTGTATGAAAAATGAAGTAATATAAAACCAATTTGAATATTTTTAAATCTGAAATTCATTAAATATTTCAATTTCAAACAGTAGAGAGAGACTTGCAATGTCCCCAGATCCACCAGAAAAGCTGATGGAATTGTCTTAATATAGTTTAAATTACTCTTCAGGATTCCCATCATATCCTGTCTTGTGGGTCTCTCATACAGCATAGCAAGAGGAAAAAAGGGAAAAGGGAAAAGACTTTTGATTTTGTACCTTTTATGATCCTACAGTTAACACAAAGCAGCTACATGCCAATACTAATAGTACAAAATACATACCTATACATACTAATAGTACAAAAGGAGTGTGAATACATAAAGTGCCCAGTGATCCCAAACAGCCTTTAAGTTTTTCAGGCAAACCATTTAAATTCACAGAAAATGAGACAATATTTTGTGGCAGGCAGGTGCATGAGGGGAATGACTCTTCCCAATCACAGAATGGTAAATCTTCAGAAGCTTGCATAACACCACTCTGAGTCATGCAGTTCTGTAAAACTATTTCATGGTCATTGGGTCAAAGATCTACATAAACTAAAAGTAAATATTTTCATTTCCAGCACATGGATAAGTGTTTTCAGTTATTCACATGCAGTTCATTCACCTGAACATCAGCAGTCATCTGCAGTTTCTTAAACTGGGGGCAGCAGTCCTGAACAAGCCGGTTCAACCCCAGCAGCAGTCAGTGACTGCCAAAGGACAATAAATCATGTAGAGATTTATTTCTCCTGAGAAATTTAAATAGAAAATTACTTTCCTGTAGCCAATAGACTCAGGAGGAGCACATTACATTACTAAAATTTTTAGTTTCATAGTTGCAAACCAGCCACCAGAGGTCAGTGGTTTGGAACAAAATTAGCACATGGAGGAAGAATTCAATTTCACTTCAAATGGAAAAATCATATAGTCAAATAAAATTTCCAGCCTCTGAGTAAGGAAAAAGAACTCTTAAGGTTAGCAGCACTTACCTTCCTCCAAAGCAAGAAAGCTAGCTTAAAATTCTTAAAAACTACACTAGGTACATAATACATAACACACTGAAACAACTACTCATTCTCTACAGTAATATGCAGACCTGCTTAAGACGTGGGACTGGAGGAAGCTTCTTGCATCACCAGCTCCAGTCTCTTGCTACTCCACTTGTCCTAAACTTTCTTACATGAACCAAGCACGGACCAGGTTACAAGCAACTTGATTCTTTTGCTCGGAAAAAAAAAATTACAAAATGTGAAATAAGCTCAATTAGTACTTTTGAAGTGCATAAAAGCAGTACATTAGAAAGACCTGTGCAGTGCAAGAATCTTCTTTAACAACTATTTCCCTTACAAATGTGTAACACTCTGCAAAGAGAAAAGGCTGCCCAGAGGACAGGAAGAGGCTGTTTCATCATGACATGCAAAGTGTATTACGATTTCCAAAAAGGAGAAAAAACCCTCAAATTATTACATTTCATTTATCTACTGCTATGAGTATATATACACATCCTCCATTCACAGTACATACATAATAATGCAACTGAACATCTTGCCTCTGCCCCAGAGTGATGTTAAAAAATCTGAGATAATTAGAAATGTGAATAGAGCCATTGAATGCTCAAACACATGCATGTGAACTTGATGCTTGCTGCTGTACCTGTAGTTTTCTAAGGCTTCAATTATTTATCTATATTGTACAGTTACATAGCTGAAAATGCCACTAGACACGTGAAAATTTATGAAGTCAACCTCAGATTTCCATCTACCATTACAAAAAAATGTTCATTCATGTCTTTGATTTAAAGTTTATCACTGAAAGGATTCACAATTATTTTGTTGTGCTTTACTCAGAACCTAACTGAAGTTGTAGGGATTGTAGTATGGAGACATCTGCTTGGTCAGATTTTCCAGATTAAAAAAATAAATCCAAAAATATTAAAACACTAAGTTATAATGTTCTATGCAAACATGCATCAGGACAAAACCTCATGAGTTCCACATACAAGGTCGTCCCCAAGATGGCCAAGAAAAAAACATTACAAAGCAACACAGAAAGAGAAAAAAAAAAAAAAAAAAAAGAAAAAAGAGCAAGCCAAGAAGCCCGGATTATTTCTTCCTTTACTTTTTAACTGCAGAACTTTCAAACATAATAGAGAAGAACATAATTCCACTGCAGCTATTTTCCATTTTAAGTAAACCAACATTAGACTGTCAGCTCCTGTACAGTGTGGCTATTTTAATAGTATTTTAATGGACAATAAATTATACATAATTTACAGCTTGAAAATGTAAGTACTATCCAGAAGATACTGATGGCATGAAACCATGAGTGGTGAAATGGGAATTGTGAAAGCAACAGAGCATCCAGCAGGATTTACAGACATCTTTGTATCACAGAACTGGTGTGACTCTTGGAGTGTCCTGCATAGGGCCAGGAGCTGGACTTCCTGATCCTGATTGGTCCCTTCCAATTCAGTATATTCTGTGGTTCTGTGATTTTCTGCATTCTCCCAATTTTTCTCCCTGTTCTTCTACCTTCTTTTTCTATTGCATTTCTACCTTGATGAAAACTATAGTTGATACTGCTTTAACTCCTACAGATAATCTAGGCCAGCACCTTCTACAATTTCTGATTTTCAGCTTCATTTTCCTGTGAAATATCTGAACTGATACATCATGTTCATCTAGCATACTTTTAACACTGATTTTAACACTGGCAAAAGAACATGAGTGAATATTCATAGGCACACATACAGCAAATGAAAATACCATGATTTGCACTGTTCCAGGAAAGCAGTTTCCTCACACCAGGCAGGAGTCTGGACTGTTACAACACTCAAGTCACAAGCAAGTTTTCATGGTCAGACACATGGAAGCTGTGATAGAGATGAACTCAAAGTAAGAACAAAGTTTTTTGTGGCTTCTTAAAATACAATCCACACTACTGCTTTTACAAAACCCCAGTTTTATGGTAGTAGCCTGGTGTGGTAGAATAAAGCCCATTTGGTTGGCACTTGGGTTGAACACAAGGCAGCTACTAACTGTGCCTTCACGAATGAGTTAAGGCTAGCCCACAAGAAGGGGGTCACATAGGGTCACATTATTAAAAACACTGGTTCACAATTTTGCTTAGTAGTTGCAAAACAAATTATTATCATCCTGATAAAAATTCCAAGTAATTCAGCAGTAACCACGACTCATTCTCAGTTCAGGAGTGGCACCTACTTAGACAGTAGGATGTAATCACAGCCACAAAGTAACCTATTTTAAAATTAAAAGGACAGGACTTTTAGGACAACCTTCTCTACCAACATCTGCACTGAAAACATGGCAGTAAACTAGGCATAGATTTTTTCCACAGGACTTGATATTACCTATGCCAGATACAAAGCAGAATAGTTCCAATGAATTAAAGCTTTTTTTTTTTTTTGATAGACACCTTAATCTTCCTTTTTCTCCAGAGAATGTAAATGAGGTGCTGCAGTAGCTCACTGCATTCTGCACTATTCTAAACACAAACACAAAAAACCAACACCCAACATGCGCCTGGAACACTTAACACAAAGCTGTTGGTCAGTAACTCAAACTCACTCAGAGATTTGAACTTAAATAAGTGCTGTTTTGCAACACACACTGGTAATATTTAAAATCCAGAAAATACACACAATTTGATTTCAAGAACATCAACAAAACAATAGGTATCAATAGAGAAAACTATTTAATTTGTTTCAAAATAAATACTTGACATACAAAGCACATACAGTGAAAAAGGATCACAATAAATTACAAATGGAGATACTTGCTCATTCACTGACAGAAGCCCTTGGTATTTCCAATTTCATACCATCAAATTTATCATTCTTGCTGATTTAAGCACAGCACTGAACAAATATGGATCCCAGTGCTTTCTTTCACAGGTACTGGTATGGATAATTTACTGCAGTGATCCAATTTGAAAATCAGTAGGGACCAGTAAATCGCTGCATAAAAGAAAGAGCGAATGAGGTGCTTTTTCCTTAGTGTCAGCAGCCTGCGATTATTATGTTTATTAGATTTTCTTGAAAGGGCTTCACATTTTCTCAAATATGCAGGAGAACTATATTTCCCCTCTGAGCCCTTACATTAGCATTTTGTGCCTCAGTCCTTGAATACGAGTAAAAGATATATTTTTCAATTAATTTTAGAAGTTTGTACCATCTGGATGGCACAGAACTAAGCAATGAAACTCCCTTACCTGCACAACATCTGCCATTATCACAGAGCAAGCTTCTGTAGAGAAGTTAAAAAGTAATGCTAAGATTTTATGAAAAAGATTTCTGACTCCACATTCAAGATTAATTCCGTTACATTATTCATACTGATATCTTTCCATCTTTGAAATAAAGAATTATTTAAGGTTCTGTACTTAAAACATGATTTGAAACAGCAAGTCCTGACTGTTGCTGTGACTTTAGGAAAATTACAGCACAATAGAAGTTACAATACAAAGACACACTAACCGATTTCAGCATATATATAATTTAACCACAAATAGGTGTACCACAGCAATGAAAAATTGTAGACAATTAAAACAAATTAGTATACCTTACTACCATCTTGGGATCTTACTCTGTTGCATTATTTTTTGTCAGAGATGATGATACAAGGGCCACACCTAGCGCTGCAAGTGAAAATCGATTTTTGACACCACTTTAAAAGAACATGTCCTAGCAGTGTCTTAACTGAGCACTGTAAGGTACAGCACTTTTTATCTGAGTCCTTTTTAAAGTACTTAGGGCCACAGTTACAATAATTTTAGGAGCAGGACTAACAAGTCTATGTACAGTAGAAATAAATCAGTTCCATCTGGGCACTTGTCCAACTCTTTTTTCTATTTCCTGCTCTGCCAGAACTCCTCTCAGGCAAGTGCTCTTTCCTTCCATGTCTCCATTCCTGTCTATAAAATGGGTAAGAACTTCCTGAATAAACACAGCATCCGTACAGCAAATGTTGCAATACAGGTGTCTAACAATAAAATCATTGGTTATGTTATTTGTTTGGACACTACTATCACATACATAGTTAGCAGCTCCAAAACTATTGGAAGAAATAGAGGCTCATAATTATAATATTGTTTATTTAAATCCTTTAAACATTAACATTAACAGATATTGCTCCACTTAAACCCATCAAAGAAAGGAGCAAAACATAAAACTGACAGCACAGAAATGACAATATATGTATAAAATTAAATAAAAGGCAAGGAAGGAGAGGATGGATGTATTGGTGCGTTACTTTGTGTGTAAGAAATCCTAACTGGCATTAGCTACTCCAACAGACCCAATGGCTCCTGGTACTTCATCCACAGATGAAAACAGACAAGTATTAAACTGGAGCATCACTTCTACAGAAAGCTTGTAGAGAGCAAGGGGTTTGTCCACCCACAGAATCTATGCAACAGCACTTGACTTACAAAAGCTAAGACAACACAAAACAATGAGCAGTATGATTTATACCAGTGGAAACAGTTATCATATTAGGTAGGAAACCTTTCAGTTAATACAAAAACTCTTCTGCTTCATTTTGGGATTGGCAGGCACTTTATGGTCAGTTGCAAAATTTCTCTACAATCACAGGCTTCTGCCACAGCCTCTGCATCACAGCTAGCTGTTGACAGCATAGCAGCATGAATATACAGCTCTCTTCACAAAAAAAAAAAAAAACAAAAACGCCTCAAGCTATCAGGCTACAACCAGCATTTTACATTTAATCATTAGAAGAGAAACAGTCACAAACTGTAGTGAGGAAGCAGGCTCAAGGATAGAATGTTTTTCCATTGAAGAAACTCGATGTTAGGCAGCTGAAAGGCTACAGTAAAAAATCAAAGATGATGCAGAGCACAGGTCAGGTGCCCTATTTATTTGGCTTGAACATTATCATAACAACATTGTTCCATGTTTTCTCGACACATCAGAGAAGTAAGTTTTACCAGGCCACAAGCTGCTCCTTTGTCAAGCAAAGCCAAGAATATGCTATTGGCTAAACCAAATCTAATCCATTTTATGAAATTTCCTCCTCTTGGTCCATTTTTAAGTCTTAATAGAAAGAGATAAATTCAGTATCCACATTTAAGCTCCACCTCATAGCACTTCCAACACATAGTCTTCCAGCTCTTTACTTACAGCATTGTCATTCACTCCTTCTCCTGCATTCATTGAGTTAGATCTTTACTTAGCATCCTTCAGTGATGGGCTAGTCTCTAATTTAGTAACTAATTTAGTCTCTAATCATACAATTAAGGAACAGTAGAATGCACCCGTAACAGCAGTCAGACCGCAAAAATTTGCTCAGATGTAACATGTTATTTTGCTTACAGTAATTACAGTTTTATTTGCCTTCCACTCCCAGTATGGGGGATCAACTTAGAAGACCAAATGTATTTTTAAATTGCAGTGGTGCAAAGAGCTGAAGAAAATCTGATGTCACCATTCAAAAGCACATCATGCAACATGACAGACAGTCTAGAACTGTGCTGAGGAACTGAAACAGTAATATGTCTGGATTCTTTTCTCTGATTAGATACCATTGTTGCAGTGCTTATTTTTGGATTAGATTTTGAAGGAAAGGGTCATAAATTTTTGCACTTTAGAAGGCAAAAATTCCCTATAAAATAATTTGAAATGCACAAGATATTATATCCCAATTCAGAAGCAGCAGTGGGAATATAAGAACATGCACACACACACAGGACAGCATTCTGCTCAACTTCCAGGTTCAAGCATCGGTAAGTTGGGTTAGAGAGAAAATGAGCCTGAAGAGCCTAGCAAGTTACATTTAATACTCCTTTTATTGCAGTAGAAATTTTAGTTTTTATAAAATCCTCAAATTATAGGATACACACATAATCAATCTCATTCCAAGTCTTTAGCAGCTGTAGAGCATTAACTGCATGCAGTTGCTTCTGCAGTGTGCGAGTATTCTATAAATAGCTAATCATGTTCAGAGAGCAAGACAAGTAGTCAAAGAATATCATATTCAATTACCAACTGGTTCATCAGTACCAAGAGGTTGAGCAAAAAAATGAAGTAAGTTTATAAATACATGGCTCTGATCTAAAAACTAATACAACTGTAAAGTCAGAATGATATCCATACCACGAACAAGATAACTCAATAGTTACAGGAAAATACTTTGCTTCAAGACTATTTTTGAAAGATTTTCTCATAAGGTTTCTCTGACCATGGAAGAATAGTTAAGTTCAGTGCTACAGAAGTTTACAAAAGGCCAATGAAAGTCCTTTAAATTTATGCAATTAGAATACTAACACCAACTACAGAAAATTCAACAAATATTTTGCCTTGAATTTCTGAAAAGAAGTTGTGATCAGACAGATAGTATTATTTTACCATGACCTACCCTTCAGCTGCTGGGTGAATGCACAATCAGTGTAATTAATTTATATACTTAATTTAATATTCAATTCTGTAGTCATGACACTGGCTTCAGATCAGTCATCAGATGGATTTATGCCAAGAAATCCTGCACCATTTGTTTCAGAAGCTGCCTAAACAGGTGCAATTCTTTATGTAAATTTCCCATCATGAGGGTCTCAGAAACTGAAATAACAATTTATATAGAGCTACCTACAGTTTAATTTTTTAAAAAGCTAACATGCTTGAATTACTGCAGTCTCACATTTGTGTGGACACAAGAACAAATCTGCAATGACTCTGCAAAAGTTACGTCGTTAACATTGATTAGTTCATTTCCGACATAGTTAAAAGTTTAAGCATTGCATCTTAGTCTGAAAATCCTACAGGTCAGCAGTTTGGCTTGGTAAAACAACTTGTTATGACAAGAAAACTGCATAGAGTTTTCTGTGATCAGTCTTGGTATTTCTTCCAACAGCATAACAAGATTATGTCACAAGGCAGACGCATGAGAGAGTTCTTTTTAAGTATTATTAATAAAAATAGCCTCTCCTTCAGAAAGGAGTGTTATCTCTGTCAGCTTGATAGATTTTAACTATCTTGTGTTAACTTCCAAATGGGCCATATTTATACACTAAGTATAATAAATTGGACAAAACAGTTCTACAGATACATTTAGTAAGCAGAAGAATACTGTCCAAAGTGTACTGCATAGGTATGTGTATCAACTGCTATCCACTGGAGACATCCAAAAGTAGCTATAGTTCCAACTAACATAAACCTAGTGAGCACAGATCTCTTATTATAAGTTTCAATCAATCTCAAACAATTCTTGATTTTAAAAAACAAAACAAAACAACAAACCTGTATGATAGGGCATATTTTAGGTAGGATGCATCTACTTTTTTCATCAATTAACAATACAGCACGGTTAATTTAAGTTTCTATCATTTGTTTTTGATATGCTAAATTTCATATTATCTCCAAGAAAAGCATATATGTATTTTTATACAGCCTGGAGTGAGATCAGTGTAAAACCAGGAATTTCCAATCATCAGCAGAAGTGCCAGCTGCTCATAATGTTCACAAAACACGAGTGCCTGAATTTGGCTATGCAACAGTTGGTGCCAATCTGCTTATAAAGGAAATGCCGCTGAGGCATAGTCTTCTTACAAAAACAGGGCACGAGGGCTTCGTTATTAAGTGTTCAACAACAATCCTGAGCTCGGTGAAGAGAGTCCTGAAAAATCAGATTTAAACACACTTTTAAAATCCTACAGCATTTATCAGAAATATTATCTACACATATCTTTTTTATCCACTTCTTTTCTCAATATCACACTCACATACACATTTTCAGTTAAATTCTTTAGACCAACTCAGTGCTGCTTCCAAGAGTTTCAGAATTCTTGACTTTTAAACATTAACATTTTAACTAACTCTTTATCCATCCTCAGCTGGAAGTTACTGAACTAGAGAGAGCAGAAAAACTCCAAGGGAAAAAAAAAATTAAAAAATACTATAGAGGCTACAGAAACACTTCAAAAAAAGAGAATTAAGAATAATGCTTTATCACAAACAGTGTAAGGAGCTGGGAGGCTATTGTGTTTGTGCTACTTCTTAGCAATATGCAAGAATCCTGCACTGCAGAAGCAACTATTAGAAGACAGACATGAGAAATAAAACTCTCATCACCAATTTCCCTTAAAACTACAAAAATGCCAGCAGAATATTTTGTATAAACTAGTTCTACTGAATGTCAATTCTAGTATTACACAGCTTAAATTATTTTTAGATACCGAAGTAGTAAAGCAACTTATAGATGATGTTGGTGTTGTTAAAAATAAATATATGCAGCAGGATGGAACAATTGCTTTCTTACACAAATAGGGAACAGAAAACAATTAACCTTATGATTCTCACACCTGTCTTTGCATATCATGGCAGCCAAAGCTACTTTCCTGGCACTCAAGCAAGCTATTTTTTGATTGAGTATACTGAAAAGTCTGTTCACAAAATCTTACGCTATGCAATGATTGTAAAAAAACTTCTAAAAAGCACTCACCTGAGAAAACACTCATAGGAATATTTATGATTTCAAAGTCTAAAGCAATAATATTGGCTTGACCAGCTTTCAAAATCAGTAAGATTCTATTTCAAATACAATTAGCCTTATTTATTAATTTTCCTAAAGAAGATAATGAACATGTTTAAAATCATCCAGAGGATTTCTTTTCTCTCAATATTATACAAGTTTTTAAGTGCCTATTCATATTTTGGCTTAACCTCAGATGTGCCTCTCCCAAAGTGTAGTTTTAATGACACAAGCATGTTCTGAAAGCTCCCATTCAAGAATGGCGGTACATTTCTGATCACTTACACAACAAATCCAACCTTTAACCAGCCAGGGTTTTATTTAGCATCCAGGTGTATTCCACATTCTACAGATGCAGTATTATGAGTTCTACATTCATTTTAGAATTAAAAGTTTCTGAACGCCTAAGCACTATGCAGTTAAACACTAACTTCCCAAATCAATGCAGTACTTACCGACAGTAGGGATTTCGCCGAGAAGAGTAGCGTAATGTAAGAAACCTATAGTAAATGAATGGCTGGAGCAGGCTCCCTTGTCCACTGAAAGAGAACAGTTCAGTAGAGCTTACTAGTGACAAAAAACCAAACCGAAACACCAAAACCAGGAATATTTCTAAGAAAAACAAGCAAACTACTTGCTCAAAAAAGCTACACAAAAGAAGGCTAGATTTGGGTCACACTGGTTCAGAAAATCTAGATCTGACAAGAAAAAGTACATTTACAAATGCATAAACATTATAGAATAAAACTGCTCAATGAAGTACTTAAAGAAGTGCTGTTCTTGTATAGATTTTATATTTATGAAGTGTTTTTATATGCTTCATTTCTCATTGCAAAGAATCACAGGAATGATGTTGGACACATATTCAATAGCAAGAAAACATTTGTTGTCAAGCCCAGAAACTGGCTGACATAAGTAGTCCAGTTACATTGACCCTCTTCAATCTAATTGTAGCATTTTGAATATCTGGACCATATTTCTATTATCTTTTGCAAAACTTCTCAGAACACACTGCAGACAATTACAGATGTACAATGAGACTTTAATGCCAAGCTAATACATATTTCTTTCAGTTACAGTGAAATTAAGCTTCGGTATTTCACAAAACTGCTGTTTGATCTGTGAAATAGTGGAAACACTGCACACAAACCATACACAGCAAAGCACAGAAATGCCCTAAGTTTTAGTGACTGAAGCCACTTTAAATAGCACATTATTTAAAAATTCTGTTTGAATTTAAACATGATGGTATGTAGTTCCAGCAAGTAGAACTCCATCAAGTAACAGCAGCATCTTTACCCAGAAGAAAAACATAAAGTGGAAGTGAACTACAGGAGGGAAGAAAGATGAACTCTTGAAACCGGTACAGTATTGACAAACAATTTAATATGCTACAACATTTAAAGAACAAAATTTCGCAATAGCTGGTTTTAGCAATTAAATTATTTTAAAGTTTGGCATATGACCTTTTAGAAGCATCAGTATCTAGCAGATGACATACCAAGTAGCAACATTTCACGTACTACATTCTCCACAGAGAGACATAAGAAAACAAAAAGCTATACTAAGTTCAAAGCACTTGAAAGTTTCAGATACTGGATAGAGTGTATCTGCCAGCTGGTAAGTGGTCTCAGATGGAATGCAATCCTTGAGGGCTGAAGCACTGAAATGTTCAGCTGATACATCAAAAGATAAAGACAAATTATCCATCCAGTCCAAGAAGGTAAAGCCTCCCTTCTACTGCTTATGAGACCACTCAAGACAAATGTTCCTACCATGCTATAACGTGTGTAGAACAAAGGTTGCAACGACCCAAACTTCTGTTACTGGAAGGTCATTACGCCTGCACAACTTCAGTAGGATTCCAACATGTTCAAGATCCCTAAAATGACTTCAACAGGCTGCACAGCAGGCAAAATCAAATGGAATAAAAAAACTCAAAAGGGTCACAGCTCACAAGCAGCACAGGAGAGAATGCAACTACTCCTGCTTGCACACTTTTTGCATAATGAGACTTTGCCATTTAAATTTCAGGAATCTAATTTCCAAAAATAACAGTTCACTTTCAGTGAAGCTGAAGATCTTAATATTCTACTAAACTAACCAAAATTAAACTTACTGATCAATGTACTGACAGTAATGTGGGTGAATTCAAGTTTCAAGCCTGAAAAACTCCCATGTGACTCATCACCCACACTATGAAAGGGAAGGTTTTTTTGATGCTCAGTTCACTATATATATATCACTATTATATATAGTGAATGCCTTTTGATGTCAGGATGCACCAAATTAAGAAGCCTAAGAGTCACTTAAATTTTATTTGAAGTTCCAGCCTTGGTCAGCCAGAACCATACAAATGGAGTACTATGATCCACAGAGAACTCATTTGCAAAAAGCAGTCTTGTGTAGCGGTTTCTAATTATTTAAATATTTACCATAATTCTTACCTGAAGAGCATAAAAACTGTAGCTGGCATCAGGAAAATTTCATTGCAAGCAATGAATTTTAGAATATTCTGTTGATTAGCATTCAGTTTCTCTAAGAGGTTTCTCAAAAAGGGCACACTGTTTGAACTTCGCGCCTTTAAAGAAGAAGAAATTATTTACAGAAAACATAAAAGTTGCACCTATCTTCATTAGAACAAAGAAAACAAAATGCAGCAATTGCTATTTACCACTCATTTCAACATTTTAAGACTTTATCAGTTTTGAAATTAACATCGTAAGGAAAACTACTGCAGGCTTGGAACTCCTTAATTTACAGAGTTCAATTAAAGGCATCAGATGTTGCAATTCCCTCATCCACCAATTTTAGGTTCAACTGCCCAGAGCCTTGTTCAGTCCACTAAGAGGAAGTGCCCACGGTAGCAAGACAGCCCAGTTAGAAACACCAAAGCCTGGAGTTACATTAAGATGCACAAGGCAGTGCATTGAGCAGCAAGAGCAACTGGCAAGTATTTTGCTTGCTAGTCTCACCCTGTAGTTTGATACTTTACTACTGAAATAGAACAATAAAATTTAGTTTGAAAAATACACATCTTAAGCGTCAACTTAACCATTCCACAGATTTTGTTTCCTTCAAAGAAAAGCATTTGGAAAAAAATAACTAGTGTCAACTCCAACATATCATCCCACAGAAGGGGAAAAAATAAAGAAACAAACCACCAAACCAAACCAATCAAAAAAAGTCTTATCAAATTCTCTGTGCTGAGATTCCATACTACTGTTTCACTCTAATTCCTCTAGTGCAGCCAAAGAAAACCAAACCAGAGCTGCAACTTAAGCCTGTTTATAAACCCCAATAATACCAATTGTATTAATTGTAACATATAAATATCACACTTACATCAAGAACCTTCTTCGTGTATGTGGCAGCATGAAGCAAAGAGAACAGCAGAACTGGAAAAATACTCACTGAAGCAAGTCATAAGGAAAATTACAGGCTGTGCAAGTGCCTCATTTCTCCATGACGTTAAACTACACCAGTCATAGCTTGATGGCTCTTTGCAAAAGTTTGGCTGGAATGACCTATACTGGATGAAGATATGTATAAGCCTAAGACCTAGATTTATAGCTCTTTCTTTTGCTTCTTACACCTCTTTGCGATGCATTTTTATTAACTTCAAAATATGAGTGTTTGCAAATATGCAAAATTATAACACACACCATTAGACACCAGTGTGCTTCTACTGAAATGCTTCTCTCTATACAGAAAGCACATGTGAGCTTACTACTCAAAACCTCTTAAATACATGTTGTTGTATGTTTTATTAAAAGATGCTGCAAAACTAATTTTTTTAACATGCAGTCAAGAAGAACATGCAGTTGCCAGCCATTCTGATTTTTCTGAGCAAGAATGTAGACATTTCTGTTTCAGAATGATTTTAAGAGTAGGACTTTAAGTGTACATAGTGTGACATAAAGAAATGTCAGCTCTGACATGTCACCTTTGGCAATCCACAGGAGCAAATTTTGCAGACTTTATCAGTTCAATAATTTACCTGAGAAAGCTACTACTGAATAATTCTCTCTACATGATGAATGTCTACTACAGTAAAAACTATATAAATCCTGTACTGGCAAAAAATGAAAATTACCAACTTCTCCAAATATCACTGAAGGGTGGTCATAAAATCCATCAAACTTAAGCCTAAAAAAAAAAATCTAGGTAGCCAGAGAATGCAGTGCACTAATTATAGAGCTGATTAAACTGAATATGAATCAATCAAAATAAGCCTCTCATATTTTACATAGAGTATGTTCTATAAATAGCAAACATATCAAACTAGTTCAAACTAGTTTTTCAAATCATAGCAAAGGTGATGAAAAGAATCATGTTTTTAATATATTTAAAAACATTAGCAAGATGACACAAGAAAAGGATACTTGTAACAGGGTAGGAATTCACAAAGATAAGGGAGTACAGCAGGTAATGGCAGCTGTCCTCCAGCAAAGCCTGGGCCAGAAATGCCCTGCTAAGCTGGAAGTGCGGTAGCCTTTGGTGTAGTCGGAGGGCACTGGTAAGAGCATTTGCCAGCAAGGCACGCTGATAAAAGCTTGCTGCTTCATGCAACCTGCAAATCATCAGAGGAGATGTTACCATGTGAACCAAGCTCAGAAGTCTTCTACTCTCGAGAATTGCATCACAACTGAACAATACCTGAAGTATTTATATTTATTTCTATTATTGTACATAAGCACTACTCTCAAAAAATAACTCAGAAACTTAACACTGACTTTAGTGCAGGTGCCTAAGATAACTCAATATAACACTCCATTTACACACAAAAACATGCATTTACCACTATTCTACATTTGTTCAATACATTTTCCAAACACATCTGCAAGTGTTTTAAACCAATCTAAAATCTGTAAGCTATTCTGACAAAAAGCATCCAAGTAAGGTGAATAACAGCAATTTACCTTACTTGTAAAAAACAATTATATGCAAAGGGAATCTAGTTTGTTTGTAAATTTTTATGCTATTTTACAATATTATGGTACATACCCCAGAAGAGGCAGGACAAATAAAGCTGAGCAGTAAACCGTGAACAAACGGGAAATCCACATTGCTGTATCCAACTTGTTAGCCATCAGAAATTGCTACATTGGAAAAGAAAAAAAAAATTTAAAAAAGACCAGCCCCAACAGAAGCTGGTATCTTAATACTTGCGTACAATGAACATTCTTCCCAATTCTGTTAAATTGCAAGTCTTTCCTCAACCTCAGTGTAAGCAAATTACACCTTGAAGCAGAAAGTTGGTTTTTTTTGTTCTGTGATACTTGGCTCATATGATGATACTAGCCAGATCAAAAACAGCTTGGCTTCCTCAGAACTAAGAAGCTCCTTTGTACATTACAATCAAATACACTGGTAAGACCTTCTAGAAAAATAGTTTTTTTCTATCCAAACACGCCTCACTACACAGTCAGCTTCACAAATGTTATCATGTAGGGTCACTGGACCTGACTGACTTTTGCTTCAAGGTTTCTTTTAGAATACACTGCACACACCTGGGGCTAAATCTCCACAATTCTTAGCGAGGGAGGAAAAACACAGGGTGAGGTTAAGCTGGCGTAACTACATTACAAGGAAAGTGGCATCGTTTTGGCTCACATATGTATGGCCTTGAAAAAGCAGAAAACTTTTCACAGTAATCCTGACCTCTCCTCTTGTTGGGCTCTTCCTAACCACAGCCCTGCTCAGTCTTGATACAGCCAAAGTGCCAGAAGGCGCTAATGAAACTCAGAATGCTTTTGGTATATGTGCATCAGAATCAAAACAACAGCTTCCTTCCATCTGAAAGAGTTAACATTTTTTTCCAAATTTGGACCAGCTTTCAAAAATTACTATTTTCCTCTATATTCCTAGTGCATCGCCATGGAAATTACCAGAAACCTACAAGCATCTTCATGATATGACTTTGTACCTCACTTGCACAGTATAACTACAGCATAGCACGAAGCTGTGTCAAGGCTAGGTCAGATTGTCAGGAAAAGGTTTTTCACCCAGAGGGTGGTTGGGCACTGGCACTGGCTCCCCAGGGAAGCAGTCACAGCCCGGGCCTGACGGAGTTCAAGCGTATGGACAGTGCTCTGAGGCACACGGTGTGACTTCTGGGGTGTCCTGTGCAGGGCCACGAGATGGACTCGAGGATTCTTGTGGGCGCCTTTCAACTCAGCATATTCTACGATTCTGTGAAATAGAGATCCTACCACCCTGAATTACTTCCAATTCAGCCATTTTCAAGAGCGGCGGCACCCCAGGAGCCCGCTCTCAATTGGAAAGCGAAAGCTGCTCGTCCCCGCCCGCACCCGGGCGAGCAGTGCCCGCTGCCCTTCCGGCAGGACCCGCCGGAGCAGCACCGCGCCCGGCCCGGCCCCAGGCCCGCAGCTCCTTACCACGGCCCCGCCGCCGGCCCCGCCTGCCATGGGCCCGTTCTGCGTGGAGTCCGCCATGGCCGCACCTGCGGGGAGAGACGCGCCTCAGCTTGTGGGACACGGGCGACAGCAATCGCCGCCCCCCGAGCCCCCGCTCCCGGCCCGGCCGCGACCCACCGCAAGCGCCACACCGCGCACGGAACACGCTCCGGCGGATCGCACTCCCGGATGCGGCGGGACGCCACTTCCCGCGGGCCGCGGGGCTGCCGGGCAATGTAGGCGGTGACTGGGATGCTCCCGGCGGCGCCTGGCGGCCTCACGGGATGCGCGGGGATGAGCGGCGGGGTGGCGGCTGCCGGCCGAGCCCCTGCTGCCTTGCCCGCTGTCCGCAGTAGCCCGGACACAGGTGCTCAGCTCCGTCTGCAGGGGCTGCTCAGGGGCACTCGCGTCTGGTGACAGCAGCAGCGACAGTGTGAATCCTCGGTTCGGCCCGGTTTGGGGAGTGTTTGCTTACTGGTGGCTAACTGGATTTCCGGGGCTCCGGGTTTCCGCAGCAGGCTGGCGAGGCTCAGTGCTGGGCACCAGCAATGTAAAGGGAATCGTAGGGGCACAGGACGCTCCGCAGCTCCCGGTGCTGCGGTGGCCCGGTGGTGTCACACAAACGGTGCGAGGCTGTGTTCTAGTGTCTTTGGTTCCCTATAATGTCAAAAGAGGAGGGGAAAAAACACAAAAACGCATCTCCTCAAAACCAGGTGGGCCTAAAGACTGTCAGAGATATTGCTGGATTTTTGAAACAAGTTTCTGAAATCGTTGGTCAATAATCACCAAACCAGAAAGTTAGGGAGCTTTGCTCAAGTATAGGTGTATCAGCAGCCTCTGACAGGAGGGCGGCACAGAGCAGAAGCAGCCTTCTGCTCACTCTCCGACATGAAATATATGTAATTTGCAGTCTCGGGAAGGTTTAATCCTCCCTTCATTAATCTTCCCCTTGCCTTTTTTTTTTTTTTTTTTTTTTTTTTTTTGCCGCATAGCTATGTGAACATGTTTCTGTTCTCAGCTGGAAGTCTGTAACGCGTCTGAAGTAGCATCAAAGCAAAAGAGAACAGAACACGGGCCTGGTGACAGACACCTGTGACTTTTGGCTGCTATGGCTCCATGTAGCTGTGCTTCTGGCTTTCTCCGAACGACGTGCAGCAGGTTCCCCCTCCTGGCAGCACGGCTTCCAGGACATCGAGCCGTCTGCTCCAGGTTCTAATCGTTCCCAGAGGCTTTCGATTCAATTACTTACTAACAGCAAGAAAGACCTATTCCTGTGACCAAGGATATTGGAATCAACATCCGCAATCACCCCCATTTCTGGCTTATGGTGATTAAAAAAGAAGAAGATTGATTGGAAGACATTCCCGAAGAATGTGTAATGAAGTATGTTGACAAGAAAGTAGCAAAAGTGTCAGATGATAGGGATTCTAATAGCATAACAATTACAAATAATTTAAGCAATCTTAGGCTAGTTAACATTTTTAAATTGAAGATGCAGAACCTGGGAACAAGAACTACCTTCTTCTCTGAGATTATTTTTCTGCAGGGGGAGGAGACTACTAAACAACAGTAAGAGAATTAGGACTCTCAGTGTGTCTACTGGGCATTCTCAGGTGTGTAATAAAACTGACAAACATTTATGCTAAACCAAAATAAAGACTTCAAATATAGCCCAGTAAACTCAAGTTGAACCATTACCAGAACACTATATTTCAAAATTAAATATTGATATAACCAGGAGATTTGTTTAAATGCAACCGAAGCATGAAAACCACTGAATGTTTAACTGAAATGTCACAAGGGAAAAAAACCTGCCCAGTGTTCAAGATTACATGTATTTCTTAAATGAACCTAGGATGACAACTCCATGTCTTTAACAAGAGTGCTTTTTCATTTCTTAGCACTTATAACTTAGGAAGTACTCAATGCATTTTTATGTAAAGTATTCATTTCTAGATTCTGGTCTCTTGGTCATAACAGCAAGAGTTATCTTTCACAATTTTGCCTTAATTTAATTTAAATAGAATGTTAAACCATTATTTATTTGCAAAGGTAATGGAATAAAAAAGTCGTACTTTGGAAGATTTAGTAAGAAATGTCCCTCTTCACCCTTTGCAACTAGTCGCCTTTTTCTTCACACCAATCCTTGTTTTCCTGACTTTCCACTGCACTTGTTGTTGCTTCTTGTTTAATGTAGTCTCTTCTGTTGAGCACTTCAGACCATGCTACTGTTTAGTTTAACCTGAAAGAAGACATTAAATTATATTTTTAGAAATCAAGTGTCAGGTATTGGCTTTACCTTTTCACAGTTGTCTCTGCTGGGACATTACTGAGCTGAGAGGAGAAGCAGAAATGGATCTGTCTGTTACTGATGATTTTGTTTCCAACAGTTGTAAGAGGATTCTTCCATACCATCAAGGCTCCCATTTGCTTTCATTGGTGATTGTTCAGATATTTAGAGGAGTATCATTGTAGTTGATGAGGACTCACCTACCTCGTTAGTACAGTCCCATTTCTCCACTGTGGCAGTCCAACACCATCAGCTCAGACACTGCTGAAATTGTAACTAACGCTTTCATGTTTTCCTTGCAAAAATTTATACACCTGTCAGAGAATTAGTGACAGTAATATACCTGGGATCAGCTTGCTCTTAATTTAAAAAGTTATGGATGCAAAGGGTTATATTTTGACCTTTTATGCTCAGATGTATACACTTACTTCCACTAATCCATTTGATGTCTCCTGGGAAAAAAACAAGGCACCTTAGTATGTCTGCAAAATAAGTCACACATTTTAAAATTATATGGAAGAAAATATTAATGCAATGCTTTACATTTGTTTAGCAAGACTGAGACTTTGTTTAGAATGGCTGAGACTCTCCAGAGGCAGTGAAAGTTTACTAAGGCTCACAACATCACCATTAATTAGATGAAGTTCAGTGAAGACTTTAGGTCAAAAAGATTAGTAATTTACTTGTAGGCACACAAGCAGCAGCATATGGGTAGAAATGGAATATGTAACTCCAAAGCCAGCATTTCCAGTTTTCTTGTTAGTCACTTTGTGTTTTCAGATGAAAACATATGCTAAACTCCATAGACAATTTGAAGCCAGTTTGAATATCCAAAGAAGGCTGTGATGATGTTTCAAATCGCTGAGAACCTCATTACAGACACTATGGAGAGAATTTATAAACAGAAATTCTTTGTCAATGATTTTGACAACCATAATAAATACTCTATAGAATCAGTATTTTGCATTTAAAGGTTGTTTTAAATTTGATTTTTACTAACATCACCATCACAAGCATGCAATATTTTGTGGTCTCCAGTGGCATCAGTTCTCAATCATTTTAACAGACAATGGTGTAGCATTGTTTAGGTGGTGTTCACCACCTTGCAGCAAGGGGCATTTGAGGTTCAGATAATGATTTATCTCTTTTGTCCTTCTTGATTTGAAAGAAGGTACTGTTGCTAACATCTGTGTGCAGTTTTTGTTTATTTCAAATAAAAGAGAGAACATTCCTCCAAGATTGATAGGATTGCAGTTCCTCATAGCCAAACTAGCTCCATTATCTGTATCAGTAGTGTATAATGCAAAGATAAAATAAGTTTTTATGCAAAGTTCTAATGAACAATTTGGTTCTTGTTTGTGGTTGTCTCAAGCTGGCTATCCAAATCTCAAGAAACAATAAAGGACATTGGGTAAATGCCTGTTACATTTTTCAGAAAAAGAAACAGAAGTCTTCTGTCTCTACCAGATTGCGTTGTGATTTTTGCTGGATGGTCTGTAACAATATCAAATGTGTTCTTCTTTGTCTTCCTTCGCAGCTGGAGTTTCCATTTATTCACCCTTCCTGGAAGAATTAGCCTTTTAATCACTGGGTGTGTGCCAAAGCAGTGAAAAAGAGGAACCACAAAATTTTTGAAGATGTGTGAAATAGATGTGCAAAATTTTTCTAGTTGCTTTCTGTGCCAGCATTTTCATGACTCTTGGCATTTTTTTATAATCCTATGTTATTAAAATAAATGACACAGGAGAACAAGTGTAAGCTTAAGATGGTATAGAGAAATACGATAACTTTATATACATCTTTTGTAGGATTCAAGGTATGGAACAAGGATTGTCATGTGATTGAATCAGAGTGCAGCCTTACCAGTGTATTTTATTTGCAATGTCCTACCCATTAAGGACATGAAAAAATATTGAAAATTTAAGGATGGAAAGAAAGACGGGCAAGTGTTCTTTTAAAAATTAATTAATTAAAGATTAGGAAGAGTTTAGAAATCTGCAGCAAGAGACCATATCAACAAATGGAGGAACATAGTGAATTATAGATGTAAACTTTCGACTACCTGTAGTGCTTGATTATAAAGACCAAAGCAGGAGAGATTGATAAGCATTGCCTTGCAAGCTCAGAGAAGTACCTGAAAGTGTGTTGATCAATGCTGGACTCAGTACTGGGTTGCTGGTAAATGGCTTCCTTATCTCATACTGATCACAGGCTGCAATGAGGGAATCAAAAGAGGACAAAGGACAAAATCCAAACCTGTGAGCTTTCCCAAGGAGAAGTTATGTTACCATGCAAGAATGTTAGCTCTAGGTATGCAGAAAAATGTGAAAGGAAATATTTGCTTTTAAAAATACTGTCTGTTACATGATCTGAGCAAAACCTCAAAAACCATAAAGATTGATGGCAGTAACAGTTGACATGGTTCTGCACTAATAACTAAAAACTAATAACATGATGATCTGTGATCCTGTTTTCTTCAGCAGAGATATTATTATTACGTTCTGCCACTCATTCAATGAAAGCAGAAGTTTGCAGATAAATAATTAGAGTTGCAAGCTGTATAAACTGAATAAAAATGAACCACGGAGAAATTTTTTGCCTTTATCTGAAGGTGACACAAGACAAAGACTTCTTTTGATGTAAGTGTGCCAGCTAGTTTGTCCATCCCATTCACATATAAAACTTTTCTCACAACCTCAACAAATGCAGGGGCTGCACATTTTTTGTTCTCTGCACCCACAAAGCTGCCTCTGGTTTGTTTACAAGCATCTTTAGACCTTGGATCATGTCTGCATCATCTGCGCTCTTACCATCATTATGTCCTAGGCAGTAAAGTTATACAGGTGTTTATAGTAGAACTTATTAAAATTAGAGGAGCATACAGAGAAAAGCTTTAGATTTTGGTCACTTTTTTACACAATCTCGTATGCTTTCCTAACCAGGGGAGGTTTGAGTGGTCTTATTTATTATATTGTATAAATTGTTCTTGATCTTTTAATACATACTCCAAGTACCGAATTTTCAAAAATTCACTTTGCAGTACAGACAAACTCAGAAATCAGTAACTTTCTGCATTCTTTGTGAGATCCCATTCAGAAATTCAGTCTCAGAAAACTGGCTGGGTGATTGCATGATAGGAATATGTAGAAGTATTTTTAACATTGGATATTGGATATTAAATTTTAAGCACAGTCAACTGACATGTCCACTGACATGTTCCACAGATATTTTATTGCTTATTTTGGAGGTGGGAACGTTTTTATTCATTGGTGTTTATTCATTCACAGCATATCCAATTCCAGATATAGCAGGCAAGTGTTCCAGTTTGTAAAATTATTCCCTCTAGTTTTTATTTTATTCTATATAATTTAGTTAGATTAATTTAAGTTTATAATCATTGCCAAAAAAAGTTATATACATTTTTTATCCAACTGTTTTTTATAGCCGCTGATTATCAGTAACAGCTTAAAACTTAGAAAAAATAAAGAATACATGGAAAGACAATCAGGTTAATTAGATTTGTCCTTCCAAACACTCGTAGGTAAAGTCCATCCATTTAAATCTGATTTAATCATGTGCTGAAGTGGCATGAAATTGAATGAAATCAAGCTGTCCATAGCCCAGAAAATGTTCTTACTGAGATATAAAAATCCTCAAGGATACCTATTAGTCAGCCTACTTGATAAGTCAAGGATAACTTTCTTGCTCAGTCACAAAGCTTCTGATTTATATATTGACTGCAGTGACTGGTAATGGGAGGATATTCTTTAAGGCTCATAACTTTTTATTAAATTCTGTGCTGTGACTTTTGCAGAAATCACCTGTCTAACACTTCTTCTTTAGCAATTTTTGCTTGTTTATATAGAGCCAGTGTAATTACTTCATTGGGAAGGTAAAATACAGGGAGGTTTGGGTTCAAGGGAGATATTTGGCATTTACACAAGGGAAATTGTAAGCAGTCTAAAGAGGGTCACAAGTAAAATGAAGAGTTAAACACAGAGCAAGATTATTGACATGTATGACAGCTTCTGAAATTTAATAGTTAATGTATTATCAGTCAGTGACTTGGGAAGAGAAACACAAGGAATTCAGAGTATGGCTATAAAAAATTGAGTACACTCACTCTTAGTTTCTTCACTGAAGTTTAATGGGACTTTTGGCGAGTTATACTATCTATTCTTCCTGATAGGAATCTCAGTCTGTTGTACAGTTCTGAAAAGTAAGCAAATTCTCCTAATCGAAAGATAAAAGTGAGATTAAAAAAAAAAAAAATTTAAGTTTGCTTCACATTACAGTTGGACCAAGACCACTACAAATAATTCTCACACGGCACCTTTGTGTTAATCTTCATGGATGACATTAGGAAGAAGGTCTTTATTAAAAATCTTGAAATATTAAAAACTCTGGCAAGCTCATCATATGTTTCCTTCAGAGTCTTTTATCTGCAACAAGAAACAATGTGCAGATGTAACATTTAAAACAATTCTAAGAGAAGCTGGAAAAAAAGTTCTGGAAATTCACCCAATGTGGCAAAATTCAATGACTGCATGGATAATATCCCAGGAAAGATGCTCAAAGCAAAAGAAACCCAGACAGTTCTCAGTATAACTCTCTGTCAGCCCACTGGGGAGGCAGAAGCTCTGAGAAAATATCCTCAGCAGGTAAATACATGATGAGTGAGGTAGGAAAGAGGGGAAGATGTTTGGCCACTAGGAGTTATTCAGGATAAGGATTTTGAGCAACATTCTAGGATTAAGACTGGACAGTGTGGAAAAAAAAGGAAAATGGGAAAAGAAGATGAAAAGGGAAAAGTTTAATTTCTGCACTAATTTTAGCACCATTTTTAAAAATCCTCCAAAAACAGAGAAATAGAGGTATGAAAATAGCCAAAGAAACATCAGTCTGGAGAAGGTTGAATTGTAAGAAGAAAGCTGTAGCAGGCTTAGTTACAGGAATGTGCTTGACAAATGAGAAATGAAAAATAAGAAATGAGAGAATGGTTTACATGCAGCAGGATATGAATCTGTATCCTTGAAGATTTTCAAGATTCAACTATAGTCCTACTTCAAGGGGGGAGTTGGACCACCTAGTCCCTGGGATCCCTTCCAATCAATATTCATTTGGTTTTGTGCAAAGTGAGACTCTTAAACAGCAAAAATGAAGAAACTGGAACAACTAGTGATGGGTGTGACACCCACTATTGTCAGAATAACAAATACCTCGTGGAGTTGCAGGCATGTTGTTAAGAGATACTGAAGGATAAGGAGTCTTAAAGATTCATATGAATTAGAGGGATGAGTAACACTGAACGTTAAAAATAGAATGAATGTTTAATTATGAGAAGTGTGGATTTCTAAGATACAGGCACAACAATACAGGTTATTTGTATCCATACAGTGCAGCTATTCTGAAGTGCTACAGCTCACAAACTTCCTCATCAATACTGTATCAAAAAGCTGAGTTGCTACACCAATCTTGGGTTTGGAAATTAAAAAAAATTATATTATAACTATTTGTTGAAAATAACACTGGACTAAACAATTGCAAGTGGACATGGTCGAAAATAAATTGAATAAACAAAAGGTATTTCTCTAAGCTTTTTATATTTTACAAGAATATCCATCAATAAATTAAGTTACTAGTGAGGTCATCCATTCAGAGAAGTTCAAGTAAAAGTAAAATAAGATAAGAAAAAATTATATATGCTACAGCAGAATGTCTGTAATCCTTTCCTCAGTCTCTTAAAATGGCCAGGAGGAAAAAAATAAATATCAGTATCAGAGAGTGTAGGCTGGTGACATAAATTTAAAAATGAGGCACTGAAACAGAGGCATAGCAGATTTTATGAGAGGACAGTAGAAGAGAATTGCTCTGTATTAGGTAATGACAGGACAGGCATGCAATTACTTAGGTTGAAGTTGAGATAAAAATAAAGGACTATAAATTGCTAATCATGTATTTAGAGTAGAAACAAGTAGGATCTCTAAGATCCTTACAGTGAAAACAGTGGAATTATAACATCTAAATACTTTTAAAATGGAGTTTAGTAAGTTTATACATCTTGGAAACCCAGTTGATTCCTTCTGGGAAGCTAAGAAGAAAGTCTCTGAATCGTTCATAAAGGCTTTGAATTAGTTGTACCCATTCATTGGGAGGCATGAAACAGCATCAGACATTATTGTTTTAACTGTTTTGTTTTAAAGTTTGTTACTATGGACAAACCCACAAAATTAAGAGGATTTCAGTGGTTAGTGCTTCCTTTGAGAACTGCTGCTGCTAGTTCTGCCACACTAAAATTCAAAATAATTTTTAATTTTTCATAGCAAGTGTTTCTCCATCATGCATATTTATTCTTTTGTGACTGTATTTTAATAATCTCAAACATGTTGCAATTCTGCAGTTTCTGAGAGAAAACAATTTTTCAAGGTGTCTGTAAAAAAGCATCTCTGAGGTTCTGTGACTAAAGTGAGATGCCATGGTGGATTCCACAGTCAAACAATTAAAATGTCCCTAAAAATTTGCCCCCTACTTTCAAGCTGAAGACAAAATTAGACTTAGAAGTGTCTAAAAACCAAGTCACAAGGCATGAGAACAGTCTGTCAATGCTGTCTCCAAGCACAAGGTAAAATCTTGACTTTCATCTGAGTTTCCAAACATCAGTCTCTCAAACTTCAATGAGTTTCCAGTTGTTGGCTTCCTTTTGGATCTCTTTTGAACACCAAGAAAGTCAGAACCTCATTCATCGGCTATAATCCTGAAATCAGCTTCTCCCCAGTACCACATGGATGCTTTGGGCCTGAAGAACTAACCTGAAGTTACCTGATGAGCTAACAACCTGAAATATGGACGGAGAACAGGTGACAGAGCTTGTCCTCTTGAAATTCACAACAAAGATGTGACACTTTTGGCCAGGACACCAAACATTTGATTAACGTGGTGGAGTTGCCCACAACTCAGGTAAGGATACTGTCAGAACTCTGGAGTTCAAAACATGGTAACCACAAAAGGTCTGACTGATTCCTCAATAATGTTTTCTAGTGTGTCTGTTTTTATGAGGACCTCGGCTCAAAAGAAACATCAAAAGATGTTTTTCTAGAAAAAAATATGAATATTGATAACATTTTCTAGCTGATGACCTTACTTTGCCATAGTGGCAGTGAACGCTTCTAACTTTTAAATATGATCTGTATTTTACAGCAGTTTTATACCAGAGGTGCCTCGGGCATAAACCATAAAATTCAATTATTTTCACCTGTGAGCATCAGCTCATGCAACAAAATAAAACTTGTGTCAATCAAATATATATTTGTCTTGGCTTTACTTATGCTTACCAGAGGATTTATCATGTAGCAATAGAACTGGAAAATAGCAATTCAGAAGTAAAATATGGATGAGTCAAAAAATAATATAGATAAGTATTTAGAGACCTAACTGTGACTTTTGATTAATGTTAAAATCATGAGTGAATCATCAGGTTAGTACATTACATTTCTATTCGAAAATTGCTTTTACCTTCAATTAGAATATAATTTAAAATAGCCTTGTGATACATGAAAAAAATCAGTGTAAGAAAATAAATGGGTTGTTATCCTCTTTACTTGGTTAAATACATGACTTTCATGAGGACACAAATGTCTTTTATATCCTCCTGTCAGGGTGATATCCTGTGTACTAGTGCATGGCTTAGAGAAAAGATGAAATGCAAAACTAATAAAAATAAGAATGGAGAACCAAATAGCAGTTAAAGGGAAAGGCATGGTCGGTGGTAAAATATATTATTTTATGCCAAAAGAATAAGGTGGTTTTCGCATCTCTTCTGAAGATGCCACATCTTGCTCAAGAGATAGCAGGGCCAGAAGACAGATCTGTTTTCATTATGTCCCTGTCAGTGCTGGAAAACCTCACAATTGATTCTGTTGTGATAACAACATCATATCAGATGCAATTCAAGTCTTCTTCACTAAACTTCAGTGAATGAACCTTAGTAACATAGCAAATTGGTGATATTTCAAAACCTTGGTTTTGAAATACATTGTGTTGTTCTGGAGTTAGTAAGAACTCTTTCATAGTAAATGAGTGATGAACATGGGTGAATTTCCTGTTTCTGCAGTTTTCTTGGGGTTCAGTTTAATGGAGATTTAAAGCATTACGATCTGACAGTTTGTATTCTATGTGAACTTAAACTCTTACCATGACTTTCAAGTACGGTTATTTATGATAACCCAGAAGTCTAATTATCCAGAAACTGGATTATGTCTACTCATTGTTTTTGAAAAGTAAGTAGACAGTACATTTGCACTTTTTCAGTAAGCACTAAGAGGTACACTTACCTTGGTTGATATTACCCCACCTACTACAGTCAGGGCCTCAGACTGCAAAAGTCCAGGAACAAAAAGAAAACACCAAGATTTCTTTTAATCTGAGCAAGTTCAGCATTCAGCAAATTCTCAATAGCTTTGTTTGGGGTCTTTAGAGGTAGTGATTACAAAAGCAATAAAACACAGAACAATGAAGACTGCAAATAGTATGTTCATCATTTGTTGTATGATTATCTCATAAAATTTCACTGGAGATCCTCACACTAAGATTCTTCTTGTTTAAAGTATAAAACAATCTAACATTGCTAGAAAGGTCACTAGAAATGAATAGTGAATAATATTTATTACAAGAAAGATAGTTAGGAGACATATTTTATATATTGAAGTACTTTTTCAGTGGTGTTGGCATCCCAGTATTTCTGGCATCTGCAGATGTAGAATTGCATGATATCTTGTAGGAATGGTATTTCTCAAAGAACAGCAAAGTTTACTAGGAACCAGAAATAGTGTGGGGGGAATTTCTTCTTAAAGTCATAAGAGAACTTTCATTCCATTTATCTATTCTTTTGAAAATGGAATACTCATGCCATCTAATCACGACTTCCTCAGATTCTGCAAGACCAATAAAAGGGGCACATTGATATCCAGTGAATAGAAATACAGTATTACATTCTGGATTTGATCTGTTCTGTGCATTCTTTATATTCAACCCATAATATTCAAAGATTGTTTTCATGAACCTAGCTTGCTCAGCCACTAGACATCTGATTTTGCTCTGCTCTGGAGATCAGTGTGAATAGTTTTTCTTTCCTATTTGAATACTGAGTGTCAAGCCAACTAGTCTGGGAAATACGTTAAATTATGTCTACCATATGTATTAGTTATACATGAATAGAGACAGTGTTTCAATTTCTATCAGTTACTGAAAGGTTTTTCAGTAATGCTATCAACTGAGATCAATTTGAGTAAAGGCATTAACACCTGGTATCAAAGTAGAGCTTTATTTAATGAAGAATAAAATTCCTAAGGCTAATACCAAACAGTTTACTTGGGTTTAATCTTTGATTAGACTATCTACTGGTTTTAAAACCAGGAATGAAAATCAACTTAGTGGTTTCTTATTTGTTCCTTGTAGATTTTTGTCCACATAAGTCTCCACATAATTCAGTGTGTTTATCAATCTAAAAGCAAAAACAACTAGAAAAGACAAATATTTTTCTAGATGAAATAGAATTTGGGTTACAGTTTAAACTACCACAAGAACCCATGTATGAGGAGGTTCAATCGTAAATCATTAAGTGAGAAATAGCAGAAACCCTGAGCCTTACTCTAATAACTATATAAAGGCTACTGAAGGATATCCTTACAAAATGTGATGCCAGACTTAATTCAAGCCTATCTGCAAAGATACTTTTCCTCTTTATTTCAGAAAGTTTGGACTCCTGGCATCTCTCTGCAGTCCATCCCACAGAGTCAGCTGGAAGTCCCTAGATGAGAAGATGCTGAAGGTAATGTGGGCACCTTGGACAGCTTAGAAAGTATAAATGCAAATTTTTAAAGATTCATGTGATTAATCCATAGCATCATTTCTTATTGTACCAACAATCCAGGGCAGTCAGGATGATGCAGAGGGCATTTAAGATGTTTAATAAAAAAGGTTCAGAAGATGAATTTAAATGCTTGTGATAGACTTGCCACACTACCAGTTCCTCCTTCGGTCCTCGTTCTTCTTTGGATTACTTCCATAAATTCTCTTCAAATAGAATTTGTAAAGGAGACAACAACCAATGTGGACAAATGTTGTTTGGTCATTTGGAATCATTTATACTACCTAGCCCTTTTGAATTTAGCAGTACAGATTACCTCTCCTGTGAGAACTGTCACTGAGATGCTGGTACACAGGCACCTTCTGACTTATCCTGAGCAACCATGGCTCTTACCCATTACTTACACTAAGAAGCTGCAGAGATAATAGAAATGCTGTATTCTGATAATTTTTTTCCATGTCCATACCATGCAGGAGGCTAAAGTGGCTTTATTGATGGAACATTTTAACTGGGAAGATGAACACTATCAATTCTATGTAGTTCCTCTATGTTTCGAAAGAAATGTCCCAGTACGAAGGAAATTCTTATTCAAGATCAAAATTGCTCTTGATAAGTTAATAATTACTGTACTAATTAAAGATATTTCTGTTGCAATTTTTTTCTTTTTTTAACAAAAGCTATAACCAAATGAAAACTTATTCACACTCTAAACTCTGATTCTGTCAGAATGGAATTAGTTCCTCCTGAATTTAACTGCATGGTAGGGAATTACTTGGTCCAACACTTTGTCTTGGGTTACTTACCTAACAGCCTTTCAAGATACCTTCAAAAGTAAACAATCAGATAAAAAGAAATTACTTCATTTTTCAGCTATTTATAAAATATACTATGAGAAAATAGCTGTCAGCATAAGTAAATAAAATTGGCCTGGGTCTTTTTTCTGGGCTTGTGGATAAAATATACAAACCTTGCCTATATACCTTGCCAGGACTACTTATTAGGAGCAGTCCCATGTACATATTTCCCCCCAAAATAACCTCCATCCCTTGGAATGGGCCAAAAACCTGCCAATGAGCAGTGTAAAAATTGAATAGGTCTGAGCAAATATACAGGCCCTTAGGTATAAAAATTACTCAAAACATTACTCAAAACTAAATAAAATCACAGGCAACTGCAGTGTTTTGTCTTTAATTCTTGCAATCAGTCTGGCTATCGCCACACACAAAGACCAGCCATCTCCTGCCATCAAGCTGTCCACAAGCTCTTTTTACCAGAGAATAACAGGCTTATGATCAGATATATTTTCCTGAGATGCTGCACAATACACAGCCACATAATTGCATTATACCTCTGGTCCTGACTGTAAGCAATGAACCTGGAAAGGGAAGGTTCTAGGCTAACTGTCCTAATAGGCCATTTCAGTTGTTTGTTTTCAATAAAAAACCTTCTGCATTGTATAGCAAGATTTAGGGTCCAAAAAGAATTTTATTAAGCTCAATACATTCGTAGTCTGTTCCAGCAGAAACAGACTTAATGTAATATGGCAAATTTGGAAAGAAATGTAGGATATTTCAGTTGTATATTCCAAATATTTGCGTAGTTCCAGCCAAAATCTGTCTGTAACATATTGCTGAAGGTGGCTGAGACAAAGGCTGTTGATGGGGAAGGTAGGAGACATGCGTGTTTTAATAAAAAATATGCATGGTTCACCTTTTCCATTTATTTTGGTATATTGATAATGATTGAATACTAAAGTTTGTTTCCTGGATGTTTAAGTGAATATTAGTCTGGAAATAAGGGAGTATACAGTCTAGTAAGTATAGTCTGTCTCTGTCCAGAAAGCTGCTACAGAAGACCAGTGACTAGATTACTGTCTTTAACTGCTTCTGGTGGAACCCCTGAAAAGATCCTGAGGTGAAATTAGGGGAATGTGGTGGAGGTGCTGATCCAGCATGTTCTGTGCT